>NC_051409.1:41199862-41200404 GCF_015228065.2 Penaeus monodon | reverse complement strand
AGTAAGCGTGATGTCCACTCAGTACTAATTATTAAGGGGCTCACCTGTTCGACCATATTGGGGGGAGGGGAGATGCAGGGGGGAGAGGGGAGAAGCAAGGGGGGGGGAGCAAGGGAGAGAGAGGAAATGAGGCGGAACGAGGGTAAGGAGGGGAGGAAGGATGGGCAAGGGAGGAAAGCTTTGGGGAGGAGAGAGGTAGGCGAGTGAAAAGGTTTGAGGGATGTGGGTAGGGAGGGTGAAGGGAGAGAGAGGAAGAGGTGGGGAAGATAAGAAGAGGAAACAGCGGTCAGGTTAGGATAGAGGAGGGATGGGGAAGGATAAGGTGTAAATAAGTGAGTTGGTAATGGAAGGGAAAGAAATGGGAAGGGAGGAAGAAGGTGGAAAAGATAGAAAGAGGAAAGGTAAGTGGGGAAAAGAAAGGGTGATTGGAAAATATTAGGAAAGGAAGAGGAGAAAGCTTGACGGAGAAGTGAGCGGGAGAAAAAAAATAAAGGGGGGGGTGGGAGAGGGAAAGAGAATGGGAGGAATATCATGGGTAGGCG
>NC_051409.1:41199559-41199650 GCF_015228065.2 Penaeus monodon | reverse complement strand
TGGGTAAGAATAATAATAGTTTAGCGTGAGTGAGTCTATTACCAGAGTGTCGAGAACCGCTAGTGTTAGGGGCGGTGAGGAGATCCCTTCT
>NC_051409.1:41198986-41199347 GCF_015228065.2 Penaeus monodon | reverse complement strand
TCCTCGCATGCTTGTAAGTTGGGGGAGGGGTGTGATTATGGGGGTGGGGAGTGAGGGGGGAGGTATAGCCGGGGGTTCTGACTCATCTTGACGAAAGGTAATGAATCAAGTGCATCCGCTAACAATGCCAGGAAGATTGACAAGCTGTTCCGCTATGCATAGTGTAAAAAAAAAAAAATTTCTTACTTCATTTTTCTTTTCTCTTTCTTCAATAAGCAAAATCCGCGCATTCTATAAAACAGATTAATATCTGAAACTGAAGTATGATTAGTAGGACAGGTGTCTTATTTTAGGTTTGAAAAGGGCAAGGTAATAAAAAGGAATTTTGGTATGTCGACGTTAATATATGCCGAGCATTTCC
>NC_051409.1:41198297-41198620 GCF_015228065.2 Penaeus monodon | reverse complement strand
GACAGCCAGGCAGACAGATGGATAGCTATAGACACATAGACGTACGGAAAGCCAACTTGTGCTATAGCGTGCCATCTCTATCACCTCACCTCTAATTACCCATAACAGTATTCCCTCCAATTAGCCTCACCTAAGGAACCGATCAGCCGCAGTCATCACATTAATATGGCAAGAAGCTCTAATGACTGGATGATCGTTGGTCACGTGTGCGAGTGTTAGTAATTACGAGAGAAAATGCGAGGATGGTTAGTGCTTCTCGCCTGATGTATTTTTTCGCATATTTTTTGGGGTAAATCTTTATGACAATATGCTCTTTGGGTAAT
>NC_051409.1:41196351-41197192 GCF_015228065.2 Penaeus monodon | reverse complement strand
TAGCCTTCCATTCATCTCACACAGTTTCCTTACTATTCCAGGCAACGGGTTACACGCCCCTGATGTACGCAGCCCGGGAGAATAAAAGCCAGTTCATCGAGCGCCTCATCGACCTCGGCTGCGATCCCAATTTCAAAAATAAGGTAAGGAAGTCGACCTCACTTTTGTGTTCCGTTCGAGTCTGCGTTTGTGGGATGGGTAAGGGGTGGGTAAGGGATGGGGAGGGATGTGGGAGGGGTGGGTAAGGAGTGGGGAGGGATGAGACAGGTGGTATGGTGTGGGGGGAGGGGTGGGTAAGGGATGGGGAGAAATGTGGGAGGAGCGGGTAAGGGGAGGGATGTGGGAGGGGTGGGTAAAGGATGGGGGAAGGGTGGGTAAGAAGTGGGGAAGGGAACGGATTTGGACGTAGGTAAGGGAAGGAGGAGAGTGATAACAATATAGGTTGTAGAAAAGTCAGTAGGTGGTAATAAGTTAACAGATCGTGTCAGGTACAGATATTTTGATAATAAAAAAGTGTAATGTTATAGTAATAGTAACAACGATATTCAAATTTGCAGTAAAATAGTAACATATAGTATATGACAATAATATTAGTTCAACATAGAAGCTTAATAATAATACGCAATATAAAAGGATGTTAGTAGTAATGCATAGCTGTTTGATGGCTATACATACTACGGTAATTCATAGCAGTGAGTAACAGTAATACATAGTACAGTATGATAGGAATACAAAGTATGCTGTGATTATAAAATATGATGTAGTATAACATAATGGCAATGCGAAGTAGAATATAGTGGTAATATTTGATATGGTATAACAGTTACATCCAATGCAGTGA
>NC_051409.1:41196186-41196286 GCF_015228065.2 Penaeus monodon | reverse complement strand
ACTGGGATTAGCAGCCAGATAGATTTTATAGAGAAACAGAGGAGTAGATAGATCATAGAGTAAATGGTATTTTCTGAAATAAACAGTAAAGCCAAACGTT
>NC_051409.1:41195549-41196120 GCF_015228065.2 Penaeus monodon | reverse complement strand
TAACAGACGAAGAGAAAAATACAACGTTAAAATAAAATATAACAATCAAAAAAGGACATTAAAATTGCGTTCATATAATTTCTAAACGCTTACTATACAAGAAGATGGAAAGAGACGTCCTGAATCAGCATAAAAAATAATGACAAGGAACAAACTAAAACACAGAAATATACCAGTCGACAAACCAAGAGAAAATCTGATCTACAAAGGACACCAACAGGCAAAATTAATATATTTTTCTTCTCTCCCTTTCTCATTACAAACTTCCACGACCTCGCAATCTATACTATGCGTTGTTATTCTGAAAGATACAGTGTAGCATTTCTCGTGCTGGGATGCGAATTACGTTAGTATTATTAATCTTTGCAATCACTGTTTTGCTATATCGTTATTACACAGGGATGACACCTTATCTAATGTTTAAGCAAACTTGGAGAAAATTATGGACAGTTGTGCATATTAGAGACATCACGTGTTATTGCATAAATTGCAGATATCTTGCAATATTACTAGAATTACGTAATCTAGATTCATATTATGATTAGCTTGAAAAAAAAAATAGGTTGTTGAA
>NC_051409.1:41195002-41195190 GCF_015228065.2 Penaeus monodon | reverse complement strand
TACCTAATTATTTCAACTGATAGAAATGATTCTCATCTTTTTTCGATTGTGTAATTTTGCGGATTTTGAAACGGTTTTGGTCTCATTTTCGTGGATTAGCTTTCTTTTTTGTGAAACAGTTTTATAATCTCTGGTTCCGTTATTCTTTTATTATTTAGTAAATTATAGTTATAAAGCTGATGCCATCG
>NC_051409.1:41194738-41194933 GCF_015228065.2 Penaeus monodon | reverse complement strand
GTTTCTCATTTCCTCCTTGTCCCGTGTCTCTCTTTCTCCGCTCTCCCTGCTTCTTGACAAGACCTGAAATCTTGAGTTTTGACTGAAGAAACGAAATGCATATTTTTTGTTTAAGGATCTGCTAAAGGAAACGTGAGTATACTTTTGGTGTCTTGACATTGTTAACATCGACTCCCTTTTTAATTGGGCGCAAAA
>NC_051409.1:41193687-41194009 GCF_015228065.2 Penaeus monodon | reverse complement strand
GCCGGTCACCCCTTTTATCAGCTTTCATCTATCACACGTTCACTCTATGAATTAATTCTCAATTTTCAAAATTTGCCTTTTCTTTAGTATTCTCGTCCCTCGATGGCATGGCGTGCAGCCGGATAATATAGCTTTTAATAATAAACGCTGCAATACTGATAAGATCCAATAATATTTGTAGAACATTTAAAGAATGCAGGACATGTAAGAGGCCAAGTAGTGTTCAATTATGACACGGACGTAATTCTCACTGCCAAATGGATAGAACATCATTGGAATTCCTGGAAGGTTTTGCACTCTGCAAGGGAAGCAGATAAAAGCG
>NC_051409.1:41192910-41193026 GCF_015228065.2 Penaeus monodon | reverse complement strand
TGATTTATCGTTCTCATCATCATCATCCTTTTTCTACAAGGGGAGTAGGGTCCCTTTTCTCTCTTTCCCCAATAGCACGGAGCCAACAAACGACGTCCAATCTCATGCTCAAGACG
>NC_051409.1:41192691-41192873 GCF_015228065.2 Penaeus monodon | reverse complement strand
ACGAGACACAAAGAAGTGTATATGCAATGTTATTTAGCAAGGGTAGCAGGTCAGGAGTACGATCACTGGGAGAGTGTTATTATTATCGTATCCGTGCAAAATATAAGGTACTGAGAGAGGAAGATAACGAGACACTGTAACTGCAGAATTTGGGAAACTTTTGAGTATTTCTGATTTTCGAA
>NC_051409.1:41191856-41191962 GCF_015228065.2 Penaeus monodon | reverse complement strand
GTGAAGATGATTATACAATGTAATTTAAGCCTTATGCAGTAACATAACAGGTCTGAGATAAGAAAAAGAATCACTCACATACACACACATATGTAGTATATACATA
>NC_051409.1:41191670-41191800 GCF_015228065.2 Penaeus monodon | reverse complement strand
GCAAGGAAAAAAGTCGGTAAAGAAAAAAAAATGGAAAAGAAGGAAATTAAACTAAACTAATAATGATAATAATAATAGCAATAATAATTTTTAAAAATCAAGAAAAAAAAAGAAAAAAAGAGATACGATG
>NC_051409.1:41190101-41191585 GCF_015228065.2 Penaeus monodon | reverse complement strand
AACACATACATCAAACCAAAAATTTTCATATCAACCCGCCTTAAGCAAGATTAATCAAGCCACAACAGACTATCATCTGTCACACTTAATTCCTTCTTTATCTTCGTCTTCCTTCGCTTCTTTTCATTAAAAGGTCCGAGAAGGTCAGGCCATAAACAGGTGAATCAGGAGGTCATCGTGCATTGTGGAGGGAATGGCTGGCGCTGCGTGGACGCCTTTGTGATGTGTGCAGTGCGGGGGAATAAAGGAGGAGACGAGGAGAGGGAGAGAGAGAGGGGGAGAGGTAGTGTGGGGAGAAGAGGACGGCGAGAAGGGAGGATGAGTGGAAGTGAGGGAAAAGTGTGGAGAATAAAGGGAGAGAGGGAGGAGAAGAGATGAAGATGCGGAGAATAAAGGAAGAAAAGGAGAGAATGAAGGGAAGAGGGGAAGTGAATAAAGGGAGGGAGGGAGAGAGCGAGGGAGGGAGGGGAGAGAGATGAAGCATGAGAAAAAAGGAAGGGGAGAAGGAAAGAAGAAGGGAAGAGGTGAAGTGTGGGGAATAAATAAAAAAGAAAAAATGGGGAAATGTGGTGAATGAAGGAAGAGTGGGAGAGGGAGGGGGTGAGATGAAGTGTGGAGTAAAGAAGAGGGAGAGTGTGGAGAATAAAGGGAGAGAGGGAGGGGAAGTGAGCGAAGGAGGAGAGACGGAGAGAAGGAAAGGAAGAGTGGGAGTGTGGAGAATAAAGGGTGTGAGAGAAAGAAGGAAGGGAAGAGGGAAAAAGTGATGAATGATGGGAGGGAGACAGACGGGAAGTGTGGAAAAAAGGGAGAGAAGGAAGAATAGACGGAGAAGGAGAGGGAAGTGTGAAAAAGAGAAAAAGATGGGAAACGGAAGGAAATATTAAGATATATATAGGAAGAGAGGTAAAAGGGAAAGTGTGGTGGAGAGGGAAAACAGAGGGGAAGGAAGGAAGAGGAGATTTGTAGAAAGCAGGATGAGGGGAGAGGGAGAAGGAGAGAAGGAAAATTGGGGTGGGGGGAGAAGATGGAAAGGGAGGAGGGGAGAAAAAGAGAGGGAGTGTAGCGGAGAGGAAAAGAAGGAGAGGAAGGGAGGAAGAGAAGAGGCAAAGAAACAGGCAGGCAGAAAGAAAGAGAATGAATGATACAGACCGAAAAATAAAATACAAATCAACACACACAAACAGAATCACAAGAAAAGAAAACAAAGCAAAGAGAGAGAGGGAAGAAAGACCACAACTAAACAGATAATAACCAAAAATGAATAAAAAAGAGAGAGAAAAAAACAACAACTCAAGTCTTTGTTCTTCCTCGCCAACCGAGAGGATCATCCTGATAAACGCGAGCTTACAAACGTTTAGGATGCCGACGCTTCGCCCCAAACGCCCCCGTGATGAAAACGTTGCTGCCTCGAACCGGACTTGATCGTTTTCTTCTTTCTTGGCATTTTCCTTTGCTTGTCTGACCGCTGTTCTTCAAATGAAACT
>NC_051409.1:41189361-41189855 GCF_015228065.2 Penaeus monodon | reverse complement strand
AAATATCATTGATCATCATCATCCCCCATGATATCCCCCCTAATGCTTTTACACTATATAACCTTTTTATTTGAAGATGCACTTAGAGTTCCCTTGCCTATGCGCTAGATGAATTATATTTTCTCCACCTTTGTTATCATTATCTCATTTCCTTTCTTATTTCCGTCTTTATTTTGTATTCTGTCCCGAAAATTCTGGGCTACAGCTTAATTTCCCGAGTCTATCTGCAAGCACATCCGTCCATGCAAAAGAAAACATGCAACTGACACGCAACACAGGCTATGTATATATCTGCCTTTTAAAAAATGGGGGTTATAAGATACGTTTTTTTGAGCTAATGATGTAATACTTCATACGCGAAAATACGACGGGAAATACGGATGATAAGGCAAACAGAAGATCAAAAGAAGGGAATCTAATTAGTTATGACTTTCATTAAAGGGAAAGTGATAAGTGTCTGGTCTTGAGTCTGGTCGCTTCGATTAGATATGCGG
>NC_051409.1:41188382-41189031 GCF_015228065.2 Penaeus monodon | reverse complement strand
TTTTCCAACTTATCATTTCGTACCTATCTTTTAATCATGCATATATACTTTCCACAATAGCGATTCGTAACAATTAAGAAAATAATGAAAGGGTAAAACAATGAAAAAGGGTGTGGGAAGGCCAGCAGTGCAAGGCGAGACGAGCGGCCTTGGGCAACTCGCGTCTCCTCAGTGCAGCGGAGAAGAAACTGCTGGAGAGAGCGAGCAAAGTCTTCATAGACTTTCCTCTCTCTTCATACTTTACATCGTGATTCGGACCTGTTTTCAACTCACAATACCTACGGACTGCCACTTTGCCAAGGTTATCTCAACACCTAAACAGGGCTGTGAACTATACTACTATAGACCTCGCAAACCCCAAAGGCGCTGATTACGGAGGCGTCCTGTACAGGTGAAGTGTCGACTTGCTATCCTGTGACATGGCACAACGCTATCACATTCCTATCTTCGCGGAATTACCTTTATCCTTTTACTCCGTCGGATGCGACTCTTATATATATAGTTTTATCTCTAACAATCAGGTGTGATTGTAAGCACTCAAGTGGACCACCGGTAAGAAGTTAACACTGACTGATCCAACTGGTGTCAAACAATGACTGGAATGGAGAAAGACAGTCGAAATATAAACGTTGATAAACAGAAAGAGAAG
>NC_051409.1:41187503-41188280 GCF_015228065.2 Penaeus monodon | reverse complement strand
GCCATCTGCCGCAGCGCCGCCATCAGACACAGATAAGAAATGCCTAACACTATCACCCACACGCACGCCGACACTCTTTATCTCGAATATTACAAGAACAGTGAAAAAATGTTTTTGAATTATGAACTAATATCCACGTGTGCTACAGAATTTATCAGGGTATGATTGATTGTCCATATCACATAACTGAGAACCCTTTCTGTTTTTCGGTATTATGGTGAACAACCCACTTGGATTTAAAGCACAGTTGTTCCACGAACAGACAGAAATAAAGTATAGATCAATATTGTTTATGAATGATAATGTTCGCTTGCTTAAAGAACAATAACAAATGAACAATCTCCGACACACACACAAAAAATGCATTACTGATAAAGATTAGGTGACCTTGTGTGATCTTGATATTGCAAATTCAATTGGTCATGACAGCGTCCTTCGTGCAAAAGAATTCTGTTGGGAGTTGGAGGAGAGGGGGGGGTCTGCATTCTATCCCAATACCGCTGCTTAATGTTGAACCATCTCGTCCTTGACCTCCGTCTGATGTTAATGTGTCTGTACTCTTTGTGCAGTAAAGAACGACCTTTTGTAAGTGGTGGTGTATGTCTCAAGTGCATAGTCCTCAGTGAAAAGTTATTGGGTGTGTTAACTCCTAGGTATTTATGGCTACTGCACGGGTGGAATGTAATTAATAATGTTGTATTAGCACTTCACGTGTCCCTATTATATTTGTCATTGGTTAATAAATAAAGAGTTACCATTTATATTTACATTCTGGGG
>NC_051409.1:41187048-41187323 GCF_015228065.2 Penaeus monodon | reverse complement strand
CACGCTTTATGTACAGACGTCAACATTCGTTCCTTCATACAAATTTATCTAATAAACCTGTCTGCATACAAATCTGTCACCTACACCACACTGATAAAAAAGGCGCCGCTATGTCGGTCCCTTATCGGTTCTTACATTAGTGATAAAAGTAATCTATAAATAAATTTTCGTAATTGACTTTTTTACGTTTTTGATGTTCTCATTTTTTTATGTTCTTCTTTTATCTCTTTTTTAGATAAATGAATTCTTTCATTTGTGAGGGATTATTTGGAGCA
>NC_051409.1:41186262-41186394 GCF_015228065.2 Penaeus monodon | reverse complement strand
AAACTCGATGTCCATTTTCTAACAATCATAATCAAAGACATTAGTATGCAGATCTTTCAACGAGATAAAAGTTGCTAATGTTGACTTTGCAGTTTTCATTTCCTTGCACCGTCGGTGTAATTGCTTGCGAGT
>NC_051409.1:41185246-41185733 GCF_015228065.2 Penaeus monodon | reverse complement strand
CTAAGCAGCGGTTCATTTTCCCGTCAGTCTTTTGTTTCAGCGTCTCAAGCAGGTGACGCAACTCGGGGTTTGCTCTGTCTATCTGATAACAGACTTAATTTAGTGTATTAAATAATTACATCTAATTAAATCACACAATTATTAAGACTTCTTAAAGGATTTTAGTCTTTTGCAATCCGTTGCAGGACAAAGAGTTTATTTCTCATATCAATGCCATACGATGCCTGACGCGGCTCAGATCTCCGCCGGATGGTCGCTGCTCCTATCTCAGCCGGAAGAGGTCAAGGGGTGACTGTAGCATTGCGTGCTTCGTTAAAAAAAAAGCCCATTGTTTCTCTTGACCCGCGCTAGGTTAAAGTTGTTTAAAAAAAAAGAAACTACTTTTAAAGCTGTGTTTTATTTTAGTTGGGACACACATAATACGTAAGAGTTTTACCTTGTACAGAAAAAAGGAAAACATTTTGTGTACGTAGCACGAAATTCTGGA
>NC_051409.1:41184798-41184935 GCF_015228065.2 Penaeus monodon | reverse complement strand
ACATCCATGCAACTGATTGTTCTGTATGTAAACAGTAATATTAAGAATCTATATAGTAATGATAGTCCTCTCTACCATCACAAGGAATAAATGAAACAAATGAAATAAGGAACTAATAGTAATGATAGTTGTACATC
>NC_051409.1:41184087-41184732 GCF_015228065.2 Penaeus monodon | reverse complement strand
CACATATTCATCGACAAAGTTCTAAATATTTGTAACGAAAGACGTACACAGAACTTGCAGGAACAAGAAAGATGTTATAACACGGAGATAAGATAAGGCCTCTGTGTTCAAGTGTCTAACTGTCTTGGAATGCGACGAGAGATAACAGGAAAGTCAGCACTCGACCACGAGAAACACCTGATAAAGAGATAAGAAGAGCAGAGGAAAAACAAAAACAGCAACAAGATTGAAGAGGTAGATAACAGAAGGATAGATGGACAGGTGAGGAGAAAGACTGGATAAGACGAGAATTGGAGTAGAAATAGGGAAAAATGCTGATAGACAACTAAGAATAAAAGAGGGTAGGTATAGATTAAGACAAGAAGGCTGATAGATAGGAAGAGGACACATTGATAGATAAGATAAGAACTCATAGATAGATAAGTTGGGGGTACATAAGTACATGAGAATATAATGTAAAACCGATGGCTGGTTAAGCTGATAGATAGACTGACAGGTAGAGAATCGAACAGATAGACTGATAGAGAGGTGGGAAGGTATAGTGATAAAAATGATTATCAGTCAACTAATATATGTGTATATCCAGAGGTAAACAGAGAGAAATGTTGAAAGAGAGAGCGTTAGGAGAGCGAGATCGAGAAAAAT
>NC_051409.1:41183255-41183859 GCF_015228065.2 Penaeus monodon | reverse complement strand
CAGAGAGAGAGAGAGAGAGACGATTAGAAAAACAACAAACAAAACAAAACAAATGAACAAAGAAAGACAAACAAAACAAAACACATAATAACCAGAAAATAATCCAAAAGAAAGAGAGAAATCAAAAGAAAAAATATAGATACATACAAAGTACATAAACCCTTATTCAACCAAGATCCCAAGCAGCCCAAACCATCGCTTGCAACTGCAATCTGCAACAAGCCACCGAACAATAAAATCCTTCCAAACGATAAACTTCTAGGCCCGGAGTACTTCATCACCTTCGCCTCTCACACGTCAGGAAAAGCGATAAAGCTCAGCAAGCGATTATTATCTTTATTATCTCCAAGCCCTACAGTGTCTTTAATTACTATCCTTCTCGCCGTTACCCCCAGCCACGCTATCTGGAGGTCACGTGATTCAGTGAAAGGAAGGTACCTCTTCCCCCTTCTTTTTCTTTTTTTCTTTTTAATTCTAGGAGGGTCAATATTTTATTTTAGTGTGTGTGTTGGGGGGCGCTTAGAAATTGTCTAGACTGCTGTCTGCTTTGGGGGAAAATAAGAGTTTCCTCAGCTGCTAAACCAACGCATATTTACTTGTTTTA
>NC_051409.1:41182842-41183055 GCF_015228065.2 Penaeus monodon | reverse complement strand
TCAGTGTATTATATACTCCAGTCCTCCCCGTACACCCACTCCTACTCCGCCATTTATTTCTAAAACCAAGACAATACATCAGACTTCGAGCTGTATTCCTTCTATTTATGTATTTATCAATTTTTGAGCTGTGATTTTTGTGACTCGACGTATGCTGATTTGTAGCTTGATTCACACAGAAAGAGGCAGTCTAGAGGCTTGATGGTTGAGTTG
>NC_051409.1:41182133-41182443 GCF_015228065.2 Penaeus monodon | reverse complement strand
GATGACAGCTGTATTCCACTAATTTTCCGATGCAGTAAACAAGCAAATGAATAAACAGATAACCAGAACAAACAAATAACTTAATAACTTAACAAGACTTTCTCTCATAAGGAAGGAAAATCAGACGAGAATAAGAAAATCAGATTTTTTTTGTCCTGAAGAAAGATTCTCTGGGGAAAATTAGAGTCACGTTGGCAATTTTAGGTCTTCTCGTGGTTCTGGTAATACTGCAAAATGATGATGATAGATGATAACGGATATATAAGAAAATGGGGGGGTATTAAGAGATATAGATGGAAAAAAGAGATAA
>NC_051409.1:41181849-41182004 GCF_015228065.2 Penaeus monodon | reverse complement strand
TATGTATAAAACGATAATGTGGAAAACGAAAGATGAAATACATATGTATATGAATGTATATCTCTCCATCTCTCCTTCTCTATCCATCATCAGTATCTATATAAATGAATATAAAAGTGTTTTTAGCAATATTCCCCCCAAAAAAATATTATGTC
>NC_051409.1:41180957-41181691 GCF_015228065.2 Penaeus monodon | reverse complement strand
ACGGTAATGTTACAAAATCATGAATAACAAAAGGTTAAAAAAGAGAAAAGAAAATCTGATAATGGCCTAGCAAAAAACGAAAGATATGAACATACAAAAATATAGCTTTTCTTGTTTGTTTTTAGTAGCGCCAAACTGGAAAAAGATACATGATAACGAAAAAAAAGAAAAAAAAGGAGGGGGGGTAAACAGGAATTTAAACATAAGATTAAAAAAGTTATTTAAACCCCTTTCACTTAACCCATCCACCCTACCCCCATGAAAAAAACACGCAGAAACCACCTTAGATTACTCTTAGATTACGCCAATGAAGCGAATTACTCGGCCGGAATAAGCTCCCTTGACGAAAGATTTCCTTAGATAATTAACAGGAAGGAAGGGGAAGCTAAATACAAGATAATGCTTTATTTCGCTGCCTCTCGTTCCTTGGCTGAGCACAGGTTGCAATGGGGGAATTACATATTGTTGTGATGTGATGCTTTCATGATGTGACTATTTTTTGTATTATAATGATGCTGTGATGATGTTTCAGTAGTGTTGTGAATGTTTATTGAGGTTGTGGTGGTGTTGTAATTTCTTTTTGAAGTTTTGGCGCTTATGAAGGTTGTTATAATATTTTATAAATGTTGTAACGATGATGTAATGATATGACTATTTTGAAAAGTTACTTCACTGTTGTAATATATTCAATGATACTTTTAGATTAGAAGTGACACAAAACGTTCTGATTTTTA
>NC_051409.1:41180796-41180912 GCF_015228065.2 Penaeus monodon | reverse complement strand
ATCATGCAAGATCGAAGTTTTAAAAAAAGTATAAAAAGAATAATGTCGTTCGAAACAGAAATTATAATATTAATGGTGAGAATGACGGTATTATTAGCATTGTTTACTTTTTTATG
>NC_051409.1:41180354-41180469 GCF_015228065.2 Penaeus monodon | reverse complement strand
CAACATAATTGTTATCATCAATAAGATTATAGTTCCTATTGAAACTACCCTCAAATAAGTGTCGGAGTAAGAAGCATTTGTATCGCTAAACCTTTAATATTGTTTAATATTGTTT
>NC_051409.1:41179443-41179546 GCF_015228065.2 Penaeus monodon | reverse complement strand
TATCAAATTACCAGTCCACTAATCAAGTCGAATTAGCAATTAGTTAATCAAAGTAGGCGATAATAGATAAAGCAATTACCTTCACATAAAACAAAAGAGCCAA
>NC_051409.1:41179058-41179407 GCF_015228065.2 Penaeus monodon | reverse complement strand
ACATAATGTATAAATAATCGAATAAAAAATAGGGTAAAAATTACCCTTTCATGCCTCGACCTTGATTCTTTCCTGTCAACTTAGGTCAATTATTTCGTCTCGATGATGACCTAGCATGACGCCTACATAAGGGGACGATACCTGCCTTATAGGTAATGAGGGCAGGAAGACGTGGACAAGGTCAAAGCGAGGTGTTTAATGGGTCAGAGGCGAGGAGAGGTCGTGGGCGTGTGCTTGTATGGGCATAGCGTGGGGGTCTGATCCGGCGAGGGATTACGTCATAGTCTCTTTCTTGTTTCCTTGCGTTGTTCTGTTATTGTTGGTGTGTTTTCCCATGCTTCTGTTATTC
>NC_051409.1:41178757-41178830 GCF_015228065.2 Penaeus monodon | reverse complement strand
CTCGGTCTAAAAATAAAATGCACTTATCACAGCACCACGATAACACATTCCATAAAAGCTTTCTCCCCAAAAC
>NC_051409.1:41178552-41178729 GCF_015228065.2 Penaeus monodon | reverse complement strand
AGCCACAGTCTTACCCATCTCCCAGGCCAACCAGACACCAAGGAATCACATACAATCGACATAGAACATTTGAGTGACCTTGAAGCCTCAGGAATCAGGACGCCAGAGGAAAGACCTTAAAATCTCGTCGGGATTAAGGTCATGCAGAATGTCTCATAATCTCTAATTTGTCTCCTC
>NC_051409.1:41177415-41177584 GCF_015228065.2 Penaeus monodon | reverse complement strand
GGACATTTTATTATTTCTATAGTGCTACATAAATTAAACATTAAACGTTTGATTTTTTCTGAAGAACACACCGACTAATAAATAAGAAATTGATAAACTAGAAAAAGATAGGCATTCCCATTCAATCTCATTCATACCTGTATTTCATTTGGCGCACTAATCACTGCTC
>NC_051409.1:41176486-41176821 GCF_015228065.2 Penaeus monodon | reverse complement strand
TCCGAACTTGTTTTCCGGATTAAGAATATTTTTAAACACAAAATATTATTAGCATTTAGATGATGATGATTGCGAAATCGCATGATTGGTGATAATAAGCTATAACAATTAACTTTAAGAAAGATTTCTGTGGCTTGTTTTAAACCCCCTGTTGCAAGCACATGCAGCCCCCCCCCGCTCCCCCCGAGCCCGCCCATGGATGAGGTAGAAAGGTTTGCGGTTTACTGTGCAATGTTCTGCTTAATGGTATGAAAGATTATGAGTCGGACTGTCTTAGTGAAAAATTGTAGTTGGTATAGAATATTGGTATGATAAAATAATATAATGAGTGATGT
>NC_051409.1:41176048-41176314 GCF_015228065.2 Penaeus monodon | reverse complement strand
CTCCCCCAGAAGGTAAACCAGCGGCCCTTCCTCGTATACCACAGTCACGAAGCCGTAAAATTATCCGTTCGTTCTCAGCTGCACATTAGTACATACTGTAGGGAGGCACTGACTACGTTGATGAATTTACGCTATGAGAAGGAGGTTTATGCCACGTGATCAAAGCCTATATATTGTTTAAGTATCTGAATAATGTCAAATTTCTAACAATTTCGACATTTTCACTATTTCTTCTTGTAATGATTTTGATAATTATTGTAATGTTA
>NC_051409.1:41174936-41175520 GCF_015228065.2 Penaeus monodon | reverse complement strand
AAGCAATGGGTATTTATGATTAAGACACAATACTCAACAGTAATAGACGGCGTTACGTAATTTCTATATGGGAGAAGGAAAAGACTGTTATTATTGCATACACCATTATTATTTCGTTTCTTTATGATATACTTCTGATTTTCTGTGCTTTTAGGTCATGTCGTTATTAAGGTATCGAGCGACTGTATGACGGTTTAAGTGCATGATAATAGGTAGTCTGGGTATCATATATGGCTTGGCTTTGCATGATATTCTTCTGTCGTTTGTCTCCCTGTTTTTATTATTATCATTATTATCTTTTTTTCGTTGTTCTTTCGTCTTCCTATCGTTATTCTATCTTTTATTTCTCACTCTGTTTTTTTTTCTGAATTTTCGTCGTCTTATGCTCTTCGCTTGTTGCTCATGTTGTTCTTTTCGTCTTTTACTTCTTCCTCTTCTTCTTCTGCCACTTCAGTAACTGTCTACTTGCTTATCGTTATCTTTATCGTGTTATCTTCACCGATTTTGTGCCTTTTCTGGCTTTCCATCTTTTCTTCCTTCCTTGTTTTCCTTTTTTTCAAATATTCCGCTTTTAACTTATTCCT
>NC_051409.1:41174047-41174331 GCF_015228065.2 Penaeus monodon | reverse complement strand
ACACAATTTTTATCATAAACATCGCGTTTACCTCCAAACGATGGAATCGATAATTTCTAGCCACACACTGCGCATTAAAGGCATATCAACCTCTTTACCGGTGTTCCCCAGCGCCTGTGTGTGTGTGACCTAAGTATGACCTATTTTCTCATTATGGTCAAAGCGGCTGTTGGGCAAAATCGCATTAATTCCGCGGCTAAAAGGGCTTAATGATATAAACCGTATTTTATCGTTTTATAGCCCACCGCAAGGGAAAACAAGATGGCGGTGTTTCCTTTGCTGTG
>NC_051409.1:41173902-41173998 GCF_015228065.2 Penaeus monodon | reverse complement strand
GTAAGGATGATGAGTCGGTTTCGTTACTCTAATGATTAGGAGATTATCTATTCAGTGGTATCATATCTTGGGGTGCTCCTGTTGGCCTCTTTAAAG
>NC_051409.1:41173096-41173765 GCF_015228065.2 Penaeus monodon | reverse complement strand
ACAAAGGATATGGTGGGCGGTATGGAAGTGAGAAAATTTGACGTACATATACACGCACAAGAAGGAATAGGGGTGGGGGTAAGGGGGAGAGGTTGAGGGCACAGAGAAAGACAGGGAAAAACAGATTTAGTTACTTATTGATTACTCATTAGCATACCCCATGAACATGCTAACTGTCAGAAAATGAAATGAAATTTTACTTACACTCTCGAGGGGTACTAAAATATATTCTTTCGGCACGTGACTTCCTTTAGTACATAATTTATGTCCGAAAACTCCTTAATAAAAGAGATTTGGTGTATGATATTATTTGAACTTTTATGATCTAGACTGTCACGCTCATTCGCTTGAATTTGATGTTGTCTTATTGTTATATTTTGAAGAAGAGAAATCACATGTTTGTTTTTAAAATCGCCAGGGATAATATTCACATTTTCTTCGATGTATATGAAATTACCCAATGTTTTGGAAACACTATTATTTTTCAGCTTTATTACGCTGAGTCCGGGAAGATTTTGCATTTATTGATAATGGTATAGATAATTCAGAATTTGCAGACACAGCTGCAAAACCGAAACTTAAAACAGGCAGAGGTGTTCACGCAAGCATGCAAAACATTACACGCGTAAAAATACTACACATATCGTACTTATATCCTAGACATATCGT
>NC_051409.1:41172763-41172996 GCF_015228065.2 Penaeus monodon | reverse complement strand
ATACACGTATTCGCGTTTCATTAAAATTTCCTAAAATTTACTCTGATTTTACTTAATCTCCCTTGAGTTTAAGGTTTAAACGATGCAATAATCAGCCAAAATCTTTCTTTAAGATGACACGGGTGTCGTTAAAGCCTGGGATTTAACCTTGGCCATTGATTTTATCATTAACAAGTATCTGTAACTGATGGAAGTACGTCTCACGATGCGGTAGTTCACTCCCTATACCTAAA
>NC_051409.1:41172337-41172541 GCF_015228065.2 Penaeus monodon | reverse complement strand
ATATAGACACTCATATTTATTTATTTATTATCCAACCTTCATTATTCCATTTATTATCTCAACAAGCACAATCTTTTATCTCGGCATACAATGCATAACCAGCAAGCTTTAACGATAACAAGCAACAATTTCCACCAAGTTGTAGCTGAATCATACAAGCCCAAAACATTTCCCAGTAACACAAGAATACATCAGAAGTCCCGT
>NC_051409.1:41172233-41172302 GCF_015228065.2 Penaeus monodon | reverse complement strand
TACACCTCCCACACCAAACGCAGTAAGTGAGAAGAACTAACTGATGATAAATCGCATGACTCCATGCAC
>NC_051409.1:41171790-41171867 GCF_015228065.2 Penaeus monodon | reverse complement strand
GCTAGAGCTAAGAGATACGAGCGTAAAACCGTTGCTTCCTTCACAGACCAAGGAGTTTGTCGATGGTTTTCTCAGTC
>NC_051409.1:41171323-41171710 GCF_015228065.2 Penaeus monodon | reverse complement strand
ATGCTTCGTTATTACTAGTTTCCATTTTAATTTTCTTGTGTTTCTTATCTTTTTATATTAAATGGATTTTTCTTATTTTTCATTGACCTCACTTCTGTCATAGTCTAAATTATTTATAACAAAAATTAACATCTATCACTTTATTTTAACGCACAATTAAAACTTTACATTGCTTTATTGCGCTGCATTATGTAAATGTTACTGCAACACCGATGTTCTACGTAACGGGGTTCATCAATCGACTCTTATGTGACCAATTATTAGAGGTGAAAATGCCTTGTGATCTTCAGTCGTTGATCAGTCCCGAACTTACGAAATTAGAAATAATATCAATTTAAGAGACGGAGACTGTTATTTTTTTCTCCTGTATCATTTTCAAAGGGTAAT
>NC_051409.1:41170077-41170272 GCF_015228065.2 Penaeus monodon | reverse complement strand
ACACCCTACTGAACAAAGGGACTAAAATTTTTTTTTTTTTCTTCATCCAATTACTTAGATATTCTAATCCTTTGGTGTCAAAGATTAGTGGCACTTCAGTATGACACACATCTTCACATGTAAAGTATGTGTGGTTTGAAATCTCGTGTAGTGTAAGTACTTTGGGTGGATTGAACAGTTCTTTGATGTCTTGAG
>NC_051409.1:41169926-41170020 GCF_015228065.2 Penaeus monodon | reverse complement strand
GATGTGAGAGTGGTTGGTTTGTTTCTTTTACATGTAACTCATCTTTGGTATTTAGTTTATGATTTATGTGTACCACATGTAAATGTATTTGTGT
>NC_051409.1:41169033-41169794 GCF_015228065.2 Penaeus monodon | reverse complement strand
GGTTGGATATCCAGTCTCCCAAAGCTGTTCCTTTAGCCGAGAGTGGAGGGAGAGAGATTTGTGTGTGCGTGAGAAACGCCCTGGTCATTACGTACGGCGCTACTGCAGACAAGGAGGATGAAGTTTTATTTTGGTTTTAAACGTTGAAATTACGCAGGGAACTGAAATGTGGATAGCAGGGCGTAGAGTTTTTTTTCCCAGTTGGTTGAGTATTTGTGTTAGCGTCTGTGTTCAAATGTCCGCGAGTTTGATCCAAGTCTAAGTGATACTTAAGGTCTGTATCTGAATTCATCCAAATGCCGCAGTAAATTATCTGCATATATCAATCATTCACGGAGTAATAGTCTCATGCAGTGCAATAAGGATATATATGATTTTCTAATTGTTTATGGCTCGAATAAAGACAAGAATATGAAATTATAAAGAATGCTAATAACATAGATACTAAAATGTCAACCGAGAAAACACGTTTTACATCTTAGATTCGTTGTCCCTTTTGCCAATAATCCACATTCCAAAGCCAAAGACTCACCTTAATGATAAAACACTAACACTATATTGAAAGGATATTTACTGCACATATGTCAGTACTGTGATGATATTTATGAGAAGGACAATAATTTCATTGGAGCTAAAGTCCTCGTTTTTCAGACATCGTTTGTGTCACTAAAGGAAAACATTTACCCTGTGTCTGTGTTTTATTTTTTTGTTTCTACGCTCCTCAGTGATTGCATCATTGTACCTGTATTTCTAATCATTAT
>NC_051409.1:41167626-41168817 GCF_015228065.2 Penaeus monodon | reverse complement strand
ATGCAGCTTCTGCAACAGATTATATATGATATGAATTGAATGCTGGATGAATTTTAAAGATAGAACAACAACAAACAAAATAAGATTAAACAAATGAAAGAGCTGGGTTCTCCCCTTAGAAACATAAAGGAGCATGTTGTCCCAGCACGAACGGGTTTAAGGATTATATTCAGAGAGCGTATGCAAATGAGAACCATTACTTGCATGTTGCACAGTACTTCCGTTCTTCTGCAGCTAAAATTTAGAATGCAGATGCGCATGGTAAACAAATTTCCGTATATGAATTAAATTTTGTAGTATATTCTCTGCGGCCTCTATCGTATTATATATCTATATTTCTTATGGCAATTTCCTGTTGCTGATGCTGATCATAAAGCATAATATGAGTTTTCTTCGTTAACTATGTACATAATGTATCCTTTCTCTATTTATTGCTTCTTTTCTTCTTGCCTAATCTCTTATCTCTCCTCCTTGCTTTTGTTTCATACATCACTCTCCTTTGTATCGCCGGGTACAGTATGATAAACAAAAGAATGACACTGCATTAGGACCATTTCGTAACATATCTTATTTGGTGCTGACCTTGTCTTGAATTTATGTACATCCAAAGTCTTATCTGCGTAATCCTAAAGTTTCTCTCTTTATATTTCACCAGACAATTTTGCTTATCTCTTACGTATCACCTGATTCTGTAGATTTATTTAACTCATTTTTTTGTAATTTTGTAGTGGATGTATATCACATGTGTTGGAATACAGGAAGGGAATGAGGTTACAGTACATTGCATATATATGTAGGTATATATGTTTGCATGAATGAAATCATGTGCATTTTTTGTGTACGTATATGTATATCATTCATTTACTTGTGTTTATATGGATTTTTGTATAGATGAATAAATGCGCATCAGCACGGATGAATGAATGTATTTAAGCAAACACTGATTCAACTGTGAATTGCTTATGTGAACATTTACGAGATTTACTATCGAGAGATGGAAAAAAGTAAAATATCATATATCATGTCATATCATTTTACACTTTTGCACAGCATTTGACCTAGACATAAGAATACAAACAAAAATTACTCTAAGATGTATCGGCATATTGTCTGCACCCAATTCCTGCGCTTTAAAATAAAATGAGAGCACCATTCAATTTCCTCATCTCCGTATTTATCTTTGAACTTTGG
>NC_051409.1:41167154-41167591 GCF_015228065.2 Penaeus monodon | reverse complement strand
TATCACTATTATGATAACAGTAAGGAATATTAATAATATGTAGTAGTGAATTCAATGATAAATGTCATATAATCTCAATCACAAGAACAGTACAATATGTTTATGGTGATTATGGTGATTATCTCTTCCCTTTTTTCGCTAATTAATCCTTACCTTTAGTTCACCTCATTCGTTACCTTCGCCCTGTCCTCGTTACCCAAATGACCTAGATTTATTTTATTACGTCTTCTCCCTCCCTTGTTTACCTCTTCTTTGCTGCGTGTCGATTTGATGGATGTTTGAAGAGAAGGATGGAGGAAACGAAAGAGAGGGAGAAGAGAGGAAGAGAGGAAGGGGGAGAAAGAGAAGGGGAGATAGAGGAGAGAAGAATGGAAGGAGAAGGAGGCCAAAAAAGGGAGATAAGAGAGAAATGGAAAGCGATAGATAAATAGATAGAT
>NC_051409.1:41166156-41167079 GCF_015228065.2 Penaeus monodon | reverse complement strand
AAGAAGGGAATGGAGTAAAGATAACCAAGAAAAAATCTGTGTAGATATGAAAAATGTGACCCCTTAAAAAACACATAATGTGCATACACACAACACGATGCCGGTTGTGTAATTTACATGCTGTTATTTAAACCATGTCAAGTTACTCAATAACTATATGTTGCATGCGCATTTTCCTTATTTCATATGAATGTTGTTAGCCTATGTCAGCTGATAGTTTTAATTACATTAACGTTGTGTTATATTACTATCATGAAAAGAGTATCTGGCAACGCTCCTTCCACATTTGAGCCCAATACACTTCGTATGAACATGCTGATTTCTTTGAACCTTTCCTTCAGGACTCGGTGCAGTGAGTCGTATCATCTTCCAGGTGTTATTTTCGAAAATTAGCCTCTTTATTCATTAGAATTTCTTTAAACACGAGATTTCAAAAAAGATAACCACTCCTACTGTAAGTAAAATGGCAAATAAACAAATGATAAAACATCTCATCTATCAACAACCAATTAACCCATGACTTTAACAATGAAAACAGAAACATCAGGGTGAGAATGTAATAAATAAAATACTTATAAAGCAAATGAGACACAAAACAAATATGAACTGAGAATAACATGTGGAGAAGAACAAAGCATAATTCAACAAACAAATAAGCATGCAATGTGACCTGACTTCACGATCGTCAAGCCAGGTCAGATACTGCAAGGCCGTGTTGTCACAGATAGTTCGTAGGTGACCTAGTATCTCAGAATTCGGGCAGTGAGGTCATACCATAGGAATCGATCCGTGAATGGAGCTATATTCTATAAACAAATTTCATATGGGGTGATGTCTGTGTGTTAGTCTTGGTAGCAAAAGGTGGCGTTATACCACTGCTGATAAATTAAGTAATGATGATGCTATAGTGATTCATGAGTAAC
>NC_051409.1:41164890-41165289 GCF_015228065.2 Penaeus monodon | reverse complement strand
AGCAGAATGGAAAAACAACAGTAAATGCATAGATTTTTGTTAAAAATGCAGAATGCACAACCAAGTTACAAAGAAAATTATACTATATTTAAACTCTATTCTTTAATTCTCACGTAAGAATATATGGTTTGAAGCAGGTTTCTCTTTTCCTCCTTTTCTTATTCTTAAAGGGAGAAAATGAAAGGAACAAGAGAAGGAAAAAGGAGAAGGACATTTAAGCTAAATACCATGCATAAAAATTATAGTTTTACAGAAGGCTGAACAAGCATGAAAAGATGAAGAAAGGAAGGAAGAAAGAAGAGATAGTAACAAGAAAATAAGGAAAAAATGGAAATGAAAAACAAGATGAGAAATCGAAGAAAGAATATAAAAACAAATAAGAAAAAAGAAGTGAGATTA
>NC_051409.1:41164490-41164754 GCF_015228065.2 Penaeus monodon | reverse complement strand
AACATAACGATTTTGTTTCTTATGTCCCCCAACTTCTCGCCTTTTCCCTCTTCCTGACTTCCTAGAAATCTAAACGGCCGTAATATATCTCTGCTGGACATACCTCTGCGTATTATCACAGAAAATAAACGCCCTTCCGCCGCGAACTGAGTGTGAACTGAAACTTACAGTAATAATAATCTTAAGCCACGTGTGGGAAGCAGAGGTCGTGACCCTCTTTGTTGAGGCTTATGATGGCGGCTCTACAGTCGGACTCTTATCTTC
>NC_051409.1:41163745-41164165 GCF_015228065.2 Penaeus monodon | reverse complement strand
GGCAAAGACAGATATAGAGAAATGCATACGTATACGAAAGACAATGCGAGAGAGAGACAGAATCAGATAGAAAGAGACAGGACGGAGAGAGCCTGAATTAACCAGACACACTGTGATCGAGCCAAATGGACAGAAACAAATACAGAGATTGTCAGAGAGAAAGAGAGAACAAGAGACAGAGACAGAAAGAGAGAAAGAGACGAAATAGACTAAAAGAGAGAAAAGCAGAAAGAGAGAAAGACACAGAACGTAGAAGACCATGAGTTGCGTGGTCGCGGCGCCCTGACTGCACGCCTGCCTCTACCCAAAGCGGTCGATAAGCAACCACAAAACATTTCGTTTCCGCGACCGGCTGCCGGTTGGCTGCTGGCTGACCAAGGCGACTCGATAATTCTTCTGTCTCAGGACTGGTTTGTTTGT
>NC_051409.1:41162434-41162661 GCF_015228065.2 Penaeus monodon | reverse complement strand
ATGCCATGTGCATACAGCGGAGTACACTTAACCTAGGTCACTATGTTTGTCTTATAGTTAAATACTGTATCGACATTCATATGTACTGTAATTATATAGTATTTGCTTGTATGTTTACTGGGAAAAGTGTGCTTAATCATGCGAATGTAATTGAGCATTTCTGAATATATCTTTTGTATATGAGTGTAGACCTATGTATATATCTAATTTCATGAATAAATTAATTC
>NC_051409.1:41159384-41159870 GCF_015228065.2 Penaeus monodon | reverse complement strand
ACACTTCTTCCCGTACTTTTCAGTTCAAATGTTTGTCAATACTTATTCCACGTTTATAGGTTAGCTCGCGTGTCCTTGTGTCTGCGTGTGTATGTAAATAAATGTGTATGTAGGTCGGCCTTTTTGTTGACAAGGGAGATGGAGAGAATATGATCACGACATTTAACACACAAAATATTATACACTCCTACTTATTCCGAACGGTATTTCATCCTTAGTGTTATTTGAAACTTTGAAATTTATCGAAGGAAAATTTGACATATATTTTTTTTGTCTTATTTTGTCTTATTTTTATTCTTCCTCTCGTTTTCTTTTCCCGAGTGACCGCCCTGATTTCATTTCATTCACCGATGTTTTCTGGAGCTTTGATCTTGCCCAAGATACTGTAACAGGAAGAAATCGCCTGCTGTTCAGAGATAATAATATGCAATGACGGTACATTTACATGCATTTTTGTCCGCGAAGATAGTAAGCTTTCCTTTTCTC
>NC_051409.1:41158733-41158910 GCF_015228065.2 Penaeus monodon | reverse complement strand
CCGCAAAGAATTCAGTCCAGGTCAAGTGCAAGCTGTACAAGGCACCCACACAACACTAGTGATTAATTGCAAATATATTTTCACTTGATTAAGGCCACGCACATGATAATGGCTACAAAGGGAATATGTGAAGTTTTACGTATTAACGAAGTACTGTTCATACATTAGGGATATTAA
>NC_051409.1:41158422-41158564 GCF_015228065.2 Penaeus monodon | reverse complement strand
TAAAAGAATGGAATCAATCCACTATCGATTATTTTGTTGCTGTTGATTGAAGTGTTTGATGTTCCTTAAAAATTATTTACATAATGATTATCTTTAACATCATTAACATTACTAATTTTATCTACATGAATAACATCTTCAT
>NC_051409.1:41157878-41157995 GCF_015228065.2 Penaeus monodon | reverse complement strand
AGCAAATAAAACCCCCAATGATAAATGGCTTCTGATAACTCTCAATTCCTCGAAATAAGGTGAAGAACGTGAAGAATTCGCAGTAAAGCATTACTACATAACAGCTACTTTATCAAC
>NC_051409.1:41157309-41157537 GCF_015228065.2 Penaeus monodon | reverse complement strand
TTACATACTTTATCTATATATCCGTATATAGACGTAAGGAGAGAGTGTAAAATATACGTATATATGCAAAGATGTGTGTATCTTTCTTATTCCTCTGCTCTTTCTCACATATTCAAAAAAATATTTGATCGGAAATGGGATAAGTTATTTATGTTATAAAAAGATATTTGTGTTCTCAATAACGAAACATATGAAATATATGACGGATTATAGTAATTCTCGGACACT
>NC_051409.1:41156405-41156668 GCF_015228065.2 Penaeus monodon | reverse complement strand
GTAGATACATAAACAACAGATAATAAACATAATATTACCCGTTTCTTTTCAGGATGGCTATTCGGCCGTGCACCTGGCGGCCATGTACAGCCGAGAGGACACAATACGTCACTTGGTCCACAAAAAGGGCGACATCAACGCTATTGGTGGGGTAGGTGACGCCGTCATCTGTTCGTGTATTTCGTGAAGGTTTGATCTTGGATTTAGAGGAACTATGATTTATTCTTATATATCTATTTAATAGATATGATTATTTATTTGTT
>NC_051409.1:41156041-41156334 GCF_015228065.2 Penaeus monodon | reverse complement strand
CTGTTTTCACTATCATCGGCGTTTTTTTTATGTTTTCGAAAGGGTGTACGTCCGTGAGTCAGATATCCGACGAGGCAGGTATATGTTATATGCGCTACTTTTAATCTCTTCGTCATCATTATTATCAATGTGTAATCATTCTTGTCCTTTTACAGGTAAAATTAACATGACTAATGGTTAATAGTGCAGTTAATGTTTCAGATTTTTGTGCGTTACTAATATTATAATTACGATTCTTAGTTACAGCTCTCTTTGTTGTTTCCCTACAGCCTTAAAGTGACGATACCTCATGA
>NC_051409.1:41154823-41155358 GCF_015228065.2 Penaeus monodon | reverse complement strand
ACCTTAGAGATACCTTAGAGAATACATACACCCTTTTTACTGTGACAATATACCAACATTGCTGTCTGGAATGATAGCCAAAATAATAATACATCTGATACCATAACATGACAACAATGTTTCAGTGTAACAATAAAGTTATTATGAAAAATAGTATGTATCATGACGGCACTTCTCGATACACTAGCATTTCATAACTGTACTAATATTATTAGGAAAATATTTACAAGCTAATGACAATGGTGATCCCTCATCCTAAAATAATAGGTAATAACGCATCATCAATAATCGCAATGATGACTATAAGGATGTTAGATATTTACTCAAACATGTCCTTCATATTCTGAAGGTCACATAATAATCCTAAGGGGGAAAATACACGTAAAAACTAACAACACATTTTACTACTTACGTTTGGCTATCTATCATTGGCGACAACTTGGATAATCGAAGTAGTAAATGGCATCCACACAGTACAAACCACCATACATAAATTTGACGACTGTCGCATGTGACAGAAATCGACCCCCCCCCC
>NC_051409.1:41154103-41154800 GCF_015228065.2 Penaeus monodon | reverse complement strand
TGATTATAGGCATATTTATGACACGTGGTTGATGTGATGCAATATCTCATCGGCAAAGGTGTTGAGGTAAATTGATGGTGATTAGTTAAAAGGGAAGCGGAAGTGAGAATGACATTGTGATGAGTAATGACATGTTGCATTCTTTCCGGTTGAAAAATGTGTCGGGTGTTAATGTGCTGGAGTATGAATGTATTTTTTTCCAATTATTCCTTTACTTTATAAAGGGTTTGTTCTTCGTTTCTACTGGTTCGTAAAATATGTTGACATTCCTGAACTTTCGTTGTAAAAGATATATGTGATTATGTGATTATTCTAAACTAACATGACCCCCCAAAAATATAGGAATCTTAAAAAAAACGAATATTTTCTTTTTTTAAACAATATACCACTTTGTCCATTAATTCGTAAAACCACAAAGAAAGGCTATAATTATTAACTATGCGTTCAACTCCATTACTTCCGAGGCCAAAAAGAAGCAATTCAAGGAAATGTTCTTAAACTTGTGTGGGTTCCCGCGAAAGGTTTCACCAAAGTCATCTTTCCTTATGGAACCCTTCGTATAATTTCTGATATTACCCACCGACGCAAGAAGGCAAAGGCCGAATTTATGGGCGACAATAGCAATCATTATCCCTGTCCCTCTGGCGGCCATTCTCGGTGGAAAAGAAATGAGGATCGACCCATGAACTGATCATCG
>NC_051409.1:41153649-41153829 GCF_015228065.2 Penaeus monodon | reverse complement strand
CTTTATGGCCCAAAGTTTCTCAAGTTCTCTACAGCAACAACTGAAGTCAAGCGCCTCAAAGTTGTCTCCGCATCTCACACACACAAACAGCGACTTCATGGCACTTTATACTCCACGAGAGGCTAATGACTTCATGACACGCTAAATTGCTTCTCCCAAAAAGGTGCTCTGTCTCTCGGT
>NC_051409.1:41153374-41153446 GCF_015228065.2 Penaeus monodon | reverse complement strand
AGTCCACTGCGTTAAATTTGGTTCTGTTTCTTTTTTTGGTTTTATACGATATTTGTGGTTGGTTACTAGTTG
>NC_051409.1:41152607-41152749 GCF_015228065.2 Penaeus monodon | reverse complement strand
GAAAACACATCTCAAGAGACATCGATACCAGACATCACACCAGTAATTCCGGAAAATATTTTGATAATGGGCTGACGTCCTCACGAATAAAAAAAGGATAAACACATGATTTCGATTTCTGATGTCTCGATGTTGGTAATTT
>NC_051409.1:41151920-41152565 GCF_015228065.2 Penaeus monodon | reverse complement strand
GCCTTGCTTGAATTTATATCAATTAATATCGTAATGTTTTATCCTATGATATTTTATCAGATATTGTTTCATTTCATCATTCTTTATCCCATGCTCTTTCATTCCATACTGCGCCACTGAAGTCTATTTTGTCCTATGTTGGTTTATTCCACGCTGTTTCATTTTAAATCGTTTCCTTCCACACTGTTTTATTCCATACTATGCCATTCCCTATTGTTATTCCAAGTTTTTTTCACTCCACACTGTTTCATTCCAAATAGTTTCACTCTAATTGTTTCACTCCAAATTGTATCCTTCCTCCTCTCCTCCGCCGCTTAACCGCCAAACCGCCGCCTCCTCCGCCGCACGATCTAGGTCAGGTCGCAGCTTCGCCTGACCTGTCAGAGATGTGGCGTGACGTCGAACATCGTAACCATCACGCCAGGAGCATCTGTCTCACTACAAACAGGCGCTGCATCCTGTCACTTATTGATCTGGAACCACGTATTATACGCTAGCTTTGACACAAGGCTGACAGGCCTACGTGAGCTAAAATGCTGATGGACGTACACTGATTATGAATACTTATTTTCACACGCGGGGGCTGCGCACACACGTTCATTCAGAGAGTAGATACGCATCAGTGTAGAAGCAAGCGCAAGAATC
>NC_051409.1:41151403-41151734 GCF_015228065.2 Penaeus monodon | reverse complement strand
AGTTGATAACCATGCAGTACGCCAACCCTGTTTTATATGTGTTATTAATTTTACAAAAGCCTTTAGTTAACAACTAACATTCACAAAGGGATTAGCTCCCCACGCCTCCAACTGCCGCCCACGCGAAGTCTGAAACCAGTCACTTTCTGGAAACTACGCCCACGCCCATTTCGGGGAAGAAAGAGGGAATGTCTGAGAGCAGTTCGAAGGAGAGGAAGAGAGGAATGAGGGAAGGATTTGAGAGAATTATAACATTCTATAAAAAGTAGGGAATCGAAGAGGAGCAGATAGGATATTGCAAAGACATGAATTTAAAAAAATAATAAAATAA
>NC_051409.1:41150684-41150752 GCF_015228065.2 Penaeus monodon | reverse complement strand
TAAACCACTACGAAGTACTAACCCGTAAATCCACACAGAATTCACGGAATTAATTCACTTAACACGGT
>NC_051409.1:41150255-41150590 GCF_015228065.2 Penaeus monodon | reverse complement strand
TCTCACGCCCATTCCCGGATGTGAACGATGATAGAACATAAAACACGTAATCATACTAATAGCGTCACCGGATACCCTTCTATACCCCCATTCCTTACTCCCCCCACCGAACCTTACTCCCCAACCCCGTTACCCTTTATTCCCTCCTCCCTCTCCCTCTCCCCTTCACCCCCTCCTCCTAACTCCCACTCATTCATCTACCTCTCCCTTCCCCCTCCCCCTCTCTCCCTTTCCACCCTTTCTATGGACGTATCTGTACCCCTCCTTTCCCCTCCATCTCTCCCTCCACCCTCCCTTTCTATGGGTATATCTGCGCCTCCAATTTCCCCTCTCTA
>NC_051409.1:41150051-41150182 GCF_015228065.2 Penaeus monodon | reverse complement strand
CCCGTGACAATATTTGTGTAGCCATATAATCGGCGTACTGTGAAGACCGTCGAGGCAAATCAATGGGTAATTTTGTTGAATGATATTGTTGCGCATAATCTCATCTGTATGTTTATCATCAATATTATTAA
>NC_051409.1:41149389-41149720 GCF_015228065.2 Penaeus monodon | reverse complement strand
TGTAGCCTACATACTGCGACGTATCTTTCCATTAATGAAAATGCTTGCCTGCCTTCATACGACAGAACCCAATCATAAAGCTATAACATCAATCTTGATTTTTGGATTCAACGAGGCATATCAACTGTGCAATCGGGTTTTAATTCAAACTAATACTGGCTGTCTCCAGTGAAGAGCGAGGCAGGAATTAGAACGAGAGATAACACTGCGAGGATATTTGCTTTATATATTGAAGACTGGAGTGGTACATATCTAACTCCATTTGTAGATTGAAGTTTACTTCTGTGATGAGTAAGGGGGGAGGTGGGGTCCTGCCAGCGAATGAGATAGA
>NC_051409.1:41147525-41147774 GCF_015228065.2 Penaeus monodon | reverse complement strand
ACAAGGGAAATCAACCATAACTCAACTTACAAAGAAAATACCACAGGCGAGTCCTTCATGTAAACACGAAGAACAGACGGCATCCACGCGTTTACGTCTGCGTTTGCAATCGTAGTTCTTGCATATCAAAGGCGGACCGATAACCCGGTTGGAGCGCCAGATGGGGTCACTTCAAACGCTTTATTCCTCATGTCTCCTTCGCCAGCGTGTTTGATTAATGCATTTGTATTGTGGCGAGTTCTCGATATA
>NC_051409.1:41146167-41146779 GCF_015228065.2 Penaeus monodon | reverse complement strand
CAGTAGGGTATGATTAATCACTATGTATTTTTTACTCTCATTTGCGTTTGTTCTTGTTTTTCGTGTATTTTCATTGTGTTTTGTAAGCTTAATTTTTCTTTTTGTGGGTGTTATATGTTTGAACTTTAAAAAATACTGAATATGATTTTTGTCTTGTTATATTCTGTTTATGTATATATGTGCTTTGTATATTAATTTAATGTGTTTATCTTTTCTATTTACGATTATTCTATAAATATATAATATCTAATGTGTTTCTTTTACACTGTCTATATTGTATATTAAAAATGGAGACGCTATATAATTCAAAGTGTTATTCATCTTCCTTTTCTTTCTTTTTGTTTTCGAACCATTTTTAAAGCTTATAAATTTCGTTATGTGGTGTTATCGCATCGTTTCGTGAAGAATAGCAATTGAGCGGTTTGAATTTGTATTCTTTTTGTCTTTGGCTTTCATACTGTATTTTTTATTTTTTCTGAACGAGTTCTATCTAAAAATTCTAATGTTATTGATGTGTTAATCCTATTTGTAAAATAGCACAATCACTTATCAATTAACTTTCACACACTCAGAACCACATAAAGTTTATTATATTCGTAAGTATGATTCATC
>NC_051409.1:41144584-41145829 GCF_015228065.2 Penaeus monodon | reverse complement strand
GTGATTCCTATATCATCCATGACATCGTTAAATCTTTCATCTCTTTTTCCTACAATCAACCAACACCTTCATAGTTTTATTGTAAAACACCTTTTCGTTTCTAACATTGGATTTGACAATCTTATGTTGATCCTTATATAATGTTTAATAATGTTTAATAATGTTTTGTCTCTCAGTTCGCCTCAGATTCCTTTTTGTAACAACTCTTCTTATGAAATGTCCTTTTTCAGAATGTGATGATGCAATATTTTTTTTCAGGTTTTCAGGTTTCCGCTGGAAAGAGGAGTTGTAAAAGAGACAAAACCTTTTTTTATTTTTGATTCTTGCAGATCATCAACCCCAAGATTTAGGATTTCTGCGCTTTTTTAATCTTTTCCCTATATTCTCCTTTCAGATTTTAGGATATTTTTTTTGTTTCCTCTTCTTAAATCACTTTTTCTGAAGCTCTCTGTCACTGAAATCGATCCATTACCTTCCTTTTAGATTTAGGATTCTCGTTCTTTCTCATTCACATCCTTCATACATATTTCCTTTCAGACTTCAGACACACTCATTTCTTTGACTACCTTCTTTGAGCCCTCTTTCAGATGTAGGATTTCTCACTTTTTTTTTAATTCTTCTTATAGCCTTCCTACAGCTTTGTTATTTTCTCTTTCTATTAACGCAATTCCTCTTACAGCCTCCTTTCCGATTTAGGACTTTCACTTTTCCTAAACCTCCTTTAAACTCCCTTTCAGATCTCGGTTTCAATATCTTTACTAAAATCCTTATTTCTCTCTCACTCTCTCTTGCTTTTAGAACCAACCCTACAATCTCGCTATCTTTTTCCTGAAACCCACCCAACAGCCACGTTTCAGTGTTTAGGATTTTCCACTCTATAAACTGAAACGGCACTTTAGAATTTCATCCTACAGCCACTCTCCAGATCTTAGGCCTTCACATTCTCTATCAACTGAAAAGGCCCTGCATTCTCCCTTCTTTTATGCCATCTTGCAGCTACTCTCCAGATCTTAGGCCTTCCCACTCTCTGTGTATTGAAACCGCTCCCGCAACCTCCTTTGCAGCCGTACGGACAAACAACCATCCACATGGTATGCGAAAGGGCGCAAACAGCACGCCGCTTTATGGGTTCGAAGGCGCCTCTCGTCAAGCGACCCTCCCACACAGCCATTGACGGCAAAAGAACGTCAGCCACGGCATCTCTAAGCATCGATACGAAACCAACGGTTAACAATGTCAGCAGCG
>NC_051409.1:41143418-41144549 GCF_015228065.2 Penaeus monodon | reverse complement strand
CTGTAGAATAATCCTCGTATTTGATTTTAATATACCCCTTTGGTTGTGCTTTTTTATTCTCCCTCTCTCTTTCCCTCCCTGTCCTTGAATGATAATGCATCGCCGATTTATATTTTTGTTCCGTTGTTGACTTTTTTTCTCTCTAATATCTTTTATAAGAGACTTTCCCGTTTTCTTCGTTCTCCCCTTCCGTTTTCTAATCCCCCCTTACGTTTTCTATTTTCTCCTTTTTTTGAGACTTGAATTACACGCTTTTGAGTACTTGTGTCAAGAGAAGACAGAACACACGTGAAAAGACATGACAATTCATGGAAACAACTTTTGCTCTCACATCTGCTATCTTCACTTACACTGACACGGCTGGAGGACGCTCAGATTTATGTCTGTTTCCTTCTATCATGCCAAAGCAGGTGTGGTTTTCATTTAATCCAATTATTCTTATTACTAATTTTACTTAATGGTTTTCTTTTGATATGAATCGATTTTTTTCGATTCAACTTTGGGGTAAGGCAATTAACTACTAATTGATTACTCTGCTGTTTTCTATTTATTGTTTCTCTCTGTTTATATGTATAAGACATTTTTAAACACCTTAGACTATCTATAGATTTCTAAGGATTTGCTATATGCCATGCGTGACGAATTTTTGCAAACCGCAGGGTGTTTTCCCCAGAATTTTTGGGGGTACATTTTCGAAAAAAAATGTTGGTACTGTATATTTTTTAAATATGGCTTTTGTATGTACATGCGTACTTGTACATATATAGAATTTTTTCGTGTGCATTTTCTCGTCGCCAAATGAAATATTTTTAATAAACCATGTATTTTTTCTACAATTTTGAATGGCTATTTTTGGTCAATGAAAGCTATAGACTTCTTAGTGCCTGGGCCTTAGCTGTAAGCCTTTATTTTTAAGGATTTCTTAGTAAGCAAAATGCATGATATCTGATGATGTTTTTTTTTCATTATCTTATCTCTAGATTTGTTGCAAAAGGAGTGGTGTTTCTGTTCAGCAAATTTTAAGTTATGCTATGGCAAAGAGTTGTTCTATTTACTAATGTTACTTTGTGTATCATAATGAATAGATAGAATAGAGTTCTCATGGTAATTTTAAGATTTGATCATGATATA
>NC_051409.1:41142687-41143125 GCF_015228065.2 Penaeus monodon | reverse complement strand
ATGTTCATACTCCTCACTTACATTATCAACTCACATCAAACCCTTTTCTCAAAACAAAAAGATCCTCAATTTTTTTTTCATATCAGTGGTTTGAGGCGAATCGGCCTTTCTGTAGCAAAAGCGAGCGATCTTTCGACACTCAGTGATAAGTTATTAATATAATGTTACTCTTTAATCCAAACTTTCGTGCTTTTCCCACTTTTGTAAAGCACTTCATATTCAGCTCCATATAGTTTTTTTTACCCATTCTATTGTGATATTGAAACAAGAAATATTAAATATATTGTCAGGAAAGTAATGGAAAGAAACCAAACAAAAAAGTTTCCTTATCTTTATCAACCAACGAAATTAATAATGACAACTCTATTAAGACAACAAAAAAACAAAAAAAAAGACTTATCATCAAAACGGAAGATCGCAAGATGAGAAAATTTTCTT
>NC_051409.1:41142497-41142649 GCF_015228065.2 Penaeus monodon | reverse complement strand
CCTTTATTTCTCTTCTTGTATATATCTGACAGCCCAGAGATCAGACTCCGGCTCACCTGGTGGCCAGCCGCAGCACAGGGGCCGCCGTAGCCCTCATGAAGATGATTCTTATGCATGCCAAACATGACCTTAGGCTTACCAAGGATAGCGTA
>NC_051409.1:41141058-41142107 GCF_015228065.2 Penaeus monodon | reverse complement strand
CTCGTGAAAACAATAACACATACATGGACAGATCGCTTTGAAATCAAGAAGGTAAAGCTTTATCATGAGCACAAGGACAGTGAGAATGGAGATGCTAAACTCATAAACTATCAGTGATATCTCCGTTTAAATCAAACGATTTTCCTCTTTTCATTGTTTTCGTCTGGTTATTTCGCATGACACTATGTCTGTGTATTGTTGTTGATATTTATCAATGACGCTCAATAATTGTAATTACCCGCTTACTCGCTTTGCTATTAGTTTAGAATTCGTAACAACATTAATTGGGTATTTTCCTAAAAAAAAAAAGCATTTTGAAAACATGACCTACTCGATATTTTTTTTAAATATTTGTGATGTGACCAATTCGCAGGTGATTTCACTGGATCAAAGCACATGACGTCACTAATTTCTGGTAATTCAAGGGGTGACATCATGAATTTTGCAGATACTATATTTTTGGGAAATACCTTTGATGTCAACAAATCATTGATGATATCATCGTCAATCTATTTGTTTACTAATACTGATATCACCATCATCATTATTATATTTTAATTTTAATGTTACAAAAAGTATCAATACTTCATTCTTACAAAATAGATGAAAAAAAAAATCGTAGACAGAAATAAAAACTTGATAACAGCGAAGAGGAAAATTACGATGACGAAAAGAAATAGAAATAAGAAAATAAATACCGACAAAAAGAGTATTCAAAGTAAACCAAATAAACACATAGAGAAAGCATATGCAGCAATAGCGAAATGCATTTTAAATAAGAAAGAAAATGTATATGAAATATAATATCCTGAATAGCCATTACCATTCGTATACCAACAGTATAATAAATAATTAACTTTATACATTTCTAGAGACGATTATTATGCCCTTGAGTTAAATTTAGCTTTGAAATCACATATTTAACATTCCCGACCATCTGTGCTGTGATTCACACTAAAATTACGATGGTTAACATCTCTTGTTTAAGAAGATTATTTGCATATCAGAGTTCTGCATACGACCGTTATTTTGCTTGTTATTATCTAAAA
>NC_051409.1:41140721-41140898 GCF_015228065.2 Penaeus monodon | reverse complement strand
GCCTTGGAATTTGATCGCTTCCGTGTTTATTGCTGTAACTATTACTCTTGTCTTGTCTTATCAGTTAATTATTATCATGAATGTGAATGTAAAACTCCCACTTATCAAGGACTGGATTACGTGATATTTTGGATCAATAAACACCCATGCTTCAGGCACATCAATAACAAAATTTGC
>NC_051409.1:41140170-41140510 GCF_015228065.2 Penaeus monodon | reverse complement strand
ATCATGCAGCTGAGATGTTATCTCAGATTATGATACTTTTTCGCAATACTGTCTGTGTGACAACGCCAAGTGTAGTACGTCTTTTCTTTAGTTTCTCTTCAAATTAACATCTGATAGTTAGATAGTTAATACCAGAGAAAAATAATAACACGAGTGACAGCCCGAAAGAAAGATAGCTAAAGAAACACAGGATGAAAATAAAGTCCATATTATTACATAATGCTCCCTCGTAAGTAAACACAGCTTTTCTTACTTACCCTATAATTACTATCAATTATCTTACCTGTGCGCAAACGCCCATGCGCCCCTATATAACTTCTATCTAAAAATGACTCGCCCC
>NC_051409.1:41139971-41140135 GCF_015228065.2 Penaeus monodon | reverse complement strand
ACGACACAAAGAGTAATTCACCAGAAAATTATACCGTTTCTTCCGTGCTGCGTAACAGGGAACAAAATTGTTTGCCTGTTCTGATTTATTACAATGTCCTTGTGATTATGGGCATACTTTGGTGTAGGTTAAAGGGGAAGGAGGAGGTCTCGGGAAGTGGCGAG
>NC_051409.1:41138708-41139520 GCF_015228065.2 Penaeus monodon | reverse complement strand
CGGGAATGCAAGGGGAGAGAAAGCAGGAAAGGGAAGGGAAGGGAAGAAATTGAAAAGAAAGAATTGATAGAAGGATTGGAAGAGTAGACGAGGAGAGGAAGTAGGGGTGCAGTGAGAAAATTATAAAACAAATGATAAATTATAAAACCGTATCATTTGCATCAATAAGGAGTAAAGGAGCGAATGTGAGCGCTTTACTTAAATTCCATTAATACGATCAACAATCTTATGAATAATTTGCATATATCCACTCAAAAAATTAATAGTTTTTAAGCAATAATAATATAGTAATGATAAAAGGCAAACGAATATATAAAGATCATAGCTATTACCCCATAACAAAGTAAATGAATAAAAATAAGAATAAAAGATAATACTGAATTTATGAATATTAAAGAATAGTAATAATTAAAAAAAAAATCACGTGCCATTGAAGAACACGGACCGCGTGACAAAAGCGAGTTAATTTCCCAACACATTAAATCACATTCGTTAATGGGAAAACTTCCTCACTTCTTGCCAGGCGATCCTGCAAAGGTCACAGTCACCCCCCCCCCCCCATTATACCTCAATCCGACTCCCTTTCATTCTCGTGCCCCCCCCCCTCCCACTCATCCCCTCTACCCATCCTTTTCTCCCCATCCCCTGACTCTTCTCATTCTCCCCACACCCTACCCTGTTATCTAATCCCTCCCCAACTTCTTATTCTCCCCAACTCTTATTCCTTCTTTTTCTCCTATCCTCCCCCTACCTAATATTCTACTTTCACCCTCTTCCCACTCCAACATACCCCAATACCCCCCCACACTCAT
>NC_051409.1:41137893-41138547 GCF_015228065.2 Penaeus monodon | reverse complement strand
TGGCTGACCTGATCATGCACTCGCAGCAAAGGTCAGGTCATTTGCTCTCTTCATTGTTACGCGTCGCGGGAGGTCGAGCAGAGACAGAATAGAGAAGGGGGGGGGGTAAGAGTGGGGTCACAAAGAGTACCAGAGGGTCGACGCAGGGGGAGGAGGGGGTCAAAAGAAGTCTCCAGAAGGTCAGTGCAGGGTTCTTGGGAGTTACCAGAAGGGCGGAGTGGGATCGTACGGCAGCATCAGATGGGTCGAGTGGGTCCCTTGGGAATACCAGCAAGTCGGAATGGGGTCCCAGGGAGACACAGTACGATCAGCGTAAGGCACCAGAGATTACCAGGAGGCCGGGGAGGGGTTACAAAAGGCGCCTTCTGCTCGTAACATGGTTAAGGAGGGTTTGGACTGGAGTACCCCGGGATTTCGAGATGAGGTGGGGTCACAGGGGAGCACCTTTGTCTTGGGGTCATAAGGGGTCACAGAGGGGGGGGGAGTAGGATCAGTAGAGCGCCTGAGGATACAATTCAGTTTGATTGTGACAATGTACAAGCTCGAGGTCACGTCACGCCACCTTGTTAACCGCTATTGTAGTAGTTTGTGTCCGCACTTCCCTCGGCCACAAGGCGAGGATGGGTAATTAGGATACATATTTTTTGATGGTTG
>NC_051409.1:41136691-41137611 GCF_015228065.2 Penaeus monodon | reverse complement strand
CTTGTTTTCTTAAAAAAAATTACTACATGATGATTGGAAAGTATTCAAAGCGATAAATTGATAAACTGGAAATAACAGGACAGAGAGGAGAAAGACAATGATGGAACTCAAGAAAATTATAAAGACATCGATATCAATACTAGATAATAAAATATCATACGAAAAGCAACTGAAATCATGTTGAATATAGAGTGTTTCACAAAACATATTTTAAATGCAGTAAATCCAATATAATATCATAAAAAATACAAGAAATTAAATACAAACAAAGCAAAAATATATTAACAGTACAACCTTTGAAAATATTCATTAGTCTAATAATAAAAAAGAAAAAAATACCACAAAAGATTCAGACAATTATAAGCCAGCAGAAGCATATTTCACCCGGTGTTCATCTCATATAGCATGGGATAATATTCCACCGCACGTACCTAAAAGTGTAAAAATGTTTATTCACCGCAGAAGAGACTAACAACTCAGGGTTTTAGCTGCTGGATTCATACCGTAGTAAACACGAGGGTTAGCATACGTCTAGAAAAAAAATTAATGACTTTAATGATATAGATATAGAAAAATAAATTAAACAATTAGCAAGAAATTAATGTTAAAATGTGGTATTAGCAAACGATAAAAAAATACATGAAGTGAAACAATTAGAAACACATTGATACAAAAAATTATGAATAAATACCCCGTGGCTTAAGCCCCCCCACCCCCCAGAAAAAAAAAATGATGGACACATTACATACACCAACGAAAAAAATAAAACGCTGAGTCTATTTTCGTTGTTGTCAGGCCGTTATAGATGAGAGTCTTGGGTTTCGTTATATGATGTTAGAACCATGAATATACTGGGATTAGGGTATGCTGGACGTGCCTGGCGTGGAGCATACAAGCTGGGCTTTTGTTCCTTCTTTCGC
>NC_051409.1:41135989-41136213 GCF_015228065.2 Penaeus monodon | reverse complement strand
ATGGAAGAACCAGAATGGAAAAAAGGCCCCAAATTCCATAATGCTCAAGTTACCGAACATGACAGAAGAAAAAGCTTGCAATTTTTAGTCACAAAAGCCCCTTTACGGTCTTGTAATTAAGAGTGTGCTAAGGGCAACAACGTGACAATGTTAGATGGCTCTGCATTGCATGATTCTCCGTCCCGACTGATGCATGAGAGCTTCCATGACAATGCCTGACTTTC
>NC_051409.1:41135358-41135476 GCF_015228065.2 Penaeus monodon | reverse complement strand
AGTTCGGGAAATGTAACAAGGATTTGATCAAGCAATGTCTTGCGTGTCATGGGTATTTCTCTTATCTTCTTCTTTACTGAATCCTGAGGAAGTAAAGAAGAATCTGAATAAAATATGA
>NC_051409.1:41134487-41135311 GCF_015228065.2 Penaeus monodon | reverse complement strand
CTCACACTTATCCGCAGAGAAAGAATTCGTACACTTCAGCCCTAAAAAATTATGTCACAAAGTATTCATACAAGTTCAAGACGTAACAGAAATTTCCTTGTACATACCCGACTAGCAACGAACACACACACCATGAAATATGTGAGTCACCCCTTCTCCCCTTCAACAACGCAATTATATACCAAAATAGCACGAAAATTCGGGAATGTAACTGTCACATGATGGAACATATAATAGCATTATGGTCTTGATAGTCACGTTGACGTACTTATCCTGGTAACGCAATAAATTTCGATGACGCATTTCTTACAGCGACGCATGGGCACTTTGCGAGACATAGGTCTAACTCATTGGTTGTTAATGAAGATAAACTAGGGTATATAGGTTACAATGTGGATGGTAATTAGTTGTCATTAGCGGTCTTAATTAACTGACATTAAAGGTCTTAATGCCATATTGGTATTCTTTTTCTTAATAAGGTTAACATGAGGCCTGGGTGACGCATTGGGTATTGTAATTAGCTGCTGTTAATGAGTCTTCATGATATATTCATAATGATTTTTGGTCACATTACTTTTTGAATTAGACTTGTGAATATTTTCTTTTCTTCCTCTCCTTTCATCTCCCATTCTGTCTATCATAATCTCTTTATTGCGTTGTTCGTATTTGTTTAAGAACTTATAAAAGTTTTGACTTTGACAGAAGGACGAAGGTAAGTACGCATATACTTGAATGCATAAAGAGGTAAATAAGCATAATAAATTTTTGAACTATTCGTTAACTAACGGAAATGTTGAAACTAGAAACTTCAAGAGGTGTTACGG
>NC_051409.1:41133487-41134281 GCF_015228065.2 Penaeus monodon | reverse complement strand
CGCCCTCTCCCCATCCAAAGCTAACTGCCTTGCCCTCCGACAGCGCGGCGATATCCCCCTCTTCCTCGCCGTCGACGCAGGCAACCAGGGCCTGAGCAAGGAACTCCTCTTTCACCACGGACCCGAGCAAGTGAAAGCCATAAGGGCGCACACGAAGGACACAGCCCTTCACATAGCCTGCAGAAGGAGGGAGACCGAACTCGTGAGGCTCTTGGTCGAAGCCGGAGCCAACACGGACGAAAAGAACGTGAGTACGGTTCTGATCTGTGAATGACTGAGTGTTTCGAAAATTTGAGTGAATGGGGGTTTCGAAATTGTGAATGAGTGAGGTTTGTAAACTGTGAATGACCTAGATTTCGGATTTTTGACTGAATGAAGCTTCAGACACTCTTGTTTACGATTGTTATTTTTCGAGACAGAAAGAGAATTTTTTTTTCCAATACACTTAGATTGTAATATTTTCGTAATCTGTTTTCAGTGTGAATTGTAATGAAGATAATCATAATGTTTTGTAGGACTGTGGTTCTAATGATGGTAGTAGAATATGGTGTAACGAGTAAATGGATGTTGGTGATTGGAATACAAAAGATAAAGATTGATAATACGTGTTCCTCCTTCCTTTGTAATTTCGCTGTTCTTTCGTTTCTTTTCTGGGCGTCTTTCTTTTCTTTTCTTTCTTTTCTATATTTTCATATTTTCTCTCATGTGCGAGCTTAAAGGATTTCTTAGACTTTGCGATGGATGAATTTTACACGTGGCTCTCCAACCACATTTTTCTTTTTAATGTTTGTCCC
>NC_051409.1:41132603-41133093 GCF_015228065.2 Penaeus monodon | reverse complement strand
GGCAGCTGTTTATCTACCTCTTTATCTCTTAAAATTTCTCTTGACTCTTTAATGGCAATGGATTAACTCGTTATCGCGTCAAAACCGATGCAACCGATACAGAGATGATAATGCTTGCTTGTCTTGTGAATGTTTTGGACTGAGTGATTGCTTTTAACGTCTCTGGAATTATTTTTCTGTTATGGCTTTATGGCAATGCCGATGTACTTGCGTGAGAAAGGAGGATTAAAAAGAGGATATATCTATCCTACATGCTTGATGCATTCATACTTAATTGCTTCCATACATGCTGAAGCAAATATGCTTACATACATTAGTAATTAATATTACCCCCTTAAAATGTGTGAACAACTCGAAAGAACTCTTTATTCTTTTCCTCGTGTCTCGCATCACAAGTGATTTTTAGTGATTTGAAATTGATGATGTTGTCTTTCGTGCTAATAATTTGGACAAATATAGTTCAGATATATACATAAGTGCATATATTGCA
>NC_051409.1:41132113-41132318 GCF_015228065.2 Penaeus monodon | reverse complement strand
CAAACATCGTCACTTATAAACGGTCAAAACACTGCATCTGTCTTAATTTTTCTTTATAGTGTACAGCTTCTCTGTGTTTGGGTGCTGGTGCCAACGCAGCTAAACATATGGGAGAACTTCAATAAACAGTGAGATTAGGGAGTTGCCAACCATGAAACTTCGTATAGTTATTGAAACTTGAATAAAATTGCCTTAAAAGATAAAA
>NC_051409.1:41131696-41131968 GCF_015228065.2 Penaeus monodon | reverse complement strand
CTTTACACTTTGCAATAATAAAGGTATAAGTAAAGAAATTAATAAACCACGTAAAATTATGCATTTGTAAACGTGGTTGCGTAAATTATGTTTGTATATTATTCGACTATAAATTATATTTACTTTATCGAATAGAAAATTAGAACACATAGTTTGTTTAAACCAATTCAAAGAAAACAAACTAAAATCACTACTGTGTTGTTATTTTCTTCTTCGTCCTGATGTGTGTAAATGGCCTTGACTTGGACTTGCACCATAGTAAATTCCTAGAA
>NC_051409.1:41131141-41131292 GCF_015228065.2 Penaeus monodon | reverse complement strand
ACCCAAAACAACCTGAGTTAAATCAGCGACGCGTGGCAATCTAACGCTACACATTAAGAGCAAGCCACGAGTCACGCGACCGAACGTTTCTTTGATGGGCTGTGAGGGATGTCCGACTGAGGCGCTGCAAGTGCCGAGCTGAAGGTACCCG
>NC_051409.1:41130823-41130904 GCF_015228065.2 Penaeus monodon | reverse complement strand
TTCAAACATGATTAATTTCGTGTTTCTTACGATATCTTGAAAGCTTAATTTGAATTAGAGAATTGTTAGAGGTAGAGTGAA
>NC_051409.1:41130522-41130594 GCF_015228065.2 Penaeus monodon | reverse complement strand
ACAGAGAGTGAGAAAAATGAGAAAATAAACGCTCAGTCAGTGGCAGAGCTGACAGCGACGGATATGAGAAGG
>NC_051409.1:41129889-41130173 GCF_015228065.2 Penaeus monodon | reverse complement strand
GGCCTTTCGTGTTGGTAATGAAGCAAAACAATAAATCTCCGAGAGAGGCTCCGCTCCCCAGGAGCGGCAACGCCCGCGCCCTCCCCGGCCTTGCACCTGATATAGTAATAACTCAATTTGAGCGCTAATGAAATGCTCAATGCTGTAGCTTCGGTATATCCAATGTGCTACAGGCGCGGTATACCATGCACCTTCCCCGCGTTGTACGTATGATACAATGCAATAAATTTTACATACATAATATATAGGATTAATGGATAATAGGATCTATTGGATGCTTCTGG
>NC_051409.1:41128913-41129057 GCF_015228065.2 Penaeus monodon | reverse complement strand
TTCCATCGTGAAAGCCGTATTTCCGGCAGTCGATTGGCAGAAATTAACAGATGTTCCCTGGCCTTGATACATTCACTGCAACGTGTAATATCATCGTGCATTATCCTGCTATTCATCAATGTAAAGATTTTGCAACAGTCAGCG
>NC_051409.1:41128434-41128885 GCF_015228065.2 Penaeus monodon | reverse complement strand
GTCGGGTTTGCAATTTTCTCGCTTTCCTTCATGTTCACTTGCATGGTGTAACTTGTCGTTTTGTATGGAAATTCAGGCTCAGCAAGGAAATGAAATTACTGATCATAATTTAGAAAATTAAATTATTTATTATTTCTACATTAAGAATATATTATCCCGGAAGCATTGACTATAGCCAGAAATAATTTACAAAAAATATTATCAAAATAAGATGAATAATTTGAATTCACTGATAGTTACGAGTTATAAATGGCTGGACAGCTTTGTTATTTCCTTCCGACTTATTTCCATAAATAAAGATTAAAAGGAACGATCAGGACAAAATAACGAATCAAGGTCTATGAGGTAAAGCGGAGAAAAATGAGAGGAAAGACGAAAACAAAAGAAATAATAACGATACGGCTACCTTGAATAAGATTATATATTTGAGCGAAAAGAAAACACACAAATA
>NC_051409.1:41127619-41128060 GCF_015228065.2 Penaeus monodon | reverse complement strand
ATCCCCCACACACATAAAGGCACCCCCCCTCCCGGACGCACATACATCCCCCACAATCCCAGTCCCTACACATACCCCCCCTCCCCACACACCCACTAATCTAAACAAGCTGCCCTCATATAGGCAGGGATTAAGCCCGGAGAACCTTGGCCTAGAGCAGCCAATGATGGAATGTCAGGGTGTTCGTAACCATATGCGTATTTCGTGTGTGTTATGTGACCCCAACACGCACAGCGAGGGGTACGGGGTGCGCGCCGCTCTTCGGGATTACGCGATTGTGTGTGCGTGAGGGTGATAGGGAGAGAGAGAGGGAGGGAGGGGAAGGGAGGAAGGGAGAGGGAGGGAAGGGAAGGGAGGGAAGAAGAGAGAAGAGAGAGAGGGGGAGAGGGAGGTAGAAAAAGAGAAAGAGAAGAAGGGAATAAGGGAGATATGGAGGGAGGA
>NC_051409.1:41127160-41127558 GCF_015228065.2 Penaeus monodon | reverse complement strand
CTGAGTTTTATCCATATTCAGTGCCAAAGTGCAGCACGTTTGATATGCGAGTGATTTCAAATGAGAACTAAAATAAATCATAGGTTTTAACAAGGTATATAGAGAGGGAAAGGGACAATGAAGGAGAAGCAGAAAGGAAAAAGTGAAAAAAAGAAAAAAGGGCTAATGTGATGAAGAAGAAGGGAGAAAGCCCCAAGAAGAGATACACAGATAATGAGAGTCAGAGGGTTAATTAAAGAACGAGAGAAAGAGATAAGAAGTGCGTGTATTAAGAAAAAGATAATAAACATACACAAACAAAAGTATGGCAGATAGACAGACACAGATACGCAGAGGCAGAGATAGATAAGTAGAGGAATAAAATGCAAAATTAGACAGAGAGAGAAGGAGGAAGGAAG
>NC_051409.1:41126766-41126976 GCF_015228065.2 Penaeus monodon | reverse complement strand
CAGAAGGGTTAGGAAGCCGCGGGATAATGTGGCTTCTTGGGTTTGTCTTAACCTCGGCGTCTCTCTGCTAATCTCGCGGTTGTCATGGCAACGAGGTCTGGCCGAGCTGTAAACAAACCCGAGATATCTCAATAGAAACTCACTATTTCCTAATGCAGTTTTGTTTTTTTAAGTATGGCGATTGCTCTTAAATGTATTTACTTCTTCACC
>NC_051409.1:41126266-41126713 GCF_015228065.2 Penaeus monodon | reverse complement strand
TTGAGGTTTGTTTTGTCTTTGGCATTTCAAGAATGTTATTATTGAGATCCTTACGTTATTTTCTCTAGTTATTTGTTTGATTATAGTGTTTGACTATAGTGTCTCCGTTACTTTATTTGTTCATTTGAATTCACTCTTTTCCGCTTCGTTTTAAACAAATAAACATCTGTTTTCCCTTTTGTATGTATGCCTTACTTTATTAATCTATCGTTGCTACTCAAATTTAATCCTAAAATGAAATTCTGCTTTACCCGGATGTACCGATAATTATTGTAGTTTTTGTCTTTGATAATAGTTGTGGCTTTTGTTATCTCTCCCTTTCTTTCCTCAGCCTTATTCATCACATTTTCACGCATTTTGATCCATTATCACTCATTACTCCCCTTTCTTCCTTCGCTTATTTTTAGCATTGCGTCATTAGTCTGACCTCATTCCAAACATCGTAGC
>NC_051409.1:41126143-41126215 GCF_015228065.2 Penaeus monodon | reverse complement strand
GGGGGGGGGTATGGTTTAGATAGATAGAGATAAATATATATTTGACTTTTGAATATTTTTCGTTCATCTCCA
>NC_051409.1:41125784-41126087 GCF_015228065.2 Penaeus monodon | reverse complement strand
ACACATCTTTGTTATCCTTTTTTATTCTAATCCCTTTTTACATTCTTCTTCACAGTCAGCGGGACAAACGCCGTTACACATCGCTGCAGAGGAAGGAGATGAGGCAACAGTCAAATATTTCTACAGTGTTCATGTTAACCCGAACCATACTGATAATGATGGTAAGTAGGAACATTTTAGGGATTGATATGATTAAAGAAAATGTTGAAGCTATTTAACAAGGGCTTGGATTATTGTTGATATGTAGTATGTGTGTGTGGGGGAGGAGGAGGTTAAGTGTGAATGAGTGATTGTGATTGTGAT
>NC_051409.1:41124940-41125674 GCF_015228065.2 Penaeus monodon | reverse complement strand
CGTGCATCTATGTGTAAGTTTGTCTGTTCGCGTTAGAATCAACTAACAAGATAATATTTACTACTGACGTCCCTCTCAAGCACCTACCAGACTTGTTAAAATCCTTTATCGCAGTCTCCCATCCTTCCATACAAGGTTACTGCCTTTCACATGAAAAGGACTGGACTGGGAGATGTAAAAAAGGAAAGATGAAAGGCGGTTTTTGATTGATTTTAGGGACTAATCCAAAGATCACGAAGCATTTGTTTACATCGAGGTGAAGAATGGACCCCGTTTTCTATGCCCAGGTTTCCGTTTTCTTTGTAGTAGGTTCTCGTTCTCTATGTCGAGGTCACGGAGTTTCAAAGGTTTTTAGTTTCGTAACGTTTTATTTTTAGCTCCTAATCACTGTGGATGATTAGGTCTGAAAGATAATCTAGTGATGAAACTTTATAAATTATGTTTGGTTTATTTTGAGTCAGAGTTTGGTTGATGAGACATTAGACGATTATATGGCATTAATTATGTACGGTGAGTGAATTTAAAATAAATCAATTAATAAAAATCGAGGCAATTTCGTTAAACGGAATGGTCAGGTTTTGAGTCTGTTCTTTATTATCGTCTTTCTTCCGTTATTCACACAATTCCCTATTCCCCTTCGTTCTGCTCGCCCAATCTTTCTCTCTCTTCCTTTCTCTTGTACCTTATCTTCCTCTCCGTCCCATTTCCTGATGATTATTGCACATTCTCACACA
>NC_051409.1:41124566-41124684 GCF_015228065.2 Penaeus monodon | reverse complement strand
CTTCTTTTCCACCCACCCACTCAATCTTCCACCTCCCCTCCACCCCCACGCTTCCCCCGATCTATCCCCACTTTTCCAACAACCGACTTATTTCCCTCTTTCCACATAACCACTCCCC
>NC_051409.1:41124140-41124345 GCF_015228065.2 Penaeus monodon | reverse complement strand
CGGCAGACAAGACGCCCATCCACATCGCCGCTGAGAGAGGCTTCACGCAGATCGTGGACACCCTCGCCGAGAAGTTCAAGGCGTCCGTGATGGACAGGACCAAGGACGGCTCGACGCTTGTGCACATCGCCTCCCTCCACGGACACCCGGACACAGTCATGACCTTTTTGAGGAAAGGTCGGTGCGGGGGGAGGGAAGGGGAGGG
>NC_051409.1:41123457-41123564 GCF_015228065.2 Penaeus monodon | reverse complement strand
AGGAGTGCCACTTCACATGCCCAACAAAAGCGGTGCCAGATGCATTCACACGGCCGCCCAGAGAGGTCACGTGGGCGTGGTGAACGCCATTCTCAACAAGGGAGAGC
>NC_051409.1:41122949-41123136 GCF_015228065.2 Penaeus monodon | reverse complement strand
CAAAGGCGTCCTAGAATCCCTTTTCTCACTCTGACGCCCCTTCTGCAACTCCTGCAGGATGGCTTCTCCGCCCTGCACGTGGCCGTCCAGTCGGGGAAGCCGGCGATGGTGGAGGCGCTGCTCGGCCACGGCGCCAACCTCACCATGCAAGGTCAGGCTCGCCATGCACTCGCCTCGGGCTCGGGGG
>NC_051409.1:41122252-41122519 GCF_015228065.2 Penaeus monodon | reverse complement strand
GCAGGTGGCGCCGCCCGCGAGTCCGCCCTCCACCTGGCGGCGAGGGTGAAGGACGGCGAGAAGTGCGCCGAGATGCTGCTCAAGTCGGGCGCGGACGCCAACCTGCCGAAGGACGACGGCCAGACGCCCCTCCACCTCGCCGCCTTCCACGGGAACCTCCTCACGCTCAAGCTGCTCCTCGAGGACAACGCCAACCCGTCGCTCCAGTCCAAGGTCCGGCCTCCTGGCCCTTCGTTATCACGCCGGCCATTATCTTCATTTGATGCT
>NC_051409.1:41121809-41122067 GCF_015228065.2 Penaeus monodon | reverse complement strand
CAGTATCCAGTCTACCGTTTTTCCCTTCTTATCCTCGTCTTCTATTCAATATCCATTGTTTGTTGCCATGTTTATTTTTGTTATCGCTAATCATCCGTTTACCTTTTTGTTTAATGAGCTATTTTAGTAATATGGTAGGGTAAACTGATAAAGATGTGTATGATGTTGGTAATATCCAACGAGATTGAAGACTAATACAGTTTATTAGCATCGGTAGCTTGACATCCTTCCAATCAAGCAGTTTATTCAACTATTTAT
>NC_051409.1:41121218-41121740 GCF_015228065.2 Penaeus monodon | reverse complement strand
CAAAAGTGATCACGAAAACAGAATCCAGTTTATCTGGCACTGACCGTAGACACATTCATTTTCCTCTTTCCAATCTTTATCATGTCATACCGACTATCCTTTTCTAACCCAGTTATCCAACCTCTCGTACCCCAGTTATCCATCCATTCTCATCCTAATTATCCAGTCTTTATTCCCCCAGCTATCCCAACCACATTTACCCATGTATCCATCCTCACTTACTCAAGCTGTCTTACCTTTTCTTACCCCATTTACCCACCTCAATTATCCGCCTTTTCTCACCCCAATAATCCACCTTTTCTCACCTCAATTATCCACCTTTTCTCACCCCAATTATCCACTTTCTCTGACCCAATTAACCCAGCCTTCCTCCTCGCCTCAGACTGGGGAAACGGCCCTCCACCTGGCCTGCTCGTCCTGCCGCGTGGAGGTGGTGAAGGCCATCATCGAGTACGTGGCCAAGAAGAGCGGGAAGGAGGCGGTGGCCAGACTCATTAACAAGAAGGTGGGATGAGGTCTATG
>NC_051409.1:41120382-41120689 GCF_015228065.2 Penaeus monodon | reverse complement strand
CCACACTGATGAACCAAAGAAATAATACCAACAATACAAAAAAAATCAACCAAATTTGATCAACCAACCAACTTCACCACACAACCTCATCAAACATCCACACCAAACAACCTCTGCAACCAATCAAATACCTTACCCCAACTATCTCCCCCCTCCCCCGCCAGAACAACCTAGGGGAGACGGCGTTGCATTACACGGCCAGAATCAACAAGCAGAACACGACCTTCAAGGCAGGAGACGACCAAGAAATTGCGCAGATTCTTCTCTCCAACGGCGCTGAGATGATGGTTGCCACGACCAAGGTAAG
>NC_051409.1:41119570-41120046 GCF_015228065.2 Penaeus monodon | reverse complement strand
ACAAAAAGTATCGTGTAATGATAATAAATATAATAATGATAGCAATAGTATATATAACGCCCATAACCAATGAGGCAACAGATATTTCCCAGTTAAATATTAGTTATTAACCTTAGGAAATTAGAATATACAATACATAGTAGTAGAAAGTGTACTGCTAGAGGGTATTTCTGAAATAGTTGATAGAATCTTGATAAAGAAACAGTGGCAGTGTGATTTGGAAAACGTTAAAATAAGTATACAAGCACACAAAAAAGTTGTTGAGAAATAAAAACATTTCAAAAAAGGAAAAGAAAAAATCATCATGACATATTTATCAAAAAGAGAAAAATGCCTCACACTTTTGATTTTATTTGATGTTCCCGCTTTACAGTCACAGGAAACTCCAGTCCATTTTGTGGCAACATCTGGCAACGAGGCAGTGCTCACCGAAATGCTTCACTTTGCTCCGCATGATAAGGTACTTTGAGGGAGAT
>NC_051409.1:41118679-41119021 GCF_015228065.2 Penaeus monodon | reverse complement strand
AAACCAGAAAATATAACTCAAAGATTTTTATCCGATTCGTATGCCTTCCTGACTTTAATTTCCTTCTTAATTAATAGTCTTAATAAAAAGTCACACAATCATTCCGTCACTCTGCATTAATTTTCTCATTTTCCCTTTTGTTAATTAGGCTAATTTATCTAATAATTAGTATCGCACTTCATTAATTTTTTTGTTTCCTTTCTTTATCGATACAATCATCAGTGTTTCCTATTTTTTTAAAATATATTCCTTAATTCGTCAATTACCACCACGTCCATTTTCATTTTTTAAAATCAATGTATTCCCCAATTAATCCTTTCTGTATACACTCCATCACATCAA
>NC_051409.1:41118101-41118406 GCF_015228065.2 Penaeus monodon | reverse complement strand
AAATCGCCTCCTCCACCCATTTCCCACTCTATCCCCCCCTCCCTCTCCCGACCGCAGATCCAGCAGCTAATGAACGCACAGACGGCGACGGGCCGGTCCCCGCTCTTGAACGCGTCCGACCACGGCCACGAGGGCATAGTCACGACCCTCCTCGACCACCAGGCCAGAGTGGATGTGTTCGACCACGAGGGCAAGGCGGCGCTTCACCTGGCGGCCGAGCACGGGTATAGATTGGTGAGTTGGGTGGCCGCGGCGAGGACAAGAGGCTGGGCGCCGAGTTTTGAGTAGTTTTTGTGTGTTTGGCT
>NC_051409.1:41117580-41117892 GCF_015228065.2 Penaeus monodon | reverse complement strand
TTTTACGGTTCACAGGACCATCCCATTAAGTCCATCATAACTTTTAATCCCTCATCACCAACTCCCCGACCCTGTGTTTAAATGATCATGTCTATCTCCCCCCTTTGCTAATTCTTAAATCTTTCTTTTATTACGTTTTTTAGTCTTTCCTTCTTCTTTTTTATTGTTGCTATTATCTCCCCCTCAGATTTACCATCTTCTCGTCTCATTATCTTGGATTTTATTATTTCTGGTTCACTGGTTGCGTGTTTTCTTCAGCCCCTGCTCTGACCATTTACAGCTGATGGACGAAAATATCTTATATTTATAAAG
>NC_051409.1:41116976-41117438 GCF_015228065.2 Penaeus monodon | reverse complement strand
AAATTTCCCGAGACAGTAATCAAATTAACACTTTTGCCTCCCGGAAGGAAAATAATCCATTCTCATAACAGAAATTAAATTTATTTAAAGTAGTATTGAGGAGATACACCTTTCTGGTATTTCCTCTTCTTTTCTCCTCTTTCCTCTCTCCTCCTCATTCTCTCTCGTCTCCCTCTTCAGGTGTAAGACGCCATCCTTCTCCTCTAGAGGTATTCTCCAGGGCTAAGAATAAGTTCTATCTTTTCACAGTTCTTCTGTCTCGACACAGAGTACCTCTTCCAAAAGCCCTTTTAACTGGCCATTCGCCTTTCTCTCCCTCTCTTTTGCGTCCTTCTCAGTTTCCCTTCCCAGTCAACCATTTTCCGTCTTTTCTGTTGTAATTTCCCTTCAGTCATTCTCAGTGGCTAAAAACATCCGAATAATAATAGCTGCCGAATACAACTTTCATCAGCTCATTCACCT
>NC_051409.1:41116331-41116929 GCF_015228065.2 Penaeus monodon | reverse complement strand
GTGAAATTACTTTCTATTTTTTCCCTTAGCCTTGGAATCCATGTCTCTCTCGCTTATTTCTTTTTCCTTTTTCCTTATTCCTTTCCTTTCCTTCAGATAAGTAATAGCCCTTTTTATCGCTTTTCGGATATCACTTCCAAACGACTTAAAAATTACTTTGTTCACTTCTTATTCTCCCTCTCTGCCCTCCCGTCCTTAGGTATCCTCTCCATTATCGGATATGTGATACCCTTCCTGTTTTCTTGTTTTTCTCTTTCTTCTGCCACTCTCCAAGGTCGAAATAAGTGATTGCAGCTTTTGACAACCTTTTTGTTGTTGTTCTATTCACCCTCTTTTTCATCTCTTTTTTTCGCTGCCGTCTATTCTCCCCTTCTCCTCTTATCTCTCCTCCTTCAGGTAGGCAACGCCCTTCATCCCTCTCTCCCTCCTCCAGGTCTGCGACGCCCTGCTGCAGCACAAGGCCTTCGTCAACGCCCGAAGTATGACAGGTCTGACAGCCCTCCATCTCGCTGCCATGAAAGGCTTCAACGGCCTCGTACAAATTCTCATCACGCACCACGCGGCGCAGAAGGAGGCACTGACGCTGGTAGGTGGACGG
>NC_051409.1:41115018-41116267 GCF_015228065.2 Penaeus monodon | reverse complement strand
CCATCAAACACGGACAAGAAAATCAAATCCTGCAAAATTCCAACATACATTCATCTCAATTAATAAATAGATGAATAGCAGTCCCATCCTGCACATATAACGCAGCACCGCCTTACACTCAGTTCCGTTTGGCAGCGACAAAAATATATGCAATTCTATGAAAAAGGTCTAGATCTTCCATCATTCATTCATTTCACATTGCCACATCCTTGTTTTCCATTACAGTAAAAAATAGATAAAAAGGTAAAAAATAACAACAGTCAAAACATATAAAATACCCTTATCAATTTATCTCAGAAATTACTTTAAATTTTTTTTTGTCTCCTCCCTTTCTTGCCATCCATGCATCTTAATCGCTACTCAATATAAAAATGAGCGCTGTCCCAGAGTCAAGCTACGGGGAATCTGTAAACCTCACTCTATATTCCATTATTTTCTTTTTTCAATCCCTTTTTGCTTTCTTAATTTTTCTCACTCCCTGTTCATTGTTTTTCATCTTCAACCCCCCCAATATTTCTTTACGTTTTTCCTTTTTTAATAATTTCAACCTCCTTTATTTTTATCTCAATCCTCTCTATCATTATTTTCCTCATCTCCTTCTATCTTCATTTTTCTTTTTCATTGGTCCCCATTTATTTTTATCTTTCTTGTTCAGTCTATCTTTATCTGTTTTTCTTGTCCCCTCTATCTGTATCCATCTTTCTCTAATCCCCTTCTATTCTTTTCTATCTTTCTCACCCCTCTCATCCTCTTTGCAGTCGAAACAAACGCCGCTCCACCTGCCTGCAGAGCTGGAAACATTTTCCATTATATTCCTTTTTTCCACCCCTTTTACTTTCTTCATTTTCTGTCAACACATTTTCATTATTTCTTCATACCTTCTATCGCTCATTCTAATTTTCAACCCCCATTCTTTTTAACCTCTTTTGCCTTTTTCTTTTGCACTTCCCCTTTACCTGACATTTTAAATCCCTTCTTATCTATACCTATCCCTCTCACCCCTTCTATCTTCATTCCACCTGCCTCACCCCCTTCTCTCCGCCATTCCAGTCGAAACAGACGCCCCTCCACCTGGCAGCTGAGGCGGGGAAGCTGGAGGTCTGCGATACCCTCCTCCAGCTGGGCGCGGACACCAACGCCACCACCGACGGGGGACAGAAGGCTATACACTTGGCCGCCATGAACAACTACTCGGAGGTCGTCAAGCTGTTCCTCAAGACGTCGCCTGACCTCGTGACCACGGCGGATA
>NC_051409.1:41114008-41114658 GCF_015228065.2 Penaeus monodon | reverse complement strand
AGGACGGAAACACGTGCGCCCACATCGCCGCCCTCAAAGGATCCGTCGATGTGTTGCGCGAGCTGATGCGCCACAACCGGGGCGTCGTTATCAACGGCAGGAACCGCGTCGGGGACTCAACGCCGCTCCACCTCGCCGCAGAAGGAGGACACGCCAAGCTGGTCAAGTTCCTGATCGAGAACGGAGCTTCGCCCAAAGCGGAGAATGGGGTGAGTTAAGAGCTAGGTCTGGGTGCGTTGATATCTTGCCTGAATGACAGTCCTTTTGATATATCACGGTTGAAGTCATGAATTATTCTTATCAAATTTATGTGTGAAAATTTACTAATGGATAAACAGATATGATTTTTTTTTCTATCTTTGTATGAACTCTTCCTCCAAGGCTTCTCTCCTATCTTGCCGTTTTAATTTCAATCAGAAACCAACATATCATTGTTACCCCTAACACCTACTCATTTTCTATGTTACCGACAACCTCCGTTTTCTGTGATTCCAGTCAGGGTTCACTGCGGTTCATATCGCAGCCAGATACGGCCACATCCAAGTACTAGACACGCTAAGAGAAGTCACTAGTTTAAGGATTATTAGTAAAAAGCTTGGACTTTACGCCCTTCATATCGCCGCTCATTATGGACAGTCAGGTATGTATGA
>NC_051409.1:41113496-41113948 GCF_015228065.2 Penaeus monodon | reverse complement strand
ATGTGTGGGTCTTTATAAATGTATATGTTACCGTCTCCATACACAAACAGTGGGAGGACCCCTTCAACCCATCCCCAGCTCACCCCCCTTTCCGCCCCCACAGAAATCGTGAGGGAGCTCCTTTCGCACATTCCCGCCACCATAAAATCGGAACCGCCCATCCTCAGCGGCGGCCGCCCATTCCTGCCCGACTTAGGGGCGGAGGCGGACCTCACGCCCTTGCATCTGGCCGCCCACCAGGGCAACGAGGGCGTCGTCAGAATCTTGTTCAACATCCCGGGCGTCCAACCTGATGTTTCTTCCAGACTCAACGTAAGTTTATTATGAGGATATATGCAGGAAAAACGAAAGTAAAGAATTGTGCAAATATGTGTTACTGTGCTTAGGAAGAAAAGGGAGTGTGTAAAGTAACAAAAAGATTACCATGAAAGGAAGAAGGAAATGCATTTCTG
>NC_051409.1:41113050-41113471 GCF_015228065.2 Penaeus monodon | reverse complement strand
CGTATAGAGACCTACATTAGAGCGTACATTGGAAAGGATCTGAAAGTCCCATGGACGGCAGTATGGTTAACGATGTCCGAAGAACGTCAAATCATCTCTTTCCAATCCTTCTTTGTATTCAATACTGAAAGACTGAAACCTCAGATAATTATACTTCTTTCACATCGCCATTGACCAACACTCTCCCAGTCCGCCGAAAATACTGCACTATAAATTCACAAACATGAAACTAAAAAAACTAATGTAACTTCGTACGCAAACAAAACCTTATTTCCTTCTATTTTCAGGGCTACATCCCCCTCCATCTTGCGTGCATCGGCGGCCACACATCCGTGGTCGGGCTGCTGCTCTCCAAGTCGACCAAACAGGTACGGATAGGCTGATGAGAGAACGGATTTGCGTGCGATTGTGCGTGCGTGTA
>NC_051409.1:41112891-41112968 GCF_015228065.2 Penaeus monodon | reverse complement strand
ATTCACTCACTGAACCTTATCATTTTACCACTAAAGGTAGCTATTACTATTACTGAGGTAGTATATCACATAATCGC
>NC_051409.1:41112303-41112529 GCF_015228065.2 Penaeus monodon | reverse complement strand
CACCTAACCAAATGAAAGTAACACCCACATTTCAGCATCAATAAAATACCTCAACTTTAATAAATCCTGACGTTCTTGTCCCTCCTACAGGTAGCCAAGACGGACAAACGCGGACGGACAGGACTACACATAGCAGCTAGCCATGGGCATTATAACATGGTGGCCCTACTTATGGGTCAAGGGGCGGAGCTCGCAGCCAAGGACCGGGTGGGTGGCACAGAAAAGC
>NC_051409.1:41111079-41111946 GCF_015228065.2 Penaeus monodon | reverse complement strand
GCTGTAAATAGTTAGCTACTAAATTTGTGGCTGTTTGTCCATTTGATTACGAGGATCAGCCTCCCTGTCTACCTGCCAGTCAGACCATCAACCAATCCATAATAAAAACCATCCCATTTCACTGAACCAGATAATATGCCAGTTATTCCTCAATGCAATTATTTGAATAAATCCTTCAATGTCAGCATTGTTGGAAATATCGATATCATCTCACCGACAACCCGTCTACATAACAACCACACCACACCCACAATCCCCCACACCACACCCACAACTCACTTAGAGACCCCCACAACTCTCACACCGCAATCACAACGCATCCACATGAAAGCCACACCACAGCCACCCCTTCCCCACAACTCACCCTCCACGAATTCCTCCCGCAGGACGGCCTCACGCCCCTGCACTACTGCGCGAGGGCGGGCCACTTGGGCGTCGTCAAGTTACTGGTCGAGGCCGGTGCGTCTCCCGAGGATAAGTCTACGGAAGGCAAAACCCCGATTACATTTGCCGTGGCCAGTGAGCACGTTGATGTCTACTCTTATCTTATCAACAAGAAGCACGATTCATACAAGCTGTTGGAGGATAAGAAGGTAAGGAAGAAATAGAGAAATGGAGGGGGGGAAAGAAGGGGAAGGGGGAGGGAAAAGGGGAGAAGAAGGGGGAAAGAGTGATGAAAGACGGGGGAGGAGGAGGAAGGGGAGAGGGAGATAGAGGAGGAGAGCAAAGGGGAGGGAGGAGAGTGAGGGAAGGGAGGAGGGAGAAAGGGAGAAGGAGGAGAGGGAATGAGGTAGAAAAGCGTGAGGGAGACTGGAAGAAGTAGTGGGAAGGGATATCGGAAAAAGAAGAGAGGGAGAGAGGGATGTG
>NC_051409.1:41110610-41110888 GCF_015228065.2 Penaeus monodon | reverse complement strand
ATCTGTAGGTGTTTATATCTGTGTCTCTCTATATATCTGTCTATTTATATATCTCCTTATCCGTTTTTTACTAGTACGTCCACGACCTGACTCTGATGAGCAAGAAACACGACCACAAACCCCTGGAAGAGTTCATCCTAAGGTCACCGGCCCCCGTTGACCTCGCTACCAAGCTGGCGCATACCCTCCTCATTCTCTCCGATAAGGTAAGTGGCTGTGTGATGAATGAGCCTCTTAAGGATGAGGAAGAAGGTAAGGGAGATGGGGAGGTTGGGGTA
>NC_051409.1:41110041-41110527 GCF_015228065.2 Penaeus monodon | reverse complement strand
TTTAGAGGGACTGTTTAGATACACACACATAAGTAGAGAGGCAACAGGAAGATAAATGAGAAGTTAGAGAAATAAATCTTTTAACTTGAGTGAATGGAAGAAGAATTGGCATACGAACAGGCAGACGTACGTAAACAAACAGACACGTACAAACAAAGAAAGACAGCCAAATCAGCCCAAAGCGAGATGACCAAGAGGCCTGAGCAGCGAGAATCAGACGTTTTACTTCATTTCCCTTCGTAAAGCCATCACTTCAGACGTGAAAAGTAACCCAGGTACATTAGGTCTTTGAGAGCCTCACTTTGATCGTCTTCGGCCCGCCCCGGCTAAGTAGTCGCTCCCCGGAAAACAGATCGACTTCAAGGAATGTGTGTATTTGTGAGTCTTGGTGCGGAATGTGAATTGTTATGATGACCTTTGCATTCTTACATGATGTTTGTTATGGACTATTACGAATGGATGGCTCTGACCAGAAGTGTATATGAG
>NC_051409.1:41109727-41109946 GCF_015228065.2 Penaeus monodon | reverse complement strand
GCATGTGTAATATATACTCGTGCACATGAGTGTGTATGTTCGTTTGTCTGTATATTTATGCGGGTGGGGGGTTGGTGTGTGCCTGTATCCTTGTGTGTGCAGTGTAGATGGACGTCTATACCTTTTGCACGAACATTATGTAATAATATGCACTTACATGATAATTCTCATGGCAATAAATTCAATGCATGAGCACCTTAATTTTTATACAAAACCATT
>NC_051409.1:41109472-41109683 GCF_015228065.2 Penaeus monodon | reverse complement strand
GTCCTCTTCATTTTTATTAGTCTGGCGTTTTTCTTTTCTTTTTTTTTACTTTTAACTTCACCACTTGCAATGAAACTGCAACTGCACACACACACCTGCATGGCGGACGGGGCCTCCGCTTAACTTTTGAACCAAGTGAGTATCCCTTTTGCATGTGCTTTTAACTCGTTCATTTAGTTTTCTTTCTGCCCTTGCACTTCTTTTCTGGTGA
>NC_051409.1:41108612-41108689 GCF_015228065.2 Penaeus monodon | reverse complement strand
GGCATGAGTATTTGACTCTTCTTTCTCTAGTTTTAGTCTTTCTTACTATAGAAATATTAGGCAACGTAATGAAACAA
>NC_051409.1:41107161-41107309 GCF_015228065.2 Penaeus monodon | reverse complement strand
GATTCCGATAATTTATATAGTTATTTTAGTGAAAAAATAGATTAATATATATTGTGTGTGTGTGTGCCCGCTTGTGGATAGTTTATTATCCATATTACATCACTAAACTAAATAATCCACTATATAATATCCCTTCTTATTCCACCCC
>NC_051409.1:41105594-41105713 GCF_015228065.2 Penaeus monodon | reverse complement strand
TGCGTGTCTGTTTGTCCGGAAGCACGAGTTTATTTGTGTATTTGTTGTGTGAAAAACATAGTGTAACTTGTTATCTGTAATGTTTGCCCCCACTTTTCTAATACTTTTTTCTCCCTTTT
>NC_051409.1:41103631-41105458 GCF_015228065.2 Penaeus monodon | reverse complement strand
ACTTTTTTTCCATCCGACCCACACTTATCCCATTCCCCCATAAACGCCCCTTCCCCTATATACCCATACACCCCTACACTCCCAAACGACTCACAACCTTCATCTATAATTTTCCCTTTACCCTCCCCTCATTTTATCCTCCTTCCCTACTCTTCCCCCTACAACTCATCACCCTTTTCCTTCCCTTCCCCCTCCTTCTCCCCCTTTCCTTCCATTTCCTCATCCCCCTTTCCTTCCGTTTCCCCGTTCCCCCATTCCTATTTCCTTCCCTTCCTCTCCTCCCCCTCCTTCCCCCATCCCTTCCTCCCTCCCATCGGAAACCTCCCCCACCCCACCAACAGGAGAAAGAGAGTAGCAAAGACCTGTTGGAAGCCTCCTTGTTCAGCGAAGCCCTGGCGACGGAGCTGGTGGCCATTTCCTCGGCGTCAGCGTCTCCCGGCCTCATCCTCCGGGCGGTGGACAACAGAAACGTCGTTCTGCTGGACTCCCTGATCGAGCACGAGCAGAAGGAGGTGAGGATGTTCGGAGGGGAGAAATGGGAAGAGAAATGGAGGGGGTGAGGAAGTTAAGAGCGAAATTGACAGGGGGGAAATGAATTAGAAGTTGAGAGAGAAGAAATAGGAAGAGGAGTGAAGAAGGTGAGGAGGTTAAGAGGCTGGGAATAGCAAGAGAAAGGAATGTAGAGCGAAGTTGGTGAGTAAGTTAGAAGGGAAATTGTGAGGGCCAAGATAAGAAGCGGAGAAGCGAAGGTGAGGATGTGAGAAGGATGTTATGAGGGAAAAATAAGACGAACAATGAAGCAGAAAGGTTCAGAGGGGAAAATGATAAGAGAAATGCAGGGGCTTGAGTAAGTCAGAAGGGAAGCTGTGAGGGGGGAAACAGGAAGAAAAAATGATGGAGGGAATTGGGAGGGAGAAATGAGACGATAAATGAAGGTGAGGGAGTTAGAAGGAAGTTACGAGGGGAAAATAGGAAGAAAAGTAAAGGTGAGGATGTGATGGGGATGTTACGAGGGGGGGGGGGATGTCTAGGGAGAGAAATGAAGGAGATGAAGAATTTAGAAAGGGAGTTGATTGGGGGGAATGGGGAGACATGAAAGAGGGAAGTGAAGGACGGTAGGAAGTTAGAATGAATTTGAGAGGGGAAGAATAGCAAGGGAAATGAAGGAGGATAGTAAGTTAGAAGGAAGAAATAGGGAGATAAATGAAAGAAAAGTTCAGAGGTGAGGAAGTTTGAAAGGAAGTTGAGAGGGGGAAATATGAATAGAAATGACGACGATGAGGATGTGAGCGGGATGTTATGAGGGGGAGGGGGATATGAAGAGAAATGAAGGAGGTAAGAAAGTTAGAAAGGAAGTTGAGAGGGAAGAAATAGGAAGAGAAATGAAGGAGGCGAAGTTAGAAAGAAGATGAGAGGGAAAAATGGAAAGATAATTGAAGGAGGTGAGGAAATTAGAAGGAAGTTGAGAAACAAAACAATGGCAAGAAAAAAGGAAAAGAACTTAACAAAAAACATCTGGAAAGATGAGAGATTTATTCGAAGAAGATTTCGAAACTTTTCTCATTCTTCAAAAGCAACAATCTTCTTCTGGTCTTTTTATCAACAAAATAAAATATTTCGTTATTCAAGGAAATAAGTTTTGGTTGGCTGGTGGAATTAGTGTTTGCTTGAGGAAGAAACAATGAGAAGACACTATTAATCACGTCATGACTCCCACACCATTAATCTAAGCGAAAGCAATATACATTAACCTTCCTTGCGTCTACGTACTGCCCCTGTGTATAACTCTCAATGGTATATTCCTCCAGGGGACTACCCACCAGGGGG
>NC_051409.1:41103180-41103588 GCF_015228065.2 Penaeus monodon | reverse complement strand
TCATCTCACAAGAGATAAATGCTCCACAGTATATAAATCCCCGTGTGTTTCTCTCCGGGTAATCGCCCACCCGGGGATAAAAATAAACGACACAAAATAACCTCATTACAATTCTCACCCCAACATGAAAATAATCCTGTGTTTAACCCCTACCTGCCCCCTCCCCCTGTGTATTCCCCCAGGTGATTGCCCACCCGGCCGTGCAGCGCTACCTGACGGACGTGTGGATGGGCAGCCTCGACTGGCCCAACTGGAAGATGAGCGCCGTTTTCTTCGCTTTTCTATTCCTGCCGCCCGTCTGGATTTTCTTTAGGTGAGCCCGTTCTCTTTATCGTTTTTTTTTATTATTGTTTCAGGGTATGGGTAGAGGTGGTGGTATTGATTAGAGGTTGATTAGTGTGTGACGTT
>NC_051409.1:41102549-41103099 GCF_015228065.2 Penaeus monodon | reverse complement strand
GTTCCCTGTCTGTCTAGCTATTAGTCTATCTATAGATCCCTCTTCCTCCCTCTTTTTCTGTTCTATTCTTGGAATTCCGAGTCATTTAGGGCATATACAATATGAATAAAAACAAAAGAGCTTACTTATATTTTACTATATTTTTATGATGTTTAACTATAACTCTTAGTGTTCTTAAGTTTATCAATATCAAACTTAGCTTATGTATGCTTATTAAAAATGATGTCTATCCCCGTTTATTAGGAGAAATGTTTATCAGTACTAAATGAGAGTGATTAACATTTACCGATCGTAATGTTTCTTACAGCTTTTAAAAAATGAAAACTTATCCATATTTATTATCAATGACCTTTCTCTCTCCTCAGCATGCCACTCGGACACATGTACAACGAAGTTCCCATCGTGAAGTTCCTCGCCTATCTGGTATCTCACGTGTATATGCTTCTGCTCATGATAGTTACCACAGTCACCCCTTTGAGTCCGATATGGGAGAACACAAGCCTTATGCCTAACTGGTAGGTCTGGGCCATTTGTGTTCTGGGCTTCATAT
>NC_051409.1:41102134-41102483 GCF_015228065.2 Penaeus monodon | reverse complement strand
AAGATAGAGTTTATGGGGCTTATGTGCAATGGGAGTTTAATGGAAGTTAGTATGTTATTTTAGTACTGGGCAGAGTGGAAATAGACTGAAAGGAATTTTAAGCAACCAAATCTCACAACAACATCAGTTACAACCAACAACAAAGATAATGGTAAACTAAGACTATATAAATAATAAAAAAAAAAAATTCTTTGTCACAAGACAACACCAACAAGAAGAATCAAAATATGAACAATAAAAAAAGGTAAAACATCTCATAAACATTGTTCATTTATCTGTATTTTCTCACATACGAATTAAAGCAGAAAAAAATAAAGAAAAAAGATAGTAATAAGATCTGTCTATCTAA
>NC_051409.1:41101068-41102043 GCF_015228065.2 Penaeus monodon | reverse complement strand
TCTCTCTCTCCACATACACCTTGCTTACTCGCCCCCCCCCTTCCCCCAGGTACGAGTGGATGCTGCTCCTGTGGCTGAGCGGGAACCTGGTGATGGAGCTGACCAACCCCGGGGACATCGCCGGCCTGGGGTGGATCAAGGTGTTCGTTCTCGTGTTCTCTGGCTTCGGCGTCCTCGTCCACCTCATAGGATTCTTCTACCTGGGCGAGACGGAGCTGCTGCTCGATATGCTTTATATTAGGTGAGGTTTGGAGGGGAGTTTTTTTTGGGGGGAAGAGGTTGGGGGGAGGTTGGGGAAGGTGGGAGAAGGTTGGGGGAGAGGAGGAGGTAGGGACGTAGGGAGGTGGGGAAAGGGGTGTGTTTGGAAGGGGAGTGGACGGCAAGGGGAAGATTGTAGGAGGTAGAGAAATGGGGATGGGGAGGTAGGGGGGAATTTGGGTGTGGAATGGGGAGGGATGGGCAAGGGGGTAAGTGAGCGCAGGAAGGGGGAGATAGGGGAAAGGGTGAGTAAGATGGGAAAGGGGGAAGAGGAGGTAGTGAGGAGGAGGGTTTAAGTGGGGAAGGGGAGAGGGTGAAGGAGGGATGTAGAGGAGGAGGGAAGGAAAAGAGTAACGAAAAGAAGGGGAAGTTAGGAATGAGGAGGAAATGGGAAAGTTGAGTGTGCAAGGGTAAGGGAGAAGCGGGGATAGAGATGATAAAGGAAAGGAAAGGGTAAGAGGGAAAAGGAAAGGGGAGGGATAAGAGGGGGAGGAAGGGATAGGACGGGGGGGGTGAATGAGAGGAAGGGACAGAGAAATTAGATGGAAAGGGAAGATGAGGGAGGGGAGAGACGAAGGGGGAAAGGGAGGGTAAGTAGGAAGGAGGAGGAAGAGGTCGAGGGAAAGAGGAAGAAGAAATTATGGAGAAGGGAGTGTGAGGGGATGGAGAAGAGGAGGGAAGAGAAAAATAAGGATGGGTGAAGGAAAGGGGGTAGGG
>NC_051409.1:41100458-41100587 GCF_015228065.2 Penaeus monodon | reverse complement strand
AGGAACAACCTCCTCGCCCTGGCCATGCTCCTGGCCTCCGTGCAGCTCCTGGACTTCCTCTCCTTCCACCACCTGTTCGGGCCATGGGCGGTCATCATCGGCAAGCTCATGGTAGACTTGGGCATGTTT
>NC_051409.1:41100300-41100414 GCF_015228065.2 Penaeus monodon | reverse complement strand
GGCTGCCATCTACAACCCCATCCGGCCGATCTACACGGAGCTCAACAACACGCAGGTCGGCACCGGATATCCTCCGTCAGGTAAGTGTGCGGTGGGACAGTGCCGCATGCGCAT
>NC_051409.1:41099592-41099845 GCF_015228065.2 Penaeus monodon | reverse complement strand
AGCAGCATATTTTTTTTGTACAAATTCATAAATGCTACTGAACGAAAACGTGACGTTGTAAAAGGTCCTTCCAGTTCCTCAGGTCATGACCTTTCTTAATGCATGACCTTGTTAGCGAGGTCTGTGCTCAGGCGTGCTTTTGTTATAAACATGTATATTTTTAGTTGTGTTTGATTGAAGTCCGAAAAAAATGAGAGAGTCTGTATTTTATATTTTATTACTCGTCTGCTGGCAATGTTTATTCAGGTGGTAT
>NC_051409.1:41098972-41099339 GCF_015228065.2 Penaeus monodon | reverse complement strand
CCACAAGAAAAAAATCACAAATATCCTCACTCATACCAATTTCCTCTTATATTAAAGAAACTGTTTTCGTTTACTTCGCTCGGATGTAACCTCCCTTCCCCCCTTGCCCTTCCCCCCACAGAGGCGCCCATACAGACCCCCTTCCAGACGGGCGAGATGCTCTTCTTCTCTCTCTTCGGCCTCGTCGAGCCCGACTACATGCCGCCCTTCTACAGCCACCCGCCGTGGGCGCAGACGCTCATGAAGGTAGGTCGTGGGCGGGGCGAATGGGCGGGGATGGGTGGGAGGCTGGGCCGAAACTGGCTGTCCGCATTTTTGGGAAAGGGAGGAGGAGTTTTTGGTCATATGTTTATTTTCAATTTCAAGT
>NC_051409.1:41098838-41098906 GCF_015228065.2 Penaeus monodon | reverse complement strand
AGAAAGAAAAGCAGAAAAAAACAAAAAGAATATACAAAAGAATAAAAAAAATCAAACCCCTAACACAA
>NC_051409.1:41098603-41098768 GCF_015228065.2 Penaeus monodon | reverse complement strand
AGATCGTCTTCGGCATCTACCAAATGGTCACAGTAGTCGTGCTCATCAACCTCCTGATTGCTATGATGTCCGACACGTACCAGCGCATCCAGGCCAAGAGCGACACCGAGTGGAAGTTCGGTCTCGCGAAGCTGATCCGAAACATGAGTCGAACTTCGGGCACGC
>NC_051409.1:41097866-41098558 GCF_015228065.2 Penaeus monodon | reverse complement strand
CTTGCTTCAAGTTCAAGTGTGAGTGGTTGTTTGGTTACTTTTTTTACGTGTTTATCTTGTTTATTTTGCATTGCTTGTTTGTTTCTTGTATTTTCCTCTGTTTATGTCATCGCTTGCTTCAAGTTCAAATGTGAGTGGTCTGTTTGATTACTTTTTGGTTTGTATATTTTTTGCTATTTGTTTGTTTGCTTAGCTATTTGCTCGTTTGTTTCTTGTATTTTTCTATTTTTACGTCATCTCTTGCTTCAAGTTCAAGGTTGAATGGTTTGTTTGATTACTTGATTTGTTTGTTTGCTTATTTTACGTGTTTATTTTAATTTTTTCATTGTTTTCGTCATCCCTTGCTTCAAGTTCAAGTGTGAGTGGTTTGTTTGTTTGGTTACTTGCTTATTTACTTGTTTCTTGATTACTTGATTGTTTATTTGTTTACTTGTTTGTTTATTTTTTCATTGTTTACGTTCCCCCACCTCGACCCACCCATCTCCGTCAACCCACTCTACCTCAACCAATCTCCCTCAACCCTCTCCCACCTCGACCCACCCAACCCTACCCTACCCCCGTCCAGCTGACTATCCCCTGACTAACCCATCCTACCCACCTCTTCTGCTATTCACTCAACGCACTCCTTCCACCCGAAACCCACCTCGACCCACCTCTTCTGCTATTCACTCAACGCACTCCTTCCACCTCGA
>NC_051409.1:41097628-41097828 GCF_015228065.2 Penaeus monodon | reverse complement strand
TACTCCACCCAGCCGACCCATCACGCCCCACCTTTTCCCCACCAGGTAACCTGTGCTCCGAGCGGGCCATGGAGTACATGAGGACGGAGGGCCGCCCCGAGGACCCCCAGCAGGCAGACATCAAGGCGGAGTTCGGCGGAGGATGGATCAAGAAACTGCGCTCCAGGAGTAAGGCCAGCATCATGCCCCAGAGCACAGGT
>NC_051409.1:41096710-41096983 GCF_015228065.2 Penaeus monodon | reverse complement strand
ATGAGAAATGTGCTCTTGTTCACAATATTTCTTGACCACCTAGAGGTTTTTGCTTTTCTTTTCATCCCTTGAACTGCCAATTCTGCACGAGTGAAAAGCTAGAGAGTACGTGAAACAAAGAACATACCGGAACGCACTGAACTGGTAGGGAAATGGACAAAAATACAATAATGATTCGTTCCTCACACAAAATTACCAGTTCACACAGTGAGAAAACACACACGCACGCAGACATGTACGGCGTTCGCGAACTTCTGTTGCCGACTGTACAAA
>NC_051409.1:41096035-41096403 GCF_015228065.2 Penaeus monodon | reverse complement strand
CACATTCCACCTTAACATGAAATCTTAAGTACTTTCTCCTTAAAAAAAAAAAAAGGATTCTAATGTTAAATAGACAAAAAAAAAGAAGACAGAATTCAACGAAGTAAATAAAACACGAATAAGAGAATATCTAGAAAATATATAATAATAATAAAATAAAACCCGGCCACACTACGTCCCATTGGTCAAATTCGCAAACCGAAGCCGACACGAGGCTGAGCTTAAGGGAGATGGTCCCTCTTCCGAGAGTAAGAAGCGGCCTCGGCTCCGTCCGCCCGAGCGAAGGGTGTGCTTGCTCTGATCCTCATTAGCTCCTTCACTTCGCTTTGGGAGTGTGTTTGTGTGTGCGTGTACACGAACACACACAG
>NC_051409.1:41095497-41095715 GCF_015228065.2 Penaeus monodon | reverse complement strand
GGGGTTTAAGGTAGAATGATATAATAACGACAAAATATGAATTGTTTGTAAAATTCCTTCCTTTCCTTATGAAGTAACAAACATTTGAAATATGATTTTTCCCTTTCAAAAAGCAGACGCTAAAAATATCCTTTTTCCTGTCATGTAACAAAAGCCTAAAAAGAATTTATATGACACACTGAGCGCACTTTTATATAGCTGACTCACTTTGTTGGATA
>NC_051409.1:41095142-41095382 GCF_015228065.2 Penaeus monodon | reverse complement strand
AGCACATGTATGTGAGTCCTAGAATCTGTAGGGTAATATCGAGGCACTTGTAGAGCAGTTGCTCAGAATAATGTTAATGGTCCCTTTTCCTTCTATAGTAAACACTTTCATATCATTTATGGTAGTGTCTGCCAGAAAGCAGTTCGTTGTACCTACTTATATAACATACCTTTTTGATAATGCATATTCCCTCACATCCATAATATAGATAAATTTCCCTATCTCTCTCTCACATCCTTA
>NC_051409.1:41094566-41094959 GCF_015228065.2 Penaeus monodon | reverse complement strand
CTGTCCCCACAGAGAACCTGGTCCCAATGAGCAACATGGAAGGACCGCAAGGAGTTCGAAGGATCGAGAACGTGATCAAGTGGAGCCGCGTCGTGAACCGTTATCGGGCAATGCACCAGAAGGAGGCCCTGCCCGGAGAAGAGCGACAGGACATGCCCATGGATTCGGTGCAGGATCTTCAGGAGGCCGCGCTGCTCAATGGCGGGCCTGAGACCGAGCCAGCTTCTACGGCTTAAAAGAGGGGGCGTGGGGTGGGCGGGCAAGAGGGAGAGTAGGTCCTTCCCTGTGTGTGTAGGGGGGTGGGGTAGTAGGAGATTGATTTTCTAAGATTTGGGGTGTTTTTTTTTTCTTTAGGATTAAGGAATCTTTAGAGTAAGGTTGAAGAATGTGGCA
>NC_051409.1:41094416-41094502 GCF_015228065.2 Penaeus monodon | reverse complement strand
ATGAAATTTTACTGTTTTCCAACCTATTTTATGTCAAATGTAATCTATATCATGTGGAATGTGGACACTTTATGAGGATTTTTGAT
>NC_051409.1:41093449-41094279 GCF_015228065.2 Penaeus monodon | reverse complement strand
ATTAACGGATTATGCGATGTAAATTTTTGTGTTCAGTTAAGAAAGTATTTACCTAGGTAGGTGATTTTGTGTATCAGAATTATGATATTGAACTATATCGTATTTTTTGTCTTTGGGGATTACGGGAAGTTCAACAGACATTCACAAATATATATATCTTTTTTATATAAAGAAGGGATGGTAAGAATATGTGTTCCCAATCCCAAAAAGCAATTAAAAATTTAGTTTGTTAGCTGATACGGAAACAAGGATGATGTATTAATGAATTACATTTGGGGGAGTTGCCAAAGTAGAACGTGATTTTGTAACATAACACATACTCTACTGGAGTAGGTATATCAAATTACGAGATTAGTTTAGAATTTGCTCTGTAGCTTAAGATCAAGTATGACATTTTTGTATTACCGTAAATACAGTGGTGAATATTGTACATACACAGTATAGAGTAATCGAGGAAATTATGAAACTATTTTATGGTGATTTTTATATGAATATATGTATAGTGTATATTGTAACCTATAGCTTAAGGCAATTCATGGGTGTTATTATATCATTGTTCTAGTAATTTGAAAAATGATGACATATAATTATTAGTGACAAACAAACAAACAACTAGAAATGATTTTCTGTCATCTGCATGACTGGCACTGAAATACAGTCACTGTATAATCACTGACTTTTATAGTTCCTGCGAGAAATATCTTCATGTTGAATCATAATGATATCATGACTTTGCATTCTGAATAGTGTTAAAGTTGCATGTTGAGAAGCTTCAGCAGTGTTCTGAAATGCAATTTATAAAGAGCTTTTTAGTTATTTTCCCCACAAGT
>NC_051409.1:41093184-41093394 GCF_015228065.2 Penaeus monodon | reverse complement strand
TGAATATTTTCTCAACAACGCACAAATCATTCATATTTTTTCCTTGTATGAAATATAGTCATTCTTGGCACATATTATATAACAGAGGTCATTTCACAGTTCATACTATTTTTATACCTGGTTCAAAACGTATTATATTTAAAATTAATAGTTGCTTAGAATATCAATAAGAAAAAATATATATAAAAAAAATAGATAATTAGATCAGTT
>NC_051409.1:41091522-41091612 GCF_015228065.2 Penaeus monodon | reverse complement strand
ATCACTATCAACCTAACTATGAGATGTTCCAATGATTACCGTTTATATAAACTATTTTCCATAAACTGCAGGATTTCATAATGTTAGAGA
>NC_051409.1:41089353-41090535 GCF_015228065.2 Penaeus monodon | reverse complement strand
ATACAAAAATTGTATCATGAACTTCAGCAACTCCTACACGATCACAAAGCTGCACAAGAATTTCTTCATCGTACCTGATTACTTAGTCCACAGATAGAAAGACGAAGAAACTATTGTAAATATAATTAGAGCACATTTACGGAGTCTATGATTCATTGCTGTTTTTTTTGTAAAAAGAAATGATCAGGATGTGTAGTGCTTTGAGATGATCGTTTTGCACGTTGTAATATTTAATTAGTGCTTTCTCAGCACTTGCATTATCTGGCTAAGAACCCTTTTTGTTAGAACTCCTTTTAATGTCAGAAGAAAATGTATATTGCAAAGAATCTTTACACTAAATTAAGACAGAGGAATTGTAATATATCCTATTTACAGTATATGTAAGATTTATTACAACACTTTTTTTGAATGGCCTCCATGCTGTGATTTACGACATAGGAAATAATTTGTGAATTCTCTTCTAGATAGTTTTGAGGGTCGAGAACATATGTACAGCATTTAGTAGAATAAATTTATGTGTTTAAGATTTGCTGGGCAGATTTCTATGCGATCGCAGGCGATTTTCAGATTTCCGAAAAAAACGTAGTTGCCCAGATCATTGTATCATCCTTAGTGTTATAATCAACAAAAATCACTGGAATAGATAATTTCATACATATTTCTACCATCCATAACATATCTGGTTCATATCCCATGTTGATGTTGGACATTATCATTATCACTTCCTGGTGTAATTTGTAGATATTTTACGTAACTGCAATGCAATTTAATGTCAGAATAGATGGTATGTATAATCTTGCGTTGTTTAGGATTGTAGCAAATTATTTTAAGTGAAGCCGTTGATTGGTAAGACTTGATACTGAAATAATGGATCATATATTTTAGATGTTTTGTTTTAATCACCGAATGTGCATTATATCAGTGCATAATATCATAAATGTATAACACACCTGCAAAGACTTTCATAAATCTAAGTTCATCATGTATAAATGCATATTGCATTAATAATACATGAATATTACCGGTGCAGTGTATCGTATAAGCATGTTAATTACACACACGAACACACAAAGTGCATGGGCGTTTGTTTGTGTGCGCGTGGGTGAACAAATAACATCCAAGCACAAGCACAACATACATTATGTAGCATTAAAGAATAAGAATGAATTTTGTAGGATCCTT
>NC_051409.1:41089033-41089281 GCF_015228065.2 Penaeus monodon | reverse complement strand
AATGTATACTGTATAGAAGCTATAAATAGAGAGTGAAAAATTATATACTGAAAGAGTTTATGACATTTTGCGAAATTTTACACTGCATGACCATAAAGAAAAGTGTACATTAGTGATGTAGCCTAACAATAAACTATTGCAAAATGACTGGGTTTCGTTTTCACAACTCGCCATCCGGGCGAGCTTTGGAGCAGCTTGTTTATTTGCGTAAACCATTCATGTAACATTTTTTTTTTATTGCTGGAAAG
>NC_051409.1:41088551-41088842 GCF_015228065.2 Penaeus monodon | reverse complement strand
GCCTATGTTTGTACATTCATGTGTGCATCTACAAATTATCTTTTATCACAGTCTCCTTTTATGCCTATATTTCCCCACCTACGGTTCTTCAAATTGTAAACTCGATCCGTAAGCCATTATTTTCTGACTCTCATGTTAGCCAGAAATCAGTGTTGAGGGGAGGGGGGGGGGTGATTTCCGTTAAAGTAAAATTCTTTTGCATTTTATATAAATGGCTTTTAGGATTCGGTGAGGTCAAAGCGACCTTCTACCGATGTAAAAAGAGATCCTTTTCAGCTTGCAAAAAGCGAA
>NC_051409.1:41087453-41087785 GCF_015228065.2 Penaeus monodon | reverse complement strand
GATATTTTATACGCAGAGCCAAAGGTCGCGAGTCCAGCGGCGCAGCGAGGCAAGCGACAACGTCAAAGGCGTCCCGCACCCGCCCACGCCTCCACGTTCGCCCACACTCCCCTCTATGGGCGTAGAAAGGAAGTGTTGTTGGGCGTCAAGGAGAGGTTTGAATGCGTTGTCAAAGAGGAAGAAGGAAGAGGAGGGGAGGGCGTGATGAAAGGGGTGCAAGGAGGAGAGGGAAAGGTAGGAAGTAAGAGAGTTTGGTGAAAGGAGGAAGAGACAAAAGCCTCATTAGGAGGTTGGGGCTGATTGGGCCTCAAAGACAGAGGCAATTGCGTATT
>NC_051409.1:41085149-41085293 GCF_015228065.2 Penaeus monodon | reverse complement strand
GATCAATTACAAGATAACCCCACCATATAAGAACATCAAAATGACATAGAGAGAGAAGCGAGACAAGATAAATCGAGTAAAATAGATGAAGAAAGAGGTAAAATGACTAACAGAAAGATGGGGAAACGAGTAATGAGTGGGACC
>NC_051409.1:41084841-41085098 GCF_015228065.2 Penaeus monodon | reverse complement strand
GAACAGGTATTTGTGGAGGTAGTACGGGAGGGATGGAGAAGACGGTTAAAATAGAGGACGAGGAGATAGAGAACGAGAGGAAGGTCAGGTATATTACGCATAATTATCATAATTTAGGTGATCATGAGTACTTCCAATATCAAAGAAGCTAAATTCCAAACATTATGATATATTATCGAATAAAGCTCTTAAACGCTTTGTGCTTTTAAATGTATTATATACACTTCTTCCACTATTTGTCTTTAACTTCTACGCAT
>NC_051409.1:41083435-41083665 GCF_015228065.2 Penaeus monodon | reverse complement strand
CTCAAAGTACAAAGGCATAGCAAAGGAGGTCATTTTTCCTCCCTTCCTCTGCAACCCTTTAGGCAACACTCGCAATATGCTGCAATTACAGCCCCCAATCGGAGTACTCCCGACGTCACTGCGCAGGCGTTTTTATTTTTCTCTCTCTCTTTGTTTCCAATCAAGTAAGAAGCTGAGAAACGTACATAAAAAGAGATCGACGAAAAATAGATAGAGAAGATAGACAGGTG
>NC_051409.1:41082484-41082562 GCF_015228065.2 Penaeus monodon | reverse complement strand
GTCCGCATTCCTTCGGCTAAAATGGCGTCCGTGCAAGAGGAGCCGAAGAGTAATTAGACCGAGGAGTGGTTGCGCCTC
>NC_051409.1:41081100-41082061 GCF_015228065.2 Penaeus monodon | reverse complement strand
ATAGATGGAAGGAGAAGAGAAAGGCAGAAATAAAAGAGGGAAAGAGAAAAGGGCGTCTAAATTTGGGGAATTCGAGAGGAAGAGGTAGGTCGATGTAGAGACCGAAGAGGAAGACGAAGAAGGGGAAAAGTAGGGACTAAGAAAGGTCGAGAAAGTAGGCGGAGTGGAGAGGAAGATGAAGTAGAGGAAAGCAGAGAGGGATATAACAAATGAATGGAGATGAGGCAAACGGAGCAGAAGAGGGAGGTGAGGAGGAATGGAGATGGGCAGACGTACAGATGAAATTGGAAGAGGGGAAAAAGAGAGAGAAAGAGAAAGAGATGAAAAGGAATGAGAAAGACAAGGTGTGTGTGTCGAAGTGAAGGGGGGAAAGAAAGAGGTAGAGGTAGAGGGAAAGGAAGAATGAGAGAAAGAGATAGAAGGGAAAGAATGGAAAGGGAGGGATGGAGAAGACGAATAAAGTGGGGAATGAGGAGATAGGGAATGAGAGGAAAGTCAGTTGAAGGTAGAAGATAAAGGGAAAAGAAAATGTGGAGGGGAGTGTGATGAGGAAGAGGCGAAAGTGAAAAGATAGGAAAGGATTGAGGAAGGAGAAGATGACATAAAGAAGTCAGCTTCGTGGAAAAAAGTAAGAAAATCTTATAGGAAAAAGTTACGGAAGCGAAGAAATGAAACGAGGAAAACACAGCATCCACTCCACTTCTCCTTCTCCTCCTCGAACTAAATCTCACACATACCTCACACTTGCCTCACCCTTACTGAACCTACGAACAAACCACTGTCTTTAGTTGACTTAACCTTTTCTCTCCCGACCCGACCAATTCTGGCTGCGCTCAGGAAAAATGAGGAGAAAACCTGCCTGAGCGTGGAAGGACGCTGCAGAGGCCCGTTGCAATTATTTCCTGGATTGTTAGGATGTCGAGGAAACGCAAAGGAAGGACGCGAACCAAATCAGTGCTTG
>NC_051409.1:41079682-41080012 GCF_015228065.2 Penaeus monodon | reverse complement strand
ACATTACTGAACTGGAAGGAAAACATTAAAGCATTGTATCTATTAACATATTCTACCATTGTATCAACTCTGATTTAATCATCACTCAAGTACTAGTTCCCCGTAAAAAGAAAACACACTAAAATCTAAATACAAAGTTCCTTCTCGTAACGAAAGCTAACTTCACGATCAACAAACGTAACTTTACCTTAAAAATGTTAATTGAGCAAATGTAGCGTATCTGAGCGTCGTTTTCCCGAAATTGTTCTCTCGTTGTCTGATGCAGGAAGATTGGGAAACCAGTCTGAGACAGAGATTGCATGCTCTGGATACTGTGATTGTGTGCTTGTG
>NC_051409.1:41077267-41077851 GCF_015228065.2 Penaeus monodon | reverse complement strand
TCGCGTGTAAGAGGAATATAATGGCAATAATGCATTTAATTGCTGAAACCCAACAGGACGGCGAACAGGGAAGAAGTTGATACTGTTAACCACCATGTAACTTTCCATCTGCAATTAAGCATTTGCAAAACTTTAAATAGAAAGGACTGGGAATGGGGAAGTCATAACTTTTATTTAAAAAGTTTGGAACCACAGTAAAAAAAATATGTGAATAAATGAATGTATATAAGACATATCGAAATTACCGAAACAAATAAGAAACATGGATGAAATTAGATGAAAACAAGAATGAAATTAGGTTATGAGAAACTTGAAATCTAAATTTAAATAAATCCAAGAAACAAGAAGAAATTTAGTGAACAGAACAGAAGACGTGGAAGGATGTAATTATTGCCAGTCAAAGGGTCTCGTGTTTCCTTTCAGTGTTCTCTGATGAGATTGGTTTTGTTTCGAGAGAATCTGACTCGTCTATTTATGGTTCACTTGCCTCGCTCGCTTCGTGGAGAGCGAGGCTGTTCAGCGTCGTTTGCATTTCTCGTGTGTCCGTCACTGGGCGTTTGGGGACCTGTGTAGGCGTCCGATCA
>NC_051409.1:41075935-41076113 GCF_015228065.2 Penaeus monodon | reverse complement strand
GATTCGTCCCCTTAAAAATCATACATCAAAGCGAATCTGTCGATTCCATACAACCCAATCTATATCCAAAATGGGTTCCTTAAAAAAAATCAGTGACATCAAACACGCAATTCACCGCATCATGTTTTCTGAATACTTCCCTCTCTGTCTTTATAGACACAGCGCCGCCTTGAGTCAA
>NC_051409.1:41075166-41075659 GCF_015228065.2 Penaeus monodon | reverse complement strand
TCCCCTTGACACAGGTAAACCTTCCCCTCGTCTCACCGCACAGGAGGTGTTGTGGTGGTGTTCCCTGAGCGAGCGAGTCAGTGTGCGGTGCGCAGTGTGCAGGTGAGGTCTTGCTTGTCGCTCCTCCGACCCCCTCGCCACGCACGCCTCTTGTGTCCCGTCGATGGTGCGTGTGTGACCGAAAGTTAGTGCGTGTTCGTGATTCTATTTTCGTTTTTTTCCGTATGTTAAATTGAGATCCGTGGGGGATATATATATATTTTTATTATTGTTTGTATCTTTTTTCAAAGTTTGTTATAAGGACCAGTCCGGTAGAAACAAAGTGAAAATAACGATTTTTTTTTTTTCAAATAACGGTTTCCCCCTTTCGAGTGGTGGCGAGGGATTCGGAAATTCAAATGTTTTCAATCGTGGAAAAGGAGACTGGAATTGGCAATTTGTGGGAAGTTGTTGGGGGACCCTTGCTTTCCCCCACTCTGTTGGAAACCCCGAT
>NC_051409.1:41074668-41075010 GCF_015228065.2 Penaeus monodon | reverse complement strand
GCAAATCCTTATCCCGATTTACGTTTCTCAACTTCAGGAATCCGTCAAAGGTAAGAACAAGTGTCGTCTGGTATAATCACCTTGTTATCTCTATTATCTTTTGCCATCTGCTCGCTTGCATACATAATGTTTACTTGACGAATGCCTCTTCAACCTTCACATTTACACTGTTTAATCCAGTGAAACTTCTATCGAAACTTCACCATAACTTCAATCTTGTCTCCTTGGTACACAGACCTTACTGGCAGCTCACTTATATTCAAGTCTAATTATTCGTAACAATGTCATGAATCGAGTAGTTATATTTTCTTGAACAAAGAGTAGCAGATGTACAAGAAAATG
>NC_051409.1:41074041-41074495 GCF_015228065.2 Penaeus monodon | reverse complement strand
TAGACGACACAACACTACCAGGGAGCAAAACACACACACAACACCTACGAGACACACACAACACATGCACCCATGTAAAGTAAAAAGACACACACAAAACCAGAACACCTAAGAGGAAACACAAACATACACACCTTAAACGAGAAACCATCAATAAAGTTAAAAGACACAGAACACAACACACAACTAAAGAGGACAAAACATAAATATAACGAACCCAGTAAAGAAACTAAAAGAAGGGAAAAAAGGTACAGAGGAACTTAACATGGAAAAAGGGGATTATTTAGTCCTAGGATAGTACCTAGACTCTATTGGCTGTCAGACTTAGATCCCGGCTTGCCGTGGTTAACCTGGCCGGTCGACGCAGCAGAAGCCGACTTCCACACGTATGGTGTCGCTGCGTTCAGGTTTACAGGCACGAGTATCCACACCTATATGGTATTTTGAACTCAAT
>NC_051409.1:41073392-41073774 GCF_015228065.2 Penaeus monodon | reverse complement strand
TTCGAATTCAATTAGATATGTATGTATTTTCAATTGAATTACATATGTATGTATTTTAAATTGAATTAGTTATATGATATTCCAAATTAGATTTATGGTATCTATACTATGGTGTCTGTAGAATTGCTCCATGTTTATTGACTGACAAGAGCGGGAGCTACACAAAGAGAGCTACGTTTGTTTACTGACATTCATACTGAGAATATCCGCGAAAAAATCGTGTCGGGTATATTGACTTCCTTGGTATCTACGCAATATACTTATGTTCTGACTTATCCACACAGCATAGTGTGCTCTGACATATCCACACAGCATAGTGTGCTCTGACATGTATACTAGATTTACACACAATGTGCCTATCTACTTGCCTACTCGTTTTGAA
>NC_051409.1:41073155-41073294 GCF_015228065.2 Penaeus monodon | reverse complement strand
CATTTCCCTCCTTCCTTCCCCTCTACATAACCCGATATCTGTATCTGTATTTCGTCCTCTCTGGTATGTCAAATAGGATGTATCCCTACATTATCTTTTCTTGTGCACTTATTTTCACATACCTGAACCTTCCCTTGTT
>NC_051409.1:41072688-41072839 GCF_015228065.2 Penaeus monodon | reverse complement strand
CAATATCTTGTTCTGCCCCTGTTCTTCACAGTTGTTCTGTCGCATGAACTGTGAACTTTGACTCCGTGTTTCGTGTTTCAGTGAACGTCATTAACGCTTACTTTTTCAAAAAGACATTTGTCAACTTCTGATGTTAAAAAAAATGCGCTTA
>NC_051409.1:41071585-41071735 GCF_015228065.2 Penaeus monodon | reverse complement strand
CCTTAACTGGAAAAGAAGCTCCCTTCGAAAATGTCTTTAATGAAGAGGACGGAACAATTAGGAAAAAAACGACTCTTTCTGAACACCACAAGAGAAGAGAAAGAGAGAAGGGAGACGTTGCATCCTCAAAGCAACAATTACTTAGGTTAG
>NC_051409.1:41071361-41071532 GCF_015228065.2 Penaeus monodon | reverse complement strand
AGCCAATTCTGAGAACCAAATGAAATAGATATATAATTATGGAATAAATTAGTATATAATTACTATCAATCAGTTGACTGTCTAGGCTTTAGGAAGATGATAAAGTCTGTGGTTTGAATTTTTGAGACATATTAATCATAAAGTGAGGAAGGTTATTGAAGGTATTCATTG
>NC_051409.1:41071261-41071326 GCF_015228065.2 Penaeus monodon | reverse complement strand
TATCAATGAGAAATAATTATCCTTTTTTTCGTAGCACCTGCCTTTTGATTTCATATCGTCCACTT
>NC_051409.1:41070251-41070792 GCF_015228065.2 Penaeus monodon | reverse complement strand
GCAAAGCCAGCAGACGCAGTCCCAAACGCCCCCCAAAGGAGTGCGAGACGAGCAGAGCCCGAGCGGACGGGCCCCTCCAGGCACCGGGTGATTTATCCTACAAATCCCCCGAGGAAGCTGGCAGGGATCCTATCTGGCCAGACGTCCTGTTTGACGTTAAAGAGCGAAGTGCTTGGCCGACCTTCCTGGCACAGACCGCGAGGGAGGCTGAGGTATGGGGCGCCCTTCGACAAGTGGCTCAACTGCAGTGCAATTATGGAAGGGAAGACGGAGTTATGATGTGGGTTTAAATTGGTGTAATGGATACGCTGTGGATGCGCACAAGTATGTTGATATAATGGAAAAATATAGATATTAATGTCTACAAAATGCAAAATTTATATATGTATATTGATAAATAGCAAAATTATACATTTATGTTGGCAAAATTCAAAATAAATATAGACAAAAAGCAAAATTGTATGAGTATATATGTTAACAATAGGAACAATGTACATATGTACATACATAAAGGCTTATATAAAACCCACAGATAATCAGA
>NC_051409.1:41069559-41070079 GCF_015228065.2 Penaeus monodon | reverse complement strand
AGAGTAGAAGATATACCTCTCCCCTCAACCAAAGCCTCTTCCCCAAGCACTTAATTTTAATCAATACAAGCAAGAATCAAAGAGACAAAGAAACACCGGCCCTGAAATTGACAATCAACCTCCTTATTTACCTCACCTAACCCTCACGACCATACTCGTTAAACAGGTGAGCATTAATTAATCCATTTCACATCAGCCGGACACTAACTGCTTCCCAAATGGCCTAAGGTGTACCCGATGTAGAAGTATGTTGATGCAAGTAGTCAGCATTAGCCTGCCTGATTTCAATGTAAATTTCTAAATGCCTGCTGTAGATATTTTTCCTGTATTTTTGTCCAAATTTTGTTTATATTCTGAAAACAACTATTTGAAAACATTTGTACACATAGGTTCTTTATAAAGCCAACCTAAGAGGCAAGGAAGGGATATACAACAGACGGAGTTGTATATATTCAGTTTATAAAGGTATTTTATAACATAGCTGTGGTGTGGCCCCTCTGTCATTTCCAGATTTTGCATC
>NC_051409.1:41069074-41069263 GCF_015228065.2 Penaeus monodon | reverse complement strand
GTCATAGAAGGGCTCGAACATAAACTGAAGGTGGATTATTATGCTCATAAAAGATTAAATGTAGGTCATCACAAGGTCTAGAAAAATCTTCAGAGGAACAATGTCTAGAAATATTTTTGTCCTTGTATATGCGCGTGACTTTGCGTGCATCTTATCGTTCATCTGGCTTACTATGTTTGTGTGTAGAAT
>NC_051409.1:41068367-41068523 GCF_015228065.2 Penaeus monodon | reverse complement strand
CTCACAATTTTCCAGTGCCTCCCCCTGGCTCTTTTGCAGATATTAAAAGCAACGACAGAATCTTGGAACATTAACTACTGCGCAATTTCTGAAGATTGTTTCAGTATATTATATCTTGCTGACGTTCCCTCAGCAAAAAGGCACGTTTAGCTTCGC
>NC_051409.1:41068232-41068325 GCF_015228065.2 Penaeus monodon | reverse complement strand
CACCTGAGCGATAACGAAAGTAAAGGAAGAGAGGCAGGTAGCAAGGAGGAATACATGGGTGTGGGAATGCAACTAGCCGTTTGCCCGTGAGCG
>NC_051409.1:41067593-41068043 GCF_015228065.2 Penaeus monodon | reverse complement strand
CCACGACGAATGCCACAAACAAAGACAAACTTCTAAGAAATCGTTCTCATGAAAGGCAGAACCCGAGTTACAATAAGCTTTCACCTCAGAGCGAAAACCCACACGATTTATCACATCCGCTTCCGTGAAAATGCTTCCGAATTTACAAAACCTCAAGAAAGTGTCCATGAAGTCAACAGTAGAAGAAAATACAATGTTTTGGGGAAATGAAGGAAAGGAATAAAGAAATTAACGGAAAAGATAACGAAGGGATGAAGGGATGATGACGAATTTAATAGAAAAATCTAAGAAAAATAAAAAAAATATATCGAAAAAACTAATGACAATGAAAGAATAATATCAAAAACAAAAGATAAAACAACGAAAGAAACCTAAAAAAAATAACGAATAAAGATAACAACAACAAAGTAAAAAGAACACGAACAATAAAAGATATAAAGGAAAATGAAA
>NC_051409.1:41067436-41067530 GCF_015228065.2 Penaeus monodon | reverse complement strand
TAGCCTGTTGCGTTGAACTCTGGCTTTGCATACCACCAGTAAGAGCTATTGATGTCTGCTTCGGCGCTGTGAGATCAATGTACAAGGGTCGGTA
>NC_051409.1:41066851-41066976 GCF_015228065.2 Penaeus monodon | reverse complement strand
GCAAGGTAAGGGGTAGGAGTAAACATGCAGTCAGACATGACGAGTCAGATTGAGGCAAGATTATGGGGTTAAGGGAAGAAGTGATGGGAAAAGACGAAGTAAACCAGAAAGGCAAAGGAGCACGA
>NC_051409.1:41066590-41066819 GCF_015228065.2 Penaeus monodon | reverse complement strand
ACACCCTGCAACCGCTACAAGGCTGTAACCCCTGGATTTACGATTTCTTTGAACCCCTTTGCTTGGGCGTGTAATTGCAGGTGAGGCGGAGTGAGGGGAAAACTATGTCTGTTATTTTTGGCAAGTGTGTTTTAATTTCACTGGCATTTCCTTTATCAAATTATCGTGGAGGGTTTGGGAGGAAGAGGAATCATCTTGGGTTCTAAGTTCGCGGCGTGGTGTATATCTA
>NC_051409.1:41066150-41066223 GCF_015228065.2 Penaeus monodon | reverse complement strand
ACAATTTTGATTTACCCAATTTTAATTTGAGTAGCATGTCTTAACGGTCGTGCGGCTCTTGGGGTGGACTGAA
>NC_051409.1:41065824-41065913 GCF_015228065.2 Penaeus monodon | reverse complement strand
TAATAAAAATGAAAGTAAGATAGGATCGAAACGTTATTTTTACTTGGACGAATTAAGTAATCAATCCTTCACTTCTCTCGCGATTTTTC
>NC_051409.1:41065441-41065678 GCF_015228065.2 Penaeus monodon | reverse complement strand
GAAATAATATGTCTGTAAAAAATGATTGCAGTAAAGATTAGTATGTATGATACCTCATATCTATGAAGTACATATAATTGGAGGAGAGTAGAAACTGTTTTAGTTATGATTCAATATATGGATATAACATTTATAATTAACTCACTTATCATAATTAGGTTTAATTAGGTAATAATACGATTATTGATATAATGATATGAATATGCTATGCGTAGGAAAAATAATACTAGTAAAACG
>NC_051409.1:41064798-41064879 GCF_015228065.2 Penaeus monodon | reverse complement strand
GGAAAACATAAACCTGTCAAAAACGGTTATGAATATCTGCCTACTTCCCTCCCTCCCTTCATTCACTTGTGACAATACAAC
>NC_051409.1:41063754-41063869 GCF_015228065.2 Penaeus monodon | reverse complement strand
GGGGATGGATTTATGGTTGATAGATAGAAAGAGAGTGAAAGGATGAAAGGACTGAAACAAAGACTGACAGCAAAGATATCAGACAGCCAGATAGACAAAGTATCTTTTATTCCCT
>NC_051409.1:41063505-41063673 GCF_015228065.2 Penaeus monodon | reverse complement strand
GTGTTCATCTTCTGATTGTATATTCATAAGATACTTTTATTGCGTCACTTCATATCATCTGTTGATTGGACAGAAACACGCCTGAATATGTTGAATTAAGATTAATAATTATTATACTTAGGAATCATCAAAGTATTCCAGATACAGGAGTATAAGATTATAGAAACC
>NC_051409.1:41063004-41063380 GCF_015228065.2 Penaeus monodon | reverse complement strand
TCGTATGTATACACGTATATGTGAATTTTATGTGACTGTATACGTACGTACGTATGTTTTCTCGATGGCGTTAGCAAATAAACCAGATATCTAATCTGAAACCTACTCCCAATGCCTCCTGAAAAAAAGAAAAAAAAACAATAGCAGCATTATCAACATCATCAATCTCTCTCTGCTCATCTCAGGTACACTAATGAAAACCGCTCGCATATCATGAGCTCACAGAAAGACTATTGTTTCACCATGATTACAAGTCCTTCATTTCATTCTAAGGAACCTTTTGTTTGGCTGTTTACCTGTTTGTGGTTGTTGTGATATTTACTCTTATTTGTATGAATATATGCTTCTCATGTATTTTCAAAGCTGTCATGTCTGT
>NC_051409.1:41062299-41062607 GCF_015228065.2 Penaeus monodon | reverse complement strand
TATTCCTTTATGCTTCTTTTACCATCGAAAACCTACATGAAAATCAAATATCTATACATGAGAAAATAACTCAGAAAGCAAAATCACACACAAAAATGTAAGAAAAAAACAACTGACGATGGAATTTTAGTATCGAAAACCAATTTACCGGCGATGATTAACAGAAAATTAAAATGTTCATAGACTTTTTATTCCCCTTTTAAAAGCACATGTCGGGTTCCAGAGACCGCCCGCCAGGGAACAGTTAACTCTCGAGAGCATAGTGGGCTCCTGGGGGGGGGGGGGTAGAGCGGGGGCTAGGGAGGGAC
>NC_051409.1:41061165-41061393 GCF_015228065.2 Penaeus monodon | reverse complement strand
CAAAACATACATATTTACAGAAGTATATAGACAGGTAGATAGATATTCATAGAGACGGGGTGTAAACTGAGAAAGTAAAGGGAGGGAAAGGAGTAAAAAAAAAGATAGATATATCTTGGAAAAGAGAGTTAATCAGGATACAAACATAACAGGTTAATTAAATATGAGATGAAGGAGAGAGAACGAAAAAGGAGTGATAAAAGAAAATGTGCAGAGAGTGAGGTGAGG
>NC_051409.1:41060343-41061125 GCF_015228065.2 Penaeus monodon | reverse complement strand
TCAGATTTGCAGTTCGAAACAAGAGGAGGAGGAGAGGGGGAGGGGGAGGGGGGTGGGCCGTGGCGGGGGAGAGAGGTGTGGGAGACAGGGGGTCGGGAGAGCGAGGTTGGGGAAGAGGGAGAGGAAGGAGATGGCGAACAGAAGAGAGGAGAGAAAGCGAGCGGATCAGCTGGGGAATGAAATTGGGTGAAGGAAATGAGTGAATTGGGAGCTGGAAAGGGAGAAGAAATGAAGGAAGGGAGACGGAATGGAATGGCGAATGAGAGAAAGGGAATTGGAGGAGGAAATAGGGGATCGGAGGGGCTAATGGAAAGAGGAGGGAAAAGGAGGAGAAGAAAAGGAGGAAGGGGAGGTTGAGAGGGGTGGGTGGGAGGAGAAAGGAGAAGGAAGAGAAGGAAGAGGGAGGAGGAGGTGGCGAGGGAGAGAAAAGATGAAAGATAGGGAGGAAGAGCAGAAGAAAATGAGGAAGTGGGAGGGGAAAGTGAGGAACAGGAGGGGGAGAGAGGGAGAGGGTGAGGAGAGTGGATTGAGAAGTGGCACCCCATGTTTGGAAAGGTTTAGGATCATAATGGCAAGAGGAGATACGTGACTGAGTGGATAATGCCAAGGTCTTGCTTTCCACACTCCGCTGGGAAACGAAAAAACAGGGAAAGAGACGAAAAGACACATTGGTATGATATCTATCGTTTCATTTAGATTTGTGTGCGTGGCTGTCTATCTATCTAGCTTTTCTTTGCACCTCTATCCTCTCCTCTAGCCCCTTCCTCTCTCCGTTACTCATT
>NC_051409.1:41060075-41060260 GCF_015228065.2 Penaeus monodon | reverse complement strand
TAAACATATAACAAACCATGAACTTTAAAAAAAAAAATCGAAAAAATAAGTAAGCCTATTATAAATAACCTGTAGAAGACACACAAATCCCTTGAACCTTCCGTTATTTACGATGGCTGAACGCTAAACACTCAAGTGACAAGACAGAGTGTTTCGCTCGCAGTATTGACCTTCGGCTTGAATGG
>NC_051409.1:41059344-41059803 GCF_015228065.2 Penaeus monodon | reverse complement strand
CGGAGAGACAGTCGGGCAGAAATGTAAAAGATAAGTAAACAAACCAAAAAAAAAAGGACGATGAACTAGACAAAATGTGTACTATATTTTGCAATGTATGCAAAACTGCCTTAATTAAAGGTTGCCTTAATGATTAGTAAACAAAAACGTAAATACACATACAAATAAACAAGTAAACAAGCATACAAACAAACAGAAATCAAAAGTAGCCAAACATACCATCAAACAGGAACAGAAAGACTAAAAATATACATAAAAATATAAATAAAATGCAACAAACTCTATACATTTTAGGTCCCCCTTAAAGAAGAAAAACGGGCAGCAGATTAAACTCTCGTCTTTCAGACTACTTAGCTGGATTGGTCGTCATTCATAGCACTTCCTGGTTTCTCGAATCACTTCATTTGCGAAATCGGGACTGGTTAATGAGTCGGTGGCATTACGTGGACTTTTGGTACG
>NC_051409.1:41058416-41058685 GCF_015228065.2 Penaeus monodon | reverse complement strand
GATCCATTTTCCAGGCAACACCACATGAGCGCAAATAATGCGAAGTGGGAGACATGGTGATGGAAAACAAAAATAGAGAATAAAAAAAGAGAAAGTAGAGAGCTATATAATGACAGTAAAACTTTTGTAGTTTCCACTACAGTGAGCTTATACCACGTATCTATGCACTTCCTAACAAGCCTAAACTTATACAGTATTTCTCGTCCGCTGAACCGCACTAAAAATAGACAAATAAATGGAGACTAGATATTTGTGAGTATAAGGGTACG
>NC_051409.1:41057343-41057599 GCF_015228065.2 Penaeus monodon | reverse complement strand
TATCAGTGAGTACACATGTACACAGTAATGTAAGATTTCGATAAACATCTCTGATTAAAATATCAGGGTCGCATTCTAGTCAAATATTATTTAGGGAAAGACTCTAATTGAGATTGTTAACATATTTTTTGTTCTCTTTTTTTTGTGCTGCGTCTGTAGATCATATGCCGCGCTGCCCGAGACAAGAGAGAAAGAATTAGATATTTTAGAAATTTCGTTTCTAATTTGGAGTTGGAAAGATCAAAAGGGAGTTAGC
>NC_051409.1:41056543-41056822 GCF_015228065.2 Penaeus monodon | reverse complement strand
AAATTAGAGATTGTGAGAGAAAAAGATAAATTTCGGACAGACCAGACAGGTTGACAGACAAAGAGGAGAGAGATAAAACATATAGACAGTCAGGCAGACGGTCAGAGACACAGCTGAAACACAGAGAATAAATATTCTACATTAACTACACTTTAATTACATTATTTACAGCATTAGGAACTTTCTGTAAAAATTACATAACAAAATGTAATTTATTGTCTGGTAAGAGATTTCCTTTTGTAATTATGTTCATAAATTTACATGCAAAATATAATAGCC
>NC_051409.1:41056233-41056511 GCF_015228065.2 Penaeus monodon | reverse complement strand
AGATTTAACAAAGCAACACGAGTTTTATCGAAAGCAAATGAAAGGAAACACCGCAAATGGAAAAGGGGAAGAAAATAAATATAAACTGAAAGAGAGAGAGAGTACCTGGTATTTGGCTATTACGTGTGTGTGTTTCCCAGTAGGCAGGAAACTGGATGAACAGAGTGTGTTCTAATTAGACATTTTCAAAGTATTTATTTTTCTTCTCTCTTGGTGAAGTGAAGAAAATAAAATTGAAGCGTTTTTACTCAAGTAACAAAGGGAGATTCTGTGTAGGC
>NC_051409.1:41054161-41054422 GCF_015228065.2 Penaeus monodon | reverse complement strand
TTGTTCAAAGCCAATAGTGGTCCTCGTGATAATGGTTGGTGCCTTACATCTACAAGGCAACGAGGAAGACAGTTATACTTACTGACACTGAGAAGAAACCGAGCGTATACTGCTTGTTATGGGACATGATTTCTTATCATGAAGGCGAACTGAGGATAGGTAACGTTTCTGAGCGCGAGGGGAAAGAGAGGATAATATATAAAATAAGTAGATGAGAAGAGCGACGGAGGTGGTGGAGAGCAGAAAGTGAAAGTGAAGGAG
>NC_051409.1:41052437-41053230 GCF_015228065.2 Penaeus monodon | reverse complement strand
CAAGGCATTTCATCATTTCATTCGGTGTCCCGGATCTTCCATGCTCAAAACTAAAAAATTAACACTCCAAAGAAAAATGGATAACGGAATTCTCCTTTTATTTTGAGGTTTAAAACTTTTATCCCAGATGTATATGGAACACGCCAGACATCTGAAAAAAATTGTTAGCTGTTGGTGATATAAATAAAACGAAAACTATTTGTAATATTGTTGCTGTTATGTTATTGTCACCCGCAAGTTGTTGCGAAAGATAGGAAAGCGACAGTCAAGGCACACAAAGGGATACATAAAATACCCCCAGCCTTTGTGAAACATTAACTAACGTCTTATGAACAGGAAAATTTCCCTTTTCTTTCTTCTCCTTTCTTTACCAATGCTGCTGTCCTGCATAAACATTTCACGACCTTTTCCGCCTCTTTGACTTCATTTTTTACAACCGGAGAACAAAGGGTAACTTTGAAAATGACTTGGTTCATTAACGCATGCTCTGTTCCCCCGACCCCGCGTGTAATGGGAAACACACGAACGCATTACGCAAAGGACAGGTACTCTCCGTCCCTCTTCTCTCCGCCTCCTCTTTATTTCTTCTTTATGACTGAACATTTATTCGAATTGCGCTTTCATCCTCTCTTCCTGTATCCTCTGTACGTTTTAGAACCCACTGAAAAGATTAATGAAATGCCGGGGTTGGTGTTTATTTAAACACTAGCTTTTACTGAAGTTTTTACCTGTTTTTTAAATCACTAATGTTGTGCTTAGTATGTATTCAAGTTCAACTTGTTTTGTGAAGTTC
>NC_051409.1:41051576-41051862 GCF_015228065.2 Penaeus monodon | reverse complement strand
AGAAAAAATCAGGAGCAAAGTGTGCGACCGAGGCAAGACAGACTATTGGAAACCCCGACAGACCTGTATTCTATAGGAGGCCCTCCTCTTGGTCGATAATAGCACAAGGGTTTCTCTCTGCCGTCGCTCGCAGCCCTTTGCTAGGCCAAGGCTGTTGTTGTTGCTTCCGATGTAGATAACAAACACGATAACTACTCTTTTTTGTTTGTTGGTTGGTTACCGTTTGATTGTGCGTGTCAGTATATGAAGTATATATTTGGAATATGCACATTCGACTTTTTTTTTT
>NC_051409.1:41051184-41051424 GCF_015228065.2 Penaeus monodon | reverse complement strand
GGAAAAGGTAGACAGGAGGGGAAGTACTCGTAAAACGCATATCGGAGGAACAGAGAAGACCACGGTAGGAGGAAACGCACGCATGTACGGGACTGACGTGCAATGGATGTTGGCAAAGGATGGAGAGGAGACGCTGATTAAACCTTTGTTAAAACATATAGACAATGTATTGATTTTGTGTTAAATTACCGGTTACATAATAATTTTGAAAAAAATGGTATCATATTGCATACTTTTTCC
>NC_051409.1:41050306-41050606 GCF_015228065.2 Penaeus monodon | reverse complement strand
ATACGTGCAAGTGTCCTTTCAGTCACCCTCTTTGTAAATAAACAAATTGCTAACTAGATCCATCACTTCAATATTCCTTCCTTCATGTTAGTCAATGAAGGTAGATTGAAATTAACACCATATGTATGGCTTGTATATATTTCAGAACGGAGCTGAGATTGTATTTAAGAGATTAATTCAAAAGACCATTACTATCTTGGGGGGAGATATGCTCATGCTTTTAGTTCATCTCAGAGTTGTGTATTACGTTCCATGGTTAAGTTAAGGCCAAATGAGACTGTGAATACTTTGTCACGGTCT
>NC_051409.1:41049211-41049898 GCF_015228065.2 Penaeus monodon | reverse complement strand
CAACATGCATAATGCAATCGTCGGGGGAAGGCCTCTCCCGTGCAATATCAAATTCAACCGGATACATCCCCGCTCCCCCCCCCCTCCGCTCTCCACTTTGCTGGGCATTAAACAGGGCAACAGATATATTTCAAGCTTGGCAAGTTTGACTAGTTCCTGAATTTCGATATCAGTTGTCTTTGATGATATTGAAAGATGGAGATTAAAGACACCCATGCGAGAATAGGAATATAAGTAATACCAAGCCATACATAAAAGAAGATAAATTGTTATAAGTAACTCTCCATCTCGATGCCTCGAATTCTGCAACTTCCATCTGTAAGTTTTCAGGTTTATCCAGTGTATTTTTGTTATTCAAGGTATTTTAGCGGTCGGTGAGTTGCCAAGCCGAGTTGGGTGAGAGAGAAAAATGGCCTTTATATTCTTCCGATTCGAATCTGAAGAAAAATATCAAACGGAAAATGTAAAGGTCAAGACAACGTGGAAAGAATAAGGACAATATTTTATTTCTGAATCAGTATTTACTTTCCTTTCAGTTCTGTGGTTGGATTGTAGACTTTGCTGGTTCTTTTGATTTATAGATGGAAACGCTAATTATATAAGATTCTTATCTTATATCGTATATTTGTGTGATCATTACGTTTCTATAAACATATCTAATGTTATCGATTTTTTAACAAAATACCT
>NC_051409.1:41047787-41048498 GCF_015228065.2 Penaeus monodon | reverse complement strand
ATCGAAAGGGAATAGCAAATAATCTTTCTCTAATCTGCGGGAGTTGCCTTGACGCAGCTGTGGCGTTCTTGACGAAATACTGCGACGCATAAAACAGACTTAATCTTGGCTGAATACGTATGGCTTTAGGGAGATAAATGGATGTCAGTTATGTATGCTTATCCGTCTTCGTATAGAAATATGGATATCCAGTCCGTAGAGTTTTGTGTGCATCTCTCTCGCATTTCTGACTTCAAATCTATTTCTTAAAATCTTATTAATTTCCTCATACTCTTTTCTATCGCATTGCATTTTTACCTTTCATTTCTGTTTAACAGTGCTAAGTATCTAATAAACCTAGTGAATATTTTTGTTAAAAACGAAAATGCAGACAATTACTTTCATATTCATGCAGAGACCAAGCCAGATAACCACAAAAAGGAAGAACTAATGTATGATGAAAATGCTTTACTTTCAACATGCAAACTAATTGGCTACAAATTCTTGACGATACAAAGGCAGATTTTAACTGACTTTTATATACATAATAAATTGAAATGAATTGTACTTTCACTTCCCCACGCCCTCGGCCTACATACGTGCGATCATATAATTGGGGAATATCGGATGCTAACTGTTAGTGAAATATAAAATTGCGGTCATGTTCTGCCATAACTATGATTCACGGATGCTCTAAAGTTTTAATGTAAGTTAGTAATTCCAGTGAGATGG
>NC_051409.1:41047377-41047576 GCF_015228065.2 Penaeus monodon | reverse complement strand
CCCCGTGTCAGAAGCAGACTGCACTGAAACCTACAAGGGAATATTCGGTCTCAAGCCACACTCGGCAGATGTGTCCACTTGCCTTGAATTGCTGTCTCTCTCGAACCGGAATGAAAATCTGCAGATGTCACTTAACCATGAGAAGCGGCGATGCAGGAGTGATGATACTCGTATTGAATTCATGGATTACGGCATATCA
>NC_051409.1:41046759-41046946 GCF_015228065.2 Penaeus monodon | reverse complement strand
TTCGCCAACTTCTCTCTTCGATATTGGACAGTAGAACCTCAAGACAACTGAGGGCGTCTGGTATTGGATTCCAAAAGTATTTGATTTATAGATCATACTTTTTTTTAAAGAACTTCATGAGTAAGTGAAAGCAAAGTTTATATGAATGCCCAATATGGAGTACGAGTAGAAATACATATTTTCTCGG
>NC_051409.1:41046312-41046477 GCF_015228065.2 Penaeus monodon | reverse complement strand
TAGACACAGATATATAAATATTTTATTCTTCACCCAAATAAATTCAGAGGGAATATCAGAAGGAAAAAGAACTGAAATTGCCTGAAGTTAACGAACTGTGTTAGTATGATACTTACAAACTTTTCCTCATTCTTGACTGCACAGACGAAGCTTTGTGATAGGGTT
>NC_051409.1:41045572-41045822 GCF_015228065.2 Penaeus monodon | reverse complement strand
TAAAACTTAAAACAACTATAGCTATTCTTTTTTAAGTGCGGCCTTCCTTTGAAACAAAGCAACACAAATTTCCGAAAACAAACTTTTCCTGGTTCCTTTCAAGAATTAATCAAGAACAAGATTTTCTGGACCAAACTTCGCAGGTGTTCCACGGAGAAAAGACAGGCCAGCCGACTAACTCTTAGGCCTATGCTATGCAAATACGTAAAGATTTCTTTTTAAGAATTCATCATATTAATGAGCTCAATGG
>NC_051409.1:41041881-41041973 GCF_015228065.2 Penaeus monodon | reverse complement strand
TCTTTCTTTTCCTTCATTTTTCTCTTGATGATAGTGCAGCAAGAATAAGCTAGGCCCGTTTTTTTGTGTATGATTTACTCTGTACATCTAGC
>NC_051409.1:41041663-41041839 GCF_015228065.2 Penaeus monodon | reverse complement strand
CATCCATAATAGCATTCATTTCCCTCATTAAGGTATAAGATAAGCATGTAAAAAATATGATAAGCTTAATGAGTTATGCAGTCTCATTAATCAGGCTGTAAACTTTCGTTCTTAATCCATTAGGAAGCTACACTTCTTGAGAAACTTTAGAAAGAGAAGGTAAGGGAAAGGAAAGA
>NC_051409.1:41039765-41039957 GCF_015228065.2 Penaeus monodon | reverse complement strand
CAGAAGCACAAAAAGAGAGAGTGGGAGGAGAGGAAAAATATCTCAGTTTACCCCTTCCCCCTATCGCAGGAGGAGCTACACTGAAGCTCGCATTCCGTGACGACGGAGGAAATGAGGATCCGGGAGCAGGAGGGGGGGGGGGGGGATGCGGTGAGGGTTTTAAAATAGAAGGGGAGATATAAATGGGAAATG
>NC_051409.1:41038944-41039064 GCF_015228065.2 Penaeus monodon | reverse complement strand
GGAAGGATCCCCTCATATGTCTACTGAGATATGTAATACGCAATTGCCTCTGTCTTTGAGGCCCAATCAGCCCCAACCTCCTAATGAGGCTTTTGTCTCTTCCTCCTTTCACCAAACTCT
>NC_051409.1:41038662-41038873 GCF_015228065.2 Penaeus monodon | reverse complement strand
CTTTGACAACGCATTCAAACCTCTCCTTGACGCCCAACAACACTTCCTTTCTACGCCCATAGAGGGGAGTGTGGGCGAACGTGGAGGCGTGGGCGGGTGCGGGACGCCTTTGACGTTGTCGCTTGCCTCGCTGCGCCGCTGGACTCGCGACCTTTGGCTCTGCGTATAAAATATCTGTTTGTTTGTGTGTGTGCACATATTTCTTTCTTTC
>NC_051409.1:41037344-41037642 GCF_015228065.2 Penaeus monodon | reverse complement strand
TCGCTTTTTGAAAGCTGAAAAGGATCTCTTTTTACATCGGTAGAAGGTCGCTTTGACCCCACCGAATCCTAAAAGCCATTTATATAAAATGCAAAAGAATTTTACTTTAACGGCATAAACCCCCCCCCCCCCCTCAACACTGATTTCTGGCTAACATGAGAGTCGAAAATAAGGCTTACGGATCGATTTTACAATTTGAAGAACCGTAGGTGGGGAAATATAGGCATAAAAAGGAGCTGTGATAAAAGAAAATTTTGTAGATGCACATGAATGTACAAACATAGGCAAACACAAAATT
>NC_051409.1:41036955-41037184 GCF_015228065.2 Penaeus monodon | reverse complement strand
CTGATACACCTTTCCAGCAATAAAAAAAAATGTAACATGAATGGTTTACGCAAATAAACAAGCTGCTCCAAAGCTCGCACGGTTTGGCGAGTTGTGAAAACGAAACCCAGTCATTTTGCAATAGTTTATTGTTAGGCTACATCACTAATGTACACTTTTCTTTATGGTCATGCAGTGTAAAATTTCGCAAAATGTCATAAACTCTTTCAGTATATAATTTTTCACTCTC
>NC_051409.1:41035767-41036905 GCF_015228065.2 Penaeus monodon | reverse complement strand
AAGGATCCTACAAAATTCATTCTTATTCTTTAATGCTACATAATGTATGTTGTGCTTGCTTGGATGTTATTTGTTCACCCACGCACACACAAACAAAAAGCCCAGCACTTTGTGTGTTCGTGTGTGTAATTAACATGCTTATACGATACACTGCACCGGTAATATTCATGTTTTTATTAAAGCAATATGCATTTTATACATGATGAACTTAGATTTATGAAAGTCTTTTTCAGGTGTGTTATACATTTATGATTTATGCACTGATTAATGCACATTCGGGGATTAAACAAAACATCTAAATATATGATCCTTATTTCAGTATCAAGTCTTACCAATCACGGCTTCACTTAAAATAAATTTGCTACAATCCTAAACAACGCAAGATTATACATAAACCCTCTATTCTGACATTTACATTGCATTGCAGTTACATAAAATATCTACAAATTACACCAGGAAGTGATAATGATAATGTCCAACATCAACATGGGATATGAACCAGATATGTTATGGATGGTAGAAATATGTATGAATTATCTATTCCAGTGATTTTTTGTTGATTATAACACTAAGGGTGATACAGTGATTGGGCAACTACGTTTTTTTCGGAAATCTGAAATCGCCTGCGATCGCATAGAAAAACTGCCCAGCAAATCTTAAACACATAAATTTATTCTACTAAATGCTGTACATATGTTCTCAACCCCTCAAAACTATCTAGAAGAGAATTCACAAATTATTCCTATGTCGTAAAAACACAGCATGGAGGCCATTCAAAAAAAGTGTTGTAATAAATCTTACATATACTTGTAAATAAAGGAAAAATTAAATTCCTCTGTCTTAATTTAGTGTAAAGATTCTTTGCAATATCTTTTCTTCTGACATTAAAGGAGTTCTAACAAAAAGGGTTCTTAGCCAGATAATGCAAGTGCTGAGAAAGCATAATTAAATAAATTTCAACGGCAAAACGATCATCTCAAAGCACTACACATCCTGATCATTTCTTTTACAAAAAAAACAGCAAAGAATCATAGACTCCGTAAATGTGCTCTAAATTTTATTTACAATAGTTTCTTCGTCTTTCTATCTGTGGACTAAATAATCAGGTACGATGAAGAAAATTTTTGTGCAGCTTTGT
>NC_051409.1:41034738-41035211 GCF_015228065.2 Penaeus monodon | reverse complement strand
TTAAAATTTTATAATTAAAAATCAAAATAAAAATGTTTTAAATTAATAATATATATTATATTAATTTTTAATATAATATAAAAATAATATTATTTATATATAATAAAAAATTTTTTAAATTATATATAATATATATATATAAAATTATTATTTTTTTTTTTAAATTTTTAAATATCATTATTATATATATATATATATATAAAAATAATTTTTTTTTTTAAATAATAATAAAATTATATATAAACATTATATATATATATATATTTTAATATATATTTATATATATTATTTTATATATTATATATATTTTTAAAATAATATTTTTATATATATATATTTTGCATATATATTATATTTATAATATTAATTTATATCAAATTTTTAATTTTATATATATATTCATATATATTTATTGTTTTAAAAATTTTATATTATTATTTTATTATTTTTATAATTTAATATATATATATTTG
>NC_051409.1:41034188-41034651 GCF_015228065.2 Penaeus monodon | reverse complement strand
GGGTCTGTGTGTATTTTTGTTATGGTAGTTTTATTATAAAATTTATATATTTATTTTTTTATTATTTTTTTATAAGTATTTTTTTTTTTTTTATTTTTTTTTTCTATTTTATATAATTTTTTTTTTTATTTTTTATATATTATATATATATTTATTTTTTTTTTCTTTTATTATTTTTTATTTTTTGTTTTTTTATATATTTTTTTTTATATTATTATTACTATTTTATTTTTTTATTTTTATTTTATCTATATAATTATATATTATATAAAATCTTATATATTAACTTTATTTATATTTTTAAATATTATATTCTAATATAATATATTTTTTATATCTATGAAATAATATTAAAATTATATTTTTATATTATAATATATATATTATTATATATTATTTTATATATATTATTTTATTTTTATTATATATATATTTCTATATATTATATTATTTATAATAAAGA
>NC_051409.1:41033764-41033953 GCF_015228065.2 Penaeus monodon | reverse complement strand
CCCCCCATTTTAAAATTATTATATTTTTTTTTATTTTTTAAACCCTTTTTCTTACACTTTTTTTATTGAGTGTTTTGTTCTCTAACTTATGAAATCCTGCGGGGTTTGGGGGGAAAATAGTTTATTAAGGGAATCTTTGGGAACATCTCATAGTTAGGTTGATAGTGAGAAGGAAAGCTAGAAGGAGTG
>NC_051409.1:41033060-41033725 GCF_015228065.2 Penaeus monodon | reverse complement strand
TGAATGATACTGATATAATTTAAAATTGTGCAATAATGATATCAATAATGATATATATCATCGAAGTTAAAGGATAACAATAGTATATTGATAAAAACAATAAAAATTTTAAATAGTAATAATAAAATGATTTAATATCAACAATAAATACATTAGATTTAATTTTTCTTTATGATTAACGTTATTAATGGTCATTATTATCATTATTATCACCATTGTATAAATCATTAAAGTATTCGAAAAATATAACAAATAATTTTTGATAAAAAAAACATAACAATGAACTGATAAAAATATGAAAAATGTAAGAAGAGCCATCAAAACAATAAAAAAAGAAATAATAATTAATAATAACAACAATGATAATAATGATGATGATAAATAATATGATATTGCCTGATAAAATAATTTATGTAAAAATAGTAAAGTAATGCGTGAAAATGCGGGTTTGAAAAAAAAAAAACCAATAATTAATAATAAAAAATAATAATAATGTTATTATTTTTATTATTATTTTTACTCTATTATTTATTACTATTCATTATTTTATTATTAAATAACAATAATAACAAAAATAAAAAAAGATAATAGTAAAAAAATGATGTAAATTCAATAGTATCTTATATTAAAAAAGAAAGACATTAAAATAAACTAATGACTGGGGG
>NC_051409.1:41032048-41032192 GCF_015228065.2 Penaeus monodon | reverse complement strand
GGGAAAGAGAAACAAGAGCAAAGAGGAAGAAATGGGGAAATGTGAAGAAGAGAAGAGGGGGGGAAAAGGGAGAAGAAAAAAGAAAAGACAAAAAAAAAATTTTTCAAAAAAGCAAACAAAAATAAAAACTTTTGAACCAGGTTT
>NC_051409.1:41031888-41032007 GCF_015228065.2 Penaeus monodon | reverse complement strand
CTGTGAAATGACCCCTTTTTTTTTTTTGGGTTTTTATAATAAATGTTCAAAAAAAATGGACATATTTCATCAAGAAAAAAAAAATGAAAGATTTTTGTGGTTTTTGTTGAGAAAAAAAA
>NC_051409.1:41031500-41031816 GCF_015228065.2 Penaeus monodon | reverse complement strand
ACTTGTGGGGGGGAAAAACTAAAAAACTCTTTTTAAAAATTGCATTTTCAATACTGCTGAAGCTTCTCAACATGCAAAAATTTTTTAAAATATCAGAATGCAAAGTCGATTCAATTTTTGATTCAAAATGAGAATTTTTTCGCAGGGAACTAAAAAGTCAGTTTATACAGTGACTGTATTTCTGTGCCAGTCACAGATGACAGAAAAAAACTTTCTAGTTTTTGTTTGTTTTGTCACTAATAATTTATGTCATCATTTTTCAAATTTCAGAACAATGTATAAAAACACCCAAAGAATTTTTCCTTAAGCTCTAGGT
>NC_051409.1:41030998-41031458 GCF_015228065.2 Penaeus monodon | reverse complement strand
AAATTTTTCTAATTTCCTCGATTTTCTTCTCTGTGTATGTACAATATTCACCACGTATTTTGTAAACAAAAAATCATATTTATCTTAAGCTACGAGCAAATTCTAAAATAATCTCCCTAATTTTATATACCTACTCCGTAGATAATGTTGTTTTTGTTTACAAAATCAAAGTTCTACTTTGGGACCCCCCAAATGTAATTTTTAATACATCATCCTTGTTTCCGTATCAGCTAAAAACTAAAAATTTTTTAATTTCTTTTGGGGGGTTTGGGACCTATTCTTACCTCCCTTTTTATATAAAAAAAAATATATATATTTGTGAATTTTGTTTAACTTCCCCGTTTAACCCAAAGACAAAAAAAAAACGATATAGTTCAATATCATAAAAATTCTGATCACAAATCACCACCTAGGTAAAAACTTTCTTAACTGAACACAAAATTTACTCGCATAATCCTTA
>NC_051409.1:41029758-41030745 GCF_015228065.2 Penaeus monodon | reverse complement strand
CAAACAAAATCCTCATAAAGTGTCCACATTCCACATAATAGATTCATATGACATAAAATAGGTTGGAAAAAAATAAAATTTCATATCTAAAAAACAAAATCAAAGGGAAAAACAGTAACAAAAATTCCAAAACTAAAATAACAAATTGCCAATTTTCAACCTTCTCTAAAAATTCCCCTTTAAACCTAAAGAAAAAAAAACACCCAAAAATTTTGAAAATCAATCTCCTACACCCCACCCCCCCACACACACGGGAAGGACCTACTCCCCCTTGCCCCCCCACCCCAGCCCCTCTTTTTAAGCCGTAGAAGCTGGTCGGTCTCAGGCCCCCCTTGAGCAGCGGGGGCCCCCTGAAGCCTGCACCGAATCCATGGGCATGTCCTGTCCTCTTCTCCGGGGAGGGGCCCCCTTCTGGGGGCATTGCCCGATAACGTTTTACGACCGGCTCCACTTTTATCACTTCTCGATTTTCCCGAACTCCTTGCGGTCCTTCCCCTGTTGCTCATTGGACCAGGTTCTCTGTGGGGACAGGGGGAAAAAGATAATGAGAGGAAAAATGAGATGATGGAAATAAAAATGATGATGATGGAAATAAAGATGATATGATGGAAAAAAATGATGATGATGGAAAACATGATATGAGATGGAAATAATATGAGATGAGGAAATAATAAAAAAATAATGATGGAATAATGATATTTAGATGGAAAAAAAAATAATGATGATGATGTAAAAATGATGATGAGAGATATCTGATATCATCATCATGTAAGGTGTGAGAGGGGAGATAGGAAATTTTCTATTTAGGAGTAGGGGAAAATGCATTATCAAAAGGTAGTTATATAAATAGGGACAACAACTCTTTCTGGCAGAAATACCATAAACGATATGAAAGTGTCTACTATAGAAAAAGGGGCACAAAATTTTTCTGGCAAAAGCTCTTAAACGCGATTTACCTACAATTCTAGGACTCACAACAGTCTCTCT
>NC_051409.1:41029395-41029650 GCF_015228065.2 Penaeus monodon | reverse complement strand
CCCCAAAGTGGTCAGCTAATAAAAGGCGCACAGTGTGTCATAAAAATTCTTTTTAGGCTTTTTTTACATGACAGGAAAAAAAGGGTTTTTTTAGCGTCTGCTTTTTGAAAGGGAAAAAACATATTTCAAATGTTTTTTTACTTCATAAGGGAAAAGGGAAGGGAATTTTACAAACAACTATTTTGTCGTTTTAATCATTCTACCTTAAACCCCCCTATTCTATCTATTACATAGACCCCCCTCCTCACCCCCAAA
>NC_051409.1:41029149-41029225 GCF_015228065.2 Penaeus monodon | reverse complement strand
CACGCCCCGCACCCCAAAACCACACCCAAAACAAACCACACCCACCCCCAAAAAACACACACAAAACCCCAAAAAA
>NC_051409.1:41026220-41026523 GCF_015228065.2 Penaeus monodon | reverse complement strand
CACGTCAAGTCTTCCTCTTTCTTTTCCTTCATTTTTCTTTTGATGATAGTGCAGGAAGAAAAAGCTAGGCCCGTGTTTTTTGTGTGTATGATTTACTCTGTACATCTAGCATAAAAAGATTAAATAATGATACAGACTCTAAGAAACAAAAACTTCCATAATAGCATTCATTTCCCTCATTAAGGTATAAGATAAGCATGTAAAAAATATGATAAGCTTAATGAGTTATGCAGTCTCATTAATCAGGCTGTAAACTTTCGTTCTTAATCCATTAGGAAGCTACACTTCTTGAGAAACTTTAGA
>NC_051409.1:41024477-41024582 GCF_015228065.2 Penaeus monodon | reverse complement strand
CAGAAGCACAAAAAGAGAGAGTGGGAGGAGAGGAAAAATATCTCAGTTTACCCCTTCCCCCTATTGCAGGAGGAGCTACACTGAAGCTCGCATTCCGTGACAGAC
>NC_051409.1:41023695-41023785 GCF_015228065.2 Penaeus monodon | reverse complement strand
GAGAGAATTTCCATTCGCTTCTTTTCATCTCCCGGCTGACAATGGCAACCAAGGAAATATTTTCTCCACTGAAGTGACACGGCCAGGACG
>NC_051409.1:41023438-41023543 GCF_015228065.2 Penaeus monodon | reverse complement strand
ATCTCAGAATCACTATCCATTATTGCATTTTCCATGTGCGTTTTCTATTTCCTTTACGGCGTGTGTCCCTGAATTCAAATCTACAGATTGAATCTTGAACTTTTC
>NC_051409.1:41021434-41021677 GCF_015228065.2 Penaeus monodon | reverse complement strand
CATCTGAGATCCCCCTTTCACATCTATCGCCACCAGGCAGAGATAGATATTTTGGTTTGAAGTCTTTTTCTGGAGATAATAAACACAAGCGTCTGCCCCAAGTACGTACACAAAGGGTGTATCAAGAAGCGAAAATCCTGTGACGCAGAAACGAGAGAAATATTTACAGTATATGAGATTTTTACGGACGAAATGAAGCAGTCGGTCTGTTTCTTTTCGTTTCATTTTTTTGCTAAATTGCTT
>NC_051409.1:41020753-41021096 GCF_015228065.2 Penaeus monodon | reverse complement strand
TTTTAAGATATGCTTTTATTCCTAAGACTACATTTTTCTTTCTTAAAAGGATTCTCAAAAATTCAGGAGCAGAGAGAAAGAATGAAGCGTCACCTTGCGAGATTTCAAACAGCGTTTCCCAATTCAGTTATTAGATTTTTACAGCTGTAATATTTGCGCCTTTGTGCCACTCGGTTAACGGGGAAACTCTGGTCAGCTGTGAATCAGAAAGAGTATTTTATAACATTTTGCTCTCGCCGTGCGACTCATTGGCGACTCAGTCATATATTGTGTGCAATCTCTCTTTGACTGTCTGTTTGCATACTCGTGTCTGTTTCTTTATCTATTGCTATGTCATACTGTT
>NC_051409.1:41020223-41020559 GCF_015228065.2 Penaeus monodon | reverse complement strand
GTCTATTATTCTGTATACCATATATTAATCTTTTTACCTATCTACCAACCTTCTACTCATATGAAAGCAAGCAAACCTTCTTGACATTAAACTAAACGATAAAGCATAACACACGCCTCAGCGCGGTCTCAGTCTGGGTCTCGGACACACTGAATCAATAGAAAGAAAATGCGAGTAAGATATGCACGAAGCTCTCTCTCTTCCTTATCACTGGCTGCCATCGCCCGCTCACGACCTCGCGTGGGTGGCCCGCCAGCGTTGTGTGTAGCACTTATTCAGCTATTTTTTTTTTCTTTATACTGATGATTTTTATTTATTTTCAAAATCGATTACATG
>NC_051409.1:41019290-41019709 GCF_015228065.2 Penaeus monodon | reverse complement strand
ACGCAAAATATCCCTAAAGTTTACAAAGAAAAAAGTCAGGGAAAACTTTTTGATACTGAATCTCTCAAATTGTTTAAATGAGTCCCTCTAATCGTTATATAGTTGTCTAAACGCTTCATTCTCCTTTATTTAGTGCTTTGCTTTTTAATTTGTTCGATAATTATATATTTTCAGGCATGGTTTCCTAGACTTTTTGTAATTGGTTCATATAAAATCATTAGGAGTCTAAATGACAATATATTTTGTGCTCTAATGTATTATCTCTCTTCTATATCTGAAATGGTTATCGAAATATTAACCCAAGCAGATGTTTTCTCTGTAGTTTTAAACATCACGTGCGTTACATTGCACAAGAGTTGACAAGGAGCTCTGCATTATAGCCTTCGGAGGTTGCATTCATCTAACTGATGCTTTGTACA
>NC_051409.1:41018763-41018854 GCF_015228065.2 Penaeus monodon | reverse complement strand
GCTTTAGATTTACAGTGTCCCTAATGAAACCAGTCTCCTATTATTAATTTTCTTTTCTTTTTCTCTTTCTCCCACCTCTTACCCTTATTTT
>NC_051409.1:41018438-41018695 GCF_015228065.2 Penaeus monodon | reverse complement strand
GGTTATCATTCACATATCCTTCTGGACTCCTAGACTTTTTGTAATTGGTTCATATAAAATCATTAGGAGTCTAAATGACAATATATTTTGTGCTCTAATGTATTATCTCTCTTCTATATCTGAAATTGTTATCGAAATATTCACAAGCAGATGTTTTCTCAGTAGTTTTAAACATCACGTGCGTTACATTGCACAAGGGTTGACAAGGAGCTCTGCATTATAGCCTTCGGAGGTTGCATTCATCTAACTGATGCTTT
>NC_051409.1:41017943-41018064 GCF_015228065.2 Penaeus monodon | reverse complement strand
AAAAAAAAAAATGTTTTGCAAGCACATGCGCATACCAACACTTACAGAACCACACAATGACACGTCTATATATGCTTTAGATTTACAGTGTCCCTAATGAAACCAGTCTCCTATTATTAAT
>NC_051409.1:41017601-41017747 GCF_015228065.2 Penaeus monodon | reverse complement strand
AATAGTGCTTGTTGAATTCACCTTGGCCGTTGTTATAAACAGTCGAGTCGTAAACAATGGTCGGTTTATGCATTTCGAACATGTTATCATCTTAAGCCCTTTTGAATATTCGCTGAAGGTAAAGTGAAAGCGCAGTAAGCTTTAAC
>NC_051409.1:41016301-41016708 GCF_015228065.2 Penaeus monodon | reverse complement strand
AGCTTGCATTTCTTAAATTTACTTTAAGCTCTATCTCCATTCGTTTATCTTTGTGTCTCCTTCTTCGCTGTAATCGAATTCCCTTTGCACCCTCTAATTTCCTGTCACGAGAAAATAAGATAAAAAGCTGTGATTTTTCGGCAGATTAAACAGACTGGGGTCTGTAAACTTTCAACGGAACAGTAGCTATAATGGACACCCTCGAGCAATTTGGTTTGAATATGAGGACGAATGATTATGTTCCCCATGAATCTGTGTATGAATATTCCGAAAGTTTTCTTTTTCGGGGGCGGGGGTGGGGGGGGAGTCATTGAAAGTCGGCAAGAATTTGTCCGTAGACTTATTCACATTGTGGGCAATTTCGAAATTAGCATCTATTTCTTGGTGTGGTCGTTTCACGCCGGTAA
>NC_051409.1:41015628-41016217 GCF_015228065.2 Penaeus monodon | reverse complement strand
GTTATTGTCATATAGCGTCATTTATGTAAATTTTCTCCTGAAAGTTAAATAACTAAAACACACACACAGAAACATGAGTCGTCAGCCATAATCCAATAATCAAGGTACATAAGCCTACCACTGTTTACCAAAAGAACATGAGTCCCAGATAGAGAAATTTTCATAACGTTATTAAAAACACTGTATCCTCCTCTCGACACGAATGGTCATTTTTATCACCAAATGAACAACGATCTTTCCCCTGTTGATGCGCACCCGTTCATTTACACACACAACTCAAAATGCCTTTTTATAGAAACATAACCATGATGTCAAAGGAATCTATTTCACTATGCAGATGAGAGGATTATGGATATAAATGGACTTACAGGATTAATGTTATTACCTCTTAACTGTATCGTTCAGGCTTCTATATCTCTCCTCTTTCTCTTCCGCTGAGTGTTAATTATTGCTACATTGTTAATGATAAGTTAGAGTGGGTTGGTCCAACTGATTTGCATTGGTAAATCCCCTCCTGTAATGAATTTGAGTTCGGGATGATATGGTTTATCGAGAAGTTAAAGTGAAAATAAACGTTAGTTACTCTTCT
>NC_051409.1:41014112-41014976 GCF_015228065.2 Penaeus monodon | reverse complement strand
GTACGCATGCATTTGTGTAGGAATAAGGAAAAGCATATCTACGTTTGTCGATTAGTCTTTCGATAACACTTTGAAGACACCATTTTCTTCACGCAGGTATAAAGAATTTGAAGAAAATTTAATTACAGATATGCCCCTAGTTTTGATATTACGGTGACTTCCCCACCTATGCGTATAATAATCTTATTCTCCGTTTATTCTAAAACAGAGATCCACTTCGATCAGTGATATGAGAGAGATTCACTGACTGATTAATTGGATTTATTATTTAATTAAGAAACCTCAAAATTGACCTCCACTTCAGGTCGAAGTGGTGATGTAACTAGATTAGTCCAGGATGTGTGCGTATTAAAAAGCTTATTAGGCCTGCAGGAACACATACGGGCAAGATTGCAGGCAAATAATGTGTCCTAAACAGAGTAAAAAGCGAACCAGTCACTTAGAATAAAGCGTAAATCAGTTAATCAGAATAAAGCTTATTAGAAAAAGTGTAAACCAGTCAATCGGAATAAAATCTCATTCAGTTCATTAAGGTGAAGTGTGAATCAGCCAATTAGAATAAAGTGTGAACAGCTAAATAGAATAAAATGTGAACCAACTGATTATCATAAAGTGTGCCCATGCAAGACGACCCCTTGTAACCCACTCGATTAAGAACATGTGTTTATACGCAAATACTCAGAAAAAAGTGTGACCCGCCGATCAGAAGCAACTAGCGTGTGGTTCTTCCCATCGGGAAAAGATATGACTCAGTTATTCAGAGGGAAGAGTGACCAAGCTAACAGGAGAGTTTATGAAACAGCAGATCATTGACGTGCGGGGTCTAGGCAGGCAGGTGCTCACATGGCAAAAGGAAACAAGCGT
>NC_051409.1:41013723-41013984 GCF_015228065.2 Penaeus monodon | reverse complement strand
GTGTGTGTGGCACAGCAGATTATGAATGGGTGTGATTTATCCACTCAGAAAAAAGTGTCTCACGGCAGAAAGACTTCTTATGACGACTGTCCAATCAGGTTAATTTGAATTCGTTCAGTCCGAAGTGTGTCTGACGCAACTAACCATGAGAGCGTGTAGTGCACTCCGTAAAAAGCGCGTATGACATGCATGTCACTTGGAACCTATTCATTTGGCTGAAACTAGCAGAAGGGTGTAAAACTACTAGAGTATCGGTTTGCA
>NC_051409.1:41013332-41013574 GCF_015228065.2 Penaeus monodon | reverse complement strand
TAATGTTAAACCACAAATACAGCACAGAATCTTACCAAGAAACAACATATACAGCTATAAAAAACACGAGATTCCTATTTTCTTTTTATACATACATAAAATAGAACAGACTCGCACATTTTCCTGCGCACGAGAATGGAACAATTATACTTTACAAAGTTAAAAGAAGGTAATTTCTTTCTGAACATGTTTCCCGTGACACCATGGCTGGTCGCAGTAGCTACTAACCGAGCTAGTAGAGA
>NC_051409.1:41010319-41011361 GCF_015228065.2 Penaeus monodon | reverse complement strand
CAGTTTACTGTGAGATATATTTATCGACAAACACGTCACAGCATCTAAGAAAACCTCTTCATTTCTTTGAGGAATAGATCCGTCATGGAGCGTAAAAAGAATCTAACTTGACGAGCTCTGATCAGTTTTCTCCTCAGAATTTGCACGAAGTGAAAATGTTAAAACTCGTGTTTGATTGCTTCTCGTATTTATGGTGATTACTGATTTCTGTCTTGTCAGATTTATGATTCGACTATTTGTGAAAACTTTTTTTTCCTTTTTAATCTTTTGCATTTTGTGATGGGTTCAGACGAGAAAACAGACTTTTGATATATATTTTAATGAGAAATAGTCCTCTCTGATAAATTACTGATAATAAAGATAACAGTCCATGTTTACGCTTTTTTTTCTAAATCTTAAGCACTAAATATGTTAATACATCCAGTTTATATACAATGCGTTTTCAATATAGATATAATGAAATGTAAAATCAATTTGTCCCATAAAACTATTTCACTTGTTTAAACAGATAGCAAAATCCAGCATCAAAGAGAAATAAACAAGCTTGATCTCCGCGTGACGAAAAAGATTAACTTAAAACAAGATGGCTTTAGAGAGTTCCAGCTGCTGATGGATAAGGTTTATTTTTGGCGTTTTTTATTATTTAACTTATTCCCTTATTCATTTCTGTTTATTTATTCGTGTATGCATTGAAGTTTATTTATTTATATATGTTATATTTCATATCTTTCTCTTCGTCTGTACCTCCATCTATATACATACTTCTCTATTTACTTACCTATTTATTGTTTGTTTAAATGACTTTTCGTATATTGTCCATCAGTTTCTTTATTTTCTTCCTTAGTGTCATTTCTTAGATGGAGTGGATAGGCAGATGCACATTTGACAGGCTGAAGATGTTTGCTGATAAGATGATAAGATGGTTATTATCATAATTATTATGGTAAATAATGATAATTTCTCAACGGGTGTATTAAGGATGCAACGATGCAACTGGAATGTAATATACTCCTTACCAACCTCTATGGTGCATTGTCGCAAA
>NC_051409.1:41009778-41009907 GCF_015228065.2 Penaeus monodon | reverse complement strand
ATGGGTAAACAAAATACATAGATTTATGAAAAAATATATAGACTGGTGAATTAATTAATTAATAAGTAAGGGAAAAAAGTAAAAAATATATATTAAACATAATTTATTCAACAACTAAAAAAGGATGAC
>NC_051409.1:41009250-41009444 GCF_015228065.2 Penaeus monodon | reverse complement strand
ATATATAACGCACGCATGACCAATACACCAACCAAAAAGTGTCACACTGCGCTACTCCCCCCTTTATCCCGCACGAAAACACACACATGCACATTCCTATTCACGCACAGTTAATTTCGTGACACCTCGACCTCTCATACCCCCCTTCCCCGCCTTCATTCGTCCTTCTGCTCCTTTCATTTCCCGTTTCATTC
>NC_051409.1:41008840-41009024 GCF_015228065.2 Penaeus monodon | reverse complement strand
ACCCAAAAGCTCAAACACAGGTCACGCCATGACCTCATCTAACCACGTGTGTAATTGCTAATGAGCTTATCTGAAAGGAGGTATGTGGTTGCTTCCTTCGGTCGATTCGGCGTAAATGACCCAACGAACATGGCTCATTCTAGTTTCTCTGTTATCAAGTTACTAAAAAGAAAAAAATAATAAA
>NC_051409.1:41008464-41008678 GCF_015228065.2 Penaeus monodon | reverse complement strand
ATTTGATTTTTGAGAATGTATGATCGTTTTCTGCTGTTGTTTTTGCAAGTTTAGATGATTTGTGAGGTTCTTACTTTACTTTCTAGCTTTTTTTGTAAGAGGATTTACGAGATTGCCTTAATTGGGAATTCTTTCATTTAGATAAAGCAAAAAAAAATATCCAATGTTTATGTCAATAACTCTATTTGGTGTAATAATACCATAGGTCACGCAA
>NC_051409.1:41007203-41007314 GCF_015228065.2 Penaeus monodon | reverse complement strand
GAATGCATGTTTGTGTTTGTGAATCTCTATGTGTATTAATGCATATATGTGTACTCACGTATCCGTGTGAACTTCTGTACGTATCTACGGTTACGCCCCCCCCCCACCCTC
>NC_051409.1:41007076-41007156 GCF_015228065.2 Penaeus monodon | reverse complement strand
TAAGTTCTCACTCTTTCATCCGTATGTGTATGTATGAAGCCTTTTCATCCTTCGTGACGAGGAGGCAAAAGGTAGACGGG
>NC_051409.1:41006925-41007036 GCF_015228065.2 Penaeus monodon | reverse complement strand
GTGTACGAAAAATGAAAAGCTGTAGGAAAATGGAGAAAATAATGCAAGTAGAAGCGTAAAGATGTAAGGAAGAATAAAGTAAGACGAAGGAAGAGGAGAGAAATTAGAAGA
>NC_051409.1:41006710-41006857 GCF_015228065.2 Penaeus monodon | reverse complement strand
AAGCGATAATGAGGAAATAGAGGAATGATTTCGTGCCGACCCTTCAACACATGAAAGAGGAAAAGGAAGAAAAGATAAGGGGAAAAACCCGATGATAAAAGAAGGGGAACTGAATAAAACAAGAGAGGGAAGAGGCGAGAGGAACAA
>NC_051409.1:41006504-41006625 GCF_015228065.2 Penaeus monodon | reverse complement strand
GGTTTGTAAAGCGAAAGGGGGAGAGAGGGAGAAGGAGATAAGGGAAAAGGACACTTGGAGCCTCCTCACAGGTGACGTCATCTGATTTATTATTGGAAAACACAGTCGATATTCCCGGCAG
>NC_051409.1:41005923-41006068 GCF_015228065.2 Penaeus monodon | reverse complement strand
AAGCAATTCTGGGAAATCTTTGCTTTTTAACACCACGGCGAGCAGGGCTTTCCCGGGATTCGATGACCTTGGCTGACCTCTTCCGGGCTGATTCTGGCCTTGGTCGTGGCTCTGAATTTAAAAAAAAAATCTGTATGTATTGTTC
>NC_051409.1:41005210-41005440 GCF_015228065.2 Penaeus monodon | reverse complement strand
ATTAATTTGCTCCTGACTGAACATAAGTGGATTTCGCCTCATTAGTGAAAAATAGATATTTATTAATGCTAAAAGGTCCATGCTTTTATTTGTACGTAATGAATAATAAATAAACAAAATATTTTCTTTTCATATGAACATAGATAAACACAGAGAAATTAGCACACACGTTAAATTCGCCTTTGAGTAACGAAATAGTGTAAAAGGCGGGATAGTGAGAAAAAAGAAGA
>NC_051409.1:41003959-41004029 GCF_015228065.2 Penaeus monodon | reverse complement strand
CGTGAAAAAGCTCTTTAACTTTCCTCGGCTATTTTACTATATGAATTATTCATTGCTTGTGCTGTGGTAA
>NC_051409.1:41003085-41003853 GCF_015228065.2 Penaeus monodon | reverse complement strand
ATTTTGTGAAGTTACCTTTTTTCTACTCATTCATACAACGATTTACCTAATAATCCACTTATCTGTATGCTCGTTTACCTGTACAGTGGCCGCAAAAATTTTTTTACATATCAATCGTAAAAAAAACGTAAAGAACGCGTTCCGAGAAGAATGTCCATCCAGCGACGTCTGGGAACGCTACACAGACGGCGTTTTGTGTTGCGTGTCTGGACAGCTAGTGGTCCTCGCTTCTCGCCAACAGTTTTGTTTTACGTCAGCGAGCAATTGTATACACTAAATGAATGATTGAACACTAGATCTCCTGGTGGGAATTTCCTCAATAGTATACCAAGTTTGACAACTTGTAATAACAGTTCAATCTTACAGAATGGGTGTAAAACAATTGACTTAACACGAGAAAACACGTTGTTCAACGTTATTATAATAGCGATTGTCTCTAATCCACATATCAAGATATCAAGGCAAGCAATTTATAGCCTGAAGATACTGCTGCCACATTAGCAGGCGCATAATTAAAACAGAAGAAACATGGTTTTGGTGCACCAAAGAAGACTTTACTAAGGACAGACAAGATGATCATGAGATGATATCTGAACCCATTATAAAAGCATCCAGACATAAGAAAAAGCATCCAGAACTTTTCAAGGAAGTGTCAATGAGGACCATCCAGCATCACCTTCAGAAAAAACTCTGTTTACCGACTCGGCGCGTAACTGTAAATCCTTTACTCACCAATGCTTTATATAAAAAAAATGGAATTTTGCAGAA
>NC_051409.1:41002504-41002998 GCF_015228065.2 Penaeus monodon | reverse complement strand
ATGAGTCGTCCCAACTCCTCAATACACAGTTAAATCACTTAACCTGCTGACAGTGTAATGGTTTGGGTTTCTTTCATTGAGAATAAGGACAGGCGAGGTCTATTAATTCTTCTAAAGAATGTTACAACGAGCCGAAGTGATTATATTAACGTATTAAGGGATTTTTTGCCAGTACATTCGCGAATTCGTGAGCTTCAATATTTTATGCGTGATAACGCTCCTTGTCACCAGTCAGAGATAGTGCAAAATTTTCTAAATGACAGTGGAATAAATGTATTAGAGTGGCCCCGTAGCTCACCTCATCTAAGCCCCATAAAAACGCATGGAACGTCATGAAGAACGAAGCGCAAGAAGTTAGACCCAACAATGTCAAAGATCTGCTGGAGACACTGAAGAAGTAGCGGTTCACATGAGGTTTTCTCTTTTGCCAGTCTTGCCAAAATGGCAGTAGATGGATTTGCAGCAGAAAGGGAACATGATCATGTGCTATCTGT
>NC_051409.1:41001556-41002295 GCF_015228065.2 Penaeus monodon | reverse complement strand
TAGACGAGAAAACAAATTGTTCACATTTTATTCTCCCCTGAATGTCAATGCAAGCTTATTTTATTATGCAGGCAGTTGATAGTTACCTATTTACCATATATCAATTTCACCTCATCATAGATATGTTATGTATCAGTTAGATTTCAAAATGTAATGTATCAAGTGATCAGATTTCTGTAATATAGTTCCAACACCTACTGTTATATTCTTTGACTAACATGCTGATGTTTAGTTTTACCACTGAGCTATATTCTAAAACCCTCTTATGACGCCTATATACGTCGAAGGTCTGTAATAATAGGATTATTCAACAGTATTAGTAGGGCTTACATAGCATTACGCAGTCTATCTTATATCACAGTATTATAAGAATTGATCTGATCACGTAACCATACTGAGGAAAGAGGAATATATACACCACATTTCATCGACTAAATTTTCTTAAAACAACACAACAACAAAAGATCAATACGTGCATAAGTAATTTACAAAACGTCAGCATCAAGTAGTCACTCCGAGTATTCATCCAAGATATATGGGTTGATTACGTCAGAGTAGCGTCAGCACGAGTTGTTTATCCCCAGGTAGAAGTTTATGCTCGGTTCATGGAGGGAGAAGCCTTATGTCTTGCTGCCGTTTGTTGTCGAGTATCTATTTCTCTTCTTGTATAAGTATTCACTTAATTTGTATATTACATGGTGTTGGTTCCAAAACTGATATTGTGTTAATTATTTGTCTG
>NC_051409.1:41001266-41001443 GCF_015228065.2 Penaeus monodon | reverse complement strand
TTATGTAAGTATGACTTGGTGTATGCATTTGTGGTTTTGGGTGTACCGACTCTTTCTCTGCGTGTGTGTATCAATGTGTGAACATTCAGAAAAATACAATACCTGGGGAAAAAGGCTGGTTTATTTGAGAAAAAAAAACTAATATCAGTGAAACAGAATTATATGTCGATGTCAAAC
>NC_051409.1:41000859-41001194 GCF_015228065.2 Penaeus monodon | reverse complement strand
ACAGTGCAAAAAAGAAACAAGCAAAATCGATCCATAAAGAAACTTCATGAAGCTATGTGAAAAAAGGACGGCTCAGGAAATGCAAGTTCCTCCAAGCAAGATTATCACCCATTCTCATTCATGCTTTTTCTAGTACTTGTCACAACAGACAGTTTAAAAGAGGATTTTACAAAAACGAGCCTCAAAAAGGTAAGCTACATTACAGTCTGAAGCAACAAATACACCAAACCCAACCTCTTAAAACAGAACCATATGACAATCTGAAAAACAACTGCAACACTGAAAAATCCAAATACGAATCCCCTTTCCATAAAAAAAAAATACATCACAACCTA
>NC_051409.1:41000566-41000815 GCF_015228065.2 Penaeus monodon | reverse complement strand
TTACCCAAACAAACCCCGAAAACAAGAGAAAAACAGTCCACCTTTTCTGTACAAAATCTGTGGCGTTAGGCCTAAAGGCTAATGTCTAAACACGCGTCAGGGACCGCCGGTTGCCACACTACACATGCACGTCCGCCCCGAGTCCCCGAGTGTGGCGAACAGACTCGCCGAGGAATCAACGCACTCAGTCCTCTCTTGGCGACTGTTGCTTGATTGATGTTGTTGATGATGTTGTTTAGCGTATTTTTG
>NC_051409.1:40997845-40998339 GCF_015228065.2 Penaeus monodon | reverse complement strand
ACGGATATGAAATATTGTTCAACATTTATTACTGTCATCCTTCGCATTAGAAACAGAACAGATACTTCAATATTACACATGATTTTTATGAATAACTCTCATATCCCTGCGTATTATCATTTTTAATACCATTGCAAACTGATATCACTACAAACGTTCACAGAACTGCACAATATTTCCACTGCATTTGGTTATACCACTGCACAACAATATTATCATTACTGTTCAGAAACGTTTAAGCTTCTGTATATACCCTTGTGTTGATTTACACATTCCGGTTCAGTCAATGGGCATTAGTTACCTCGTTTATTATCAAGAGTGTTGAAGGAATAATCCTCCTCCTCTTTGTCTCCAGTGTATCGTCTTTAAGATAGTAGAGGAAAAGAAATATACTTGAGGCGTTCTTGGGGTTCAGGTGCAAGTTCTTTCTTTGCCTTTGTCTCTTTTCCTCTGATTCTTTCTCTCTCTGTTAATCTTTCTTATTTTTGCTTCTC
>NC_051409.1:40996425-40996494 GCF_015228065.2 Penaeus monodon | reverse complement strand
CAACCGACTCCCTTTCTAGAACTAAATTAAGTCTCAAATATACAGAAGACGTTTGGCCACCAAACGTCC
>NC_051409.1:40995227-40995543 GCF_015228065.2 Penaeus monodon | reverse complement strand
GAATGTGTCTGTAGTGTACATCTACAGTACAAGATTCGCAATGAAAATTAAAGAACAGAGAGAAAAGGAAGGAGAGTAACAAGAGGAGAAGTGAGACAGCATACAAGCAACAACGACACAGCACCAGAATCTAACAGATGATGGAGAAGCGAAAGAACCCCAAGAAAAAGAAGGAAAAGAAGAATGTGTGAAATGTATTTTTTCTTGCCCATATCTACTTGGTGTCTATGTGCCAGAGGAAAAGGTTCTTTGTTTGTATACAGCGTCGGAGAGGATGCGAATCGAATAGGATGGCTCAAAGACAGTTTTACTGCTT
>NC_051409.1:40993756-40994091 GCF_015228065.2 Penaeus monodon | reverse complement strand
GAGGGCGAGCACCGTCACCCCAGCACCACATCTGTCCTGCCGCGTCACCCAAACGTCGAAGCCAGTAATACCCTTTTGGAATTCCGATTCGAGGCGACGTGACTCCTTTCGCGTCAGTCTCAAGACAGAATCCGAATGAGGAGGAGAAGACAGTGGGATTTCATCTCAGCGTCTGAGGCGGCGCCCTTCGAAATCTTCTCCCTTATCCTTGTGCGGCGGCGTGTCCCTCTGCTTTACTCTCGTTTTTCTTTGTTTTTCTTCTTTTTTCATTTGGTTATGTTTGTATCCTTGCTTCGTGTGATTTATTTTCTTCATTTTTTTCTTGGTGTGTGGTG
>NC_051409.1:40993562-40993663 GCF_015228065.2 Penaeus monodon | reverse complement strand
AATTTTACATGTTTGTCCGTTTTTCAGTCTCTAAATCTTTTCCCCATTCCTCCTTTCTTTCACTATCAGTCTTTATCTGCAAATCAGTCAATCATTATTAC
>NC_051409.1:40992981-40993341 GCF_015228065.2 Penaeus monodon | reverse complement strand
CATAATCTTACCAAAGTATCTCAACAAAATCAAACCCAGCTCGCATCATCACCCAATCATCCTCTTCATCTAACTTTTCCTTCCCTAATCTTTCGTCGCCAATATACACAACACAAAAAACCGCTCGGCAAAGGAGAGGCACCCCCCCCCCCCAAGACACTCACCTTACCTGGCGTGAAGTTATAATTAGCACGAGGAACCCAGATGGACGAGGAACCCAGACTCAGATGGATGTCAACACGGGCCCGCCCTGCCTACCTGGGACAGCGAACCTTTACCTAATACTTGAGTGTTACTTGAGAGGAGAAGGGAGTTGAGAGGTTGAGAGAAGGAAGAGGAGGGGGGAGATGAGAAGAGGGA
>NC_051409.1:40992389-40992905 GCF_015228065.2 Penaeus monodon | reverse complement strand
AAAAAAAACAAGGAAAATAGATAAGAGAGAGAGAAAGAGAAATATATATATGTAGGGGGAGAGACTGAAATAAATCAAGACAGAAAATAATAGAAATTGATAGCTAGACAAAGAAATAAAGAGAGATCGAAACTGAAACACAGATAAAAATAGTGATGGAAAGCAAGAAAAAGAGAATGAGAGTAAAACAGATGCAAAAACGAAAAAGAGAGAAGAAAAAAGAAACAGACAGAAAGAAAAAGAGAAACAGAAAAGGATAGACAGAGAAATAGGAAGATGAAAGCTTAATAAACGCCATAGATATGGAGTGAATTAATTGCAATTGTTGTAAAGCAGTTTTAATTTTTCGTTGGTTGAAATTTGAAAATTAAGCAAATCCCGTTCAGCGTATCCAGGAATTGCAGTTAGTAGTGAGAAAGAAATAGATTTTTTATTATCGAGTAGCTTTAGTCATTTAGCTGGATTTTTGCAATGTATTATAGATATTCTGTAAAAAAAATTATCAATGTATATTTA
>NC_051409.1:40991377-40992290 GCF_015228065.2 Penaeus monodon | reverse complement strand
CTTAGATATGTATGGATATGTATAGTCTTATGTAAGTAAGAATATGTAAGTATATATGTAAGTATTATCTCTTTCATTATTCCTGCATTCTCTTTAAACATGTGATAAAAAAAATACTGACCGATGTACTAACATGATTTCTCTTATTTTTACAGGGAAAATGTATCGGAATCGCCGACAAGAATAGATTGGATGTAAGAAGTTTTGTGAAGAAATCTAATTTCTCAAAAAAAGTGAATGATAAGTGTCTATGAAATTTGTTGAATCGGTGTGATTTAAATATAAAAATAAAAATGGAATTTTAAAAAATGAGTTGAAAATAAAGATAAAAAAAAATAAATAAAATAGATAATAAAGCTGTTAATGCGTGTAGTATGATATATCCTTAAAAGTGAGATAAGTTGCTTAAAATATATGGTAAATGTAGCTATCCTGTAATGACCGTTATAAAAGGAAAAATAATTTCCACTTATAAAATTGCAGTAATTTTTATCATCATATGCAGTTGTGTTAATTACAGTAGTGCGGATCACGAAATAATATGATATCAAAAATGCTGCACGAAAGTGGCCGAGTCCAAAAACGCGTGTTCGCTCCCGCTCATTACGGTTTAAAAAGTATCGAAAAGAGTTTTTAAATTTAAGAACTAGGAATAACATATTAATACAAATGAAAAGTAGATAAAAACTGACAAAAGAAATCTTGGTTACTTGCATGCTCTTTCCGTCTCCTTCGTCTCACTGTTGCCTACACGATACCATTGTCTCTCTCTATCAACATCATCGAAGTCTTAGTCAGATACTCTCGTACTTCTCTCGCCGCTCATCACAATTCATATTGTACACTTTTTTTGATCTTACTCTAGCATTCTCTATCTCCACATTTATATAGACTAACACGCTCACCACCCTTC
>NC_051409.1:40990645-40990925 GCF_015228065.2 Penaeus monodon | reverse complement strand
AGCCAAACAGACAGATAGCTTTCACAGCGGGAGCTTCTTTTCAAAACAGAATTGAGTATCTACCTTTGATTCATTGCATATGTGAGTAACATGTTCCGCATACTTTCGTCCTTTCAACGTTCTCCATGTAAGCGACACTGAAATAATGATTCCAGTGCTTTTGAATGATTTGTATTTAAGAGCACTGTTGCTTAATGAATGATGATAATCAGAACTTTAGAATGAATAAAAGTAAGAATATCAAGTCTTTAACTCTGAAAATTATGAGGAAAGTGAAGTC
>NC_051409.1:40989475-40989807 GCF_015228065.2 Penaeus monodon | reverse complement strand
TATCCAGAGCAGGACCAGCATCTCTCAGACACATTCGCATCTCAGAGTTACGAGAAAACATCTCTTTCTTTTTGCTCGAGGGAATGCAAGGGATGCTGGACCACACGGGGAGATTTGAAAGAGCAACAGATATTCTGACTAGGTCTATTTTCAAAGGCGCATTTTTAGTGCAGAGTTAGAGTGGTTGTCCGCTACGTAAAATTTTCTCTTGGTTTCTTAGGAGATTCAGCAAATGGATACTTTGACTGGGTCTGTATTTATTCTTCTAATTTGTGTTTTGCAAAATCAGTAATATTTCCTATGAATCAATATGTAAACACCTTTTCACACAA
>NC_051409.1:40988881-40989141 GCF_015228065.2 Penaeus monodon | reverse complement strand
TAAGATAGTATTACTGCTATTTTTCCAAAACAAAACCTAATAGATTTTGAAAGAGCATTCGTTGTTGTCAGAAGGGACGAGAAAAAGAAGGAAACGAAATTTATATTCCTTCAGCTGAAACGAGAGCTCGTAACACACGCGGTGTAGGTGCGTTGTAAGGAATCTGTTTCTCTCTTTTTATTTTTTTATTTCTTTTATGGTTTAGCCATCAGGAACATTAACCATATAAGGTGGAGAGGAAGAGAAAATCAAAAAGAGTG
>NC_051409.1:40986805-40986982 GCF_015228065.2 Penaeus monodon | reverse complement strand
CAGGCCATGTTTGCCCTTATTCACGCGAACCGAAAATGTTGCCTGAGAGACCGCTGGTAACATGTCCGCCACATGCATTTTATATACACTCAGCAAGCCACAGGCATGCTTGGAGCCCTGCCGTAATTTTGCTTTCGTGATACTAAGATCATGTTCAAAATATGTCAACAGTCCATT
>NC_051409.1:40985251-40985473 GCF_015228065.2 Penaeus monodon | reverse complement strand
GGCAAATGCAAGTTCCAAGGACTGAGTTGATTGGATGCCGGTTAAGAGACACGTCCTACGGGTCAGATGTTCCAAATGCCTTTTTTCCCTTCAACCAGATGTTGATGTTTAAAGTTTTTCTCAGTCGTTGTTTTCTTGATCTTTTTTTTTCTCTTAGTTTGTGATCTCTTAATTATGTAAGGGAAACGGGTTAGTGTAAGGACGCCTGGATCTTTCTCGTCT
>NC_051409.1:40984842-40985117 GCF_015228065.2 Penaeus monodon | reverse complement strand
CCCTGATATAACTTTAGCTTCACATCACAGAGGAAGCTTTCACTCTCACCAAAGACTTTGTTTATTATGTCGCTAAATTAACTGAAATAACAACATTAACTGGATTAGCTGAGCCCACTATGCTGATAGAAATACCTTGCTCTCCTCGTCGCGTGCTCTGCCGGCCGCCTTTCTGGTGTTGCCCTTTTTGCTCAGTGGGAAATCTAATTTTGAGTCAGATGGAGCATATAATGTGAATGCCGCCCACGTTACTGCTGTATTCTGTTACTCTACAG
>NC_051409.1:40984107-40984401 GCF_015228065.2 Penaeus monodon | reverse complement strand
GTCCATATTATTTCTCTCACTTTCTTGTCTTCTCTCCCTTATGCTTTCTCTCTAATCACACACGTAAAACACAATAAATATTTATGTCTCACAGTAAAAAGTGTTGCCTCAGAGCATTCACAAGTAACATTATATTTTATGTACAAAGGATATGAATGGCAATAAATCCACAGCGATCCGTAATTAATTTCTCGATATTACATCTTCATTACAATCTTGTATTAAGGGATTCTGTAATATCATGGTTTCTATTATATATTGTTGTTTAGTCTCGTTCACACATTTTAAGATGTG
>NC_051409.1:40983550-40983907 GCF_015228065.2 Penaeus monodon | reverse complement strand
GAAAAGATTAACTGGCATCTCAACCCTAGACTTGGGCACACTGCGATTTCAAGAAAAAACAACGTAATGTGAAGGATTAAAAACAATGCATGTGAGTTTAAAAATACCAAACATATGCAAACATAGGTATTTAATGGCCGCCGATTTGAATAAAAATATCAGAATAAATGATAAATAAGAATAAATAACAGAAAGAATATAGAAAAAATACGATGAAGAAGGCGAATTGGAGTCTTTCAAAACTCTGTGCATGAAGTGCATTTTATCACAATAACTTATATCATTACGATCGTAATTGCTACTTTTGATTTTTTTTTTGTACCAATATTACTTATCATTCTCATTATTATTGTTGGT
>NC_051409.1:40983058-40983402 GCF_015228065.2 Penaeus monodon | reverse complement strand
TAGTGTAGAGCATACATTTCCTGTAAGTATGAAGTGCGTATTATCATTATCATTATCTATATCATGTTTGCCATCACGTTTATCTATGTAATCATCGACATAATCAAAACATGACGTAGACTAATATTACCGACAGGCAGATCAGTCTCAGATATTCCTATCCGATTCACTTATATTTTTAAATCATCCCACCATGTTTTGTATACAATGATTGATTCAAAATGCAAGTGAGAGTTTGTAATCCACTGAGCTTTTGATGAAAACGTCATCCATCTGTCCCTATTTTCATATGCATTTTCTCACTTGTCAAAAGGTAAATATGCATGAAAATGAAGGGATACTCA
>NC_051409.1:40981527-40981785 GCF_015228065.2 Penaeus monodon | reverse complement strand
AGATGACGTGTTCGGAAAGAGGTAATAAATCTTGCTCCAACACATGAATATTCCGAGAACCATTAACTCGGAAATGATGCTGAATGAAAACCTATATGAATGTGATTTGCGTCTCTGCGTGGGCGGTCGTGCGTGTTGTGGGCTGGTGGGTGTGTGCGGGGAAGGAGGGGGGGGGGCAAGCGCGACTGGTATATATTGATAGCTTGGTCATTGGGTGAGTAGGTAAGTACAGAGTACTGATTTGGAAATTTATCTGTA
>NC_051409.1:40980807-40981040 GCF_015228065.2 Penaeus monodon | reverse complement strand
CGTTCTCTCGGCCATGGTATCAGGTGCACGGATGTGTTCAACCGGAAAGTTCAAACTCTCTGAGCATGTACTCTGGCCGTTCATCCAGGATATAAAGCCATGAACGTTCTAAACTTTCCTGTGCGTCACTTTGCCTTGATCGTAATATAGTTCACAGCAATTTAGGCAAGACCCTGTGGGAATGGTCGGGTTTGCGTGCGTGCTCCCGGGTGCTCTGCGCCACAGTGGGGATT
>NC_051409.1:40980408-40980747 GCF_015228065.2 Penaeus monodon | reverse complement strand
TCTTTGAATTTATGTATATCTTATTGCTTACCATTCATCCATTCTATTTCTGTGGACTTTTCTTTGATTTTTCTTTGATTTTTTAAATTAAGAAAGTAATCCGATAAATCACTGTTTTTTTGCCTGCAACTCGTGCATCACGATACTATTGCAGATAGTACTTTTACATTGGTTTCGAAAGTTGCGTAAAGTCCGCATGACTCAGTTTACACATGCATTGGTTTATATTCTATAATGGCGTGAAAAGTGTGTAGTTTGCTGTTTTATCTATACATTTATTAATTTTTTGTTTAAGGAAATTGTTAGTGCCTGTATTTTTTTTCTTGAAACAGGATTCTT
>NC_051409.1:40980066-40980391 GCF_015228065.2 Penaeus monodon | reverse complement strand
TTGAAAGATTCAGATTTCATCAAGCAATGTAATTTGCACAGTCCATTTATTTCGTAATAATCACATCTGATATACAGTAATAAGTTTTAAAAAATCAACTTTATATAAATATAGGATAAAAGTACTTTACTAAAAAGAACTAATTTTTTTAACATAAAAAAGACTCAGGCATATAATAAACGCACTGATAATTAAAAAGCAGATTTAGAGTTTTATGCAACACAGTGAAATCAACAGGAACAGTGATTGTTCCCTCTGATCTTGAACACGACTTTGTGCACCGCTTGTCTTGTTGTCAAGGTGAATATTCTACAAGGTAACAGAG
>NC_051409.1:40979924-40980010 GCF_015228065.2 Penaeus monodon | reverse complement strand
TAAAAATTGTGATTGTCTGTGAGCAGGTGTATGTCAGGATAATCATGTGATGGATACATATGATGATTACATTACATGATTACATT
>NC_051409.1:40979359-40979570 GCF_015228065.2 Penaeus monodon | reverse complement strand
GTTGTTTATCTCCCTCACGACCGTTTTATAAACATATCAGAATTCGTCTTCAGAAATCGAGAATGATTATGTTTTCCAATCAAATAGGGTGTAATTAGCTCTTGGTTTCCTCCAGGATGTCGCTGAGGTCGCGTCCAATCAGTCATCAGATTTCAGGTCAAACGAGGTCGAATCTGGGACGTTTGATGAGATGTGATTTGAAATTAAAGGA
>NC_051409.1:40978845-40979033 GCF_015228065.2 Penaeus monodon | reverse complement strand
TCAATTTTTGCAAAGTTCAATATAGTACAATTTATTTATAAAATATTTATATGCAAGATTTTAAAACAGATCGCATTGCATTAAAGGGATTAATGTAAAAAAAAAACATATGCAAATTTATGACATTATTCATTAAGCAACAATGGTGATAATATAAACATATATTATATGACTATAAGTTTAATTCA
>NC_051409.1:40978072-40978661 GCF_015228065.2 Penaeus monodon | reverse complement strand
GTGATTGTCATATAGCGTCATTTATGTAAATTTTCTCCTGAAAGTTAAAAAACTATAACACACACACAGAAACATGAGTCGTCAGCCAAAGTCCAATAATCAAGGCACATAAGCCTACCACTGTTTACCAAAAGAACATGAGTCCCAGATAGAGAAATTTTCATAACGTTATTAAAAACACTGTATCCTCCTCTCGACACGAATGGTCATTTTTATCACCAAATGAACAACGATCTTTCCCCTGTTGATGCGCACCCGTTCATTTATACACACAACTCAAAATGCCTTTTTATAGAAACATAACCATGATATCAAAGGAATCTATTTGACTATGCAGATGAGAGGATTATGGAGATAAATGGACTTACAGGATTAATGTTATTACCTCTTAACTGTATCGTTCAGGCTTCTATATCTCTCCTCTTTCTCTTCCGCTGAGTGTTAATTATTGCTACATTGTTAATGATAAGTTAGAGTGGGTTGGTCCAACTGATTTGCATTGGTAAATCCCCTCCTGTAATGAATTTGAGTTCGGGATGATATGGTTTATCGAGAAGTTAAAGTGAAAATAAACGTTAGTTACTCTTCT
>NC_051409.1:40977168-40977423 GCF_015228065.2 Penaeus monodon | reverse complement strand
GTATGTACGCATGCATTTGTGTAGGAATAAGGAAAAGCATATCTACGTTTGTCGATTAGTCTTTCGATAACACTTTGAAGACACCATTTTCTTCACGCAGGTATAAAGAATTTGAAGAAAATTTAATTACAGATATGCCCCTAGTTTTGATATTACGGTGACTTCCCCACCTATGCGTATAATAATCTTATTCTCCGTTTATTATAAAACAGAGATCCACTTCGATCAGTGATATGAGAGAGATTCACTGACTGA
>NC_051409.1:40976551-40977142 GCF_015228065.2 Penaeus monodon | reverse complement strand
AAGAAACCTCAAAGTTGACCTCCACTTCAGGTCGAAGTGGTGATGTAACTAGATTAGTCCAGGATGTATGCGTATTAACCAGCTTATTAGGCCTGCAGGAACACATACGGGCAAGATTGTAGGCAAATAATGTGTCCTAAACAGAGTAAAAAGCGAACCAGTCACTTAGAATAAAGCGTAAATCAGTTAATCAGAATAAAGCCTATTAGAAAAAGTGTAAACCAGTCAATCGGAATAAAATCTCATTCAGTTCATTAAGGTGAAGTGTGAATCAGCCAATTAGAATAAAGTGTGAACAGCTAAATAGAATAAAATGTGAACCAACTGATTATCATAAAGTGTGCCCATGCAAGACGACCCCTTGTAACCCACTCGATTAAGAACATGTGTTTATACGCAAATACTCAGAAAAAAAATGTGACCCGCCGATCAGAAGCAACTAGCGTGTGGTTCTTCCCATCGGGAAAAGATATGACTCAGTTATTCAGAGGGAAGAGTGACCAAGCTAACAGGAGAGTTTATGAAACAGCAGATCATTGACGTGCGGGGTCTAGGCAGGCAGGTGCTCACATGGCAAAAGGAAACAAGCGT
>NC_051409.1:40976102-40976363 GCF_015228065.2 Penaeus monodon | reverse complement strand
GTGTGTGTGGCACAGCAGATTCTGAATGGGTGTGATTTATCCACTCAGAAAAAAGTGTCTCACGGCAGAAAGACTTCTTATGACGACTGTCCAATCAGGTTAATTTGAATTCGTTCAGTCCGAAGTGTGTCTGACGCAACTAACCATGAGAGCGTGTAGTGCACTCCGTAAAAAGCGCGTATGACATGCATGTCACTTGGAACCTATTCATTTGGCTGAAACTAGCAGAAGGGTGTAAAACTACTAGAGTATCGGTTTGCA
>NC_051409.1:40975717-40975959 GCF_015228065.2 Penaeus monodon | reverse complement strand
TAATGTTAAACCACAAATACAGCACAGAATCTTACCAAGAAACAATATATACAGCTATAAAAAACACGAGATTCCTGTTTTCTTTTTATACATACATAAAAAAGAACAGACTCGCACATTTTCCTGTGCACGAGAATGGAACAATTATACTTTACAAAGTTAAAAGAAGGTAATTTCTTTCTGAACATGTTTCCCGTGACACCATGGCTGGTCGCAGTAGCTACTAACCGAGCTAGTAGAGA
>NC_051409.1:40971540-40972570 GCF_015228065.2 Penaeus monodon | reverse complement strand
GATATATTATCGACAAACATGTCACAGCATCTAAGAAAACCTCTTCATTTCTTTGAGGAATAGATCCGTCATGGAGCGTAAAAAGAATCCACTTGGACGGAGCTCTGATCAGTTTTCCTCCTCAGAATTTGCACGAAGTGAAAAATGTTAAAACTCGTGTTTGATTGGCTTCTCGTATTTATGGTGATTACTGATTTCTGTCTTGTCAGATTTATGATTCGACTATTTGTGAAAACTTTTTTTTCCTTTTTAATCTTTTGCATTTTGTGATGGGTTCAGACGAGAAAACAGACTTTTGATATATATTTTAATGAGAAATAGTCCTCTCTGATAATTACTGATAATAAAGATAACAGTCCATGTTTACGCTTTTTTTCTAAATCTTAAGCACTAAATATGTTAATACATCCAGTTATATACAATGCGTTTTCAATATAGATATAATGAAATGTAAAATCAATTTGTCCCATAAAACTATTTCACTTGTTTAAACAGATAGCAAAATCCAGCATCAAAGAGAAATAAACAAGCTTGATCTCCGCGTGACGAAAAAGATTAACTTAAAACAAGATGGCTTTAGAGAGTTCCAGCTGCTGATGGATAAGGTTTATTTTTGGCGTTTTTTTATGATTTAACTTATTCCCTTATTTATTTCTGTTTATTTATTCGTGTATGCATTGAAGTTTATTTATTTATATATGTTATATTCCATATCTTTCTCTTCGTCTGTACCTCCATCTATATACATACTTCTCTATTTACTTACCTATTTATTGTTTGTTTAAATGACTTTTAGTTTTTTGTCCATCAGTTTCTTTATTTTCTTCCTTAGTGTCATTTCTTAGATGGAGTGGATAGACAGATGCACATTTGACAGGCTGAAGATGTTTGCTGATAAGATGATAAGATGGTTATTATCATAATTATTATGGTAAATAATAATAATTTCTCAACGGGTGTATTAAGGATGCAACGATGCAACTGGAATGTAATATACTCCTTACCAACCTCTATGGTGCATTGTCGCAAA
>NC_051409.1:40970887-40971100 GCF_015228065.2 Penaeus monodon | reverse complement strand
GCTGATTCCTTAACGAGTTTAATGATAAAAAGCAGTTCTGTGACTCGGAAACATAATTTATAGGTAAATAGATTTATGAAAAAATATATAGACTGGTGAATTAATTAATTAATAAGCAAGGGAAAAAAGTAAAAAATAGATATTAAACATAATTTATTCAACAACTAAAAAAGGATGACTAAATAGGTATATAAGAAAGAAAAAAACAGAATC
>NC_051409.1:40970373-40970572 GCF_015228065.2 Penaeus monodon | reverse complement strand
ATATATAACGCACGCATGACCAATACACCAAACCAAAAAAGTGTTCACACTGCCGCATAGCTCCCCCCTTTATCCCGCACGAAAACACACACATGCACATTCCTATTCACGCACAGTTAATTTCGTGACACCTCGACCTCTCATACCCCCTTCCCCGCCTTCATTCGTCCTTCTGCTTCTTTCATTTCCCGTTTCATTC
>NC_051409.1:40969962-40970147 GCF_015228065.2 Penaeus monodon | reverse complement strand
ACCCAAAAGCTCAAACACCGGTCACGCCATGACCTCATCCAACCACGTGTGTAATTGCTAATGAGCTTATCTGAAAGGAGGTATGTGGTTGCTTCCTTCGGTCGTTCGGGCGTAAATGACCCAACGAACATGGCTCATTCTAGTTTTTCCTGTTATCAAGTTACTAAAAAGAAAAAAATAATAAA
>NC_051409.1:40969535-40969780 GCF_015228065.2 Penaeus monodon | reverse complement strand
ATTTGATTTTTGAGAATGTATGATCGTTTTCTGCTGTTGTTTTTGCAAGTTTAGATGATTTGTGAGGTTCTTACTTTACTTTCTATCTTTTTTTGTAAGAGGATTTACGAGATTGCCTTAATTGGGAATTCTTTCATTAAGATAAAGCAAAAAAAAATATCCAATGTTTATGTCAATAACTCTATTTGGTGTAATAATACCATAGGTCACGCAATATCTAAATACAGTATCTTGCATGTGTAGAG
>NC_051409.1:40967978-40968202 GCF_015228065.2 Penaeus monodon | reverse complement strand
TAAGTTCTCACTCTTTCATCCGTATGTGTATGTATGAAGCCTTTTCATCCTTCGTGACGAGGAGGCAAAAGGTAGACGGAAAAAAAAAAAGAGAAAGAGAAAAAAAAAGATAATAAAAGTGTACGAAAAATGAAAAGCTGTAGGAAAATGGAGAAAATAATGTAAGTAGAAGCGTAAAGATGTAAAAAGAATAAAGTAAGACAAAGGAAGAGGAGAGAAATTAG
>NC_051409.1:40967758-40967906 GCF_015228065.2 Penaeus monodon | reverse complement strand
AAGCGATAATGAGAAAAAAGAGGAATGATTTCGTGCCGACCCTTCAAAACATGAAAGAGGAAAGGAAGAAGAAAAGATAAGGGGAAAAACCCGATGATAAAGAAGGGGAACTGAATAAAACAAGAGAGGGAAGAGGCGAGAGGAACAA
>NC_051409.1:40967551-40967672 GCF_015228065.2 Penaeus monodon | reverse complement strand
GGTTTGTAAAGCGAAAGGGGGAGAGAGGGAGAAGGAGATAAGGGAAAAGGACACTTGGAGCCTCCTCACAGGTGACGTCATCTGATTTATTATTGGAAAACACAGTCGATATTCCCGGCAG
>NC_051409.1:40967005-40967141 GCF_015228065.2 Penaeus monodon | reverse complement strand
CGCCGTTATTCCTCGCAACTTCAAGCAATCCTGGGAAATCTTGGCTTTTTAACACCACGGCGAGCAGGGCTTTCCCGGGATTCGATGACCTTGGCTGACCTCTTCCGGGCTGATTCTGGCCTTGGTCGTGGCTCTG
>NC_051409.1:40966449-40966583 GCF_015228065.2 Penaeus monodon | reverse complement strand
AATGCTCTTATTTATAACTCTATCATTACATGGAAACTAAGGCATGAACCTTTTAAACTTACTAAATATTTATTTTTCACTAATGAGGCGAAATGTATATGTTTACAAACATGTTCCGTGAGCAAAATGCAATG
>NC_051409.1:40965028-40965273 GCF_015228065.2 Penaeus monodon | reverse complement strand
ATAATTTGCTCCTGACTGAACATATGTGGATTTCGCCTCATTAGTGAAAAATAGATATTTATTAATGCTAAAAGGTCCATGCTTTTATTTGTACGTAATGAATAATAAATAAACAAAATATTTTCTTTTCATATGAACATAGATAAACACAGAGAAATTAGCACACACGTTAAATTCGCTTTTGAGTAACGAAATAGTGTAAAAGGCGGGATAGTGAAAAAAAGAAGAGAAGACGATAGTCACTT
>NC_051409.1:40963805-40963884 GCF_015228065.2 Penaeus monodon | reverse complement strand
AGGAATCAACGTGAAAAAGCTCTTTAACTTTCCTCGGCTATTTTACTATATGAATTATTCATTGCTTGTGCTGTGGTAA
>NC_051409.1:40962932-40963698 GCF_015228065.2 Penaeus monodon | reverse complement strand
ATTTTGTGAAGTTACCTTTTTTCTACTCATTCATACAACGATTTACCTAATAATCCACTTATCTGTATGCTCGTTTACCTGTACAGTGGCCGCAAAAAAAAAATTTACATATCAATCGTAAAAAAAACGTAAAGAACGCGTTCCGAGAAGAATGTCCATCCAGCGACGTCTGGCAACGCTACACAGACGGCGTTTTGTGTTGCGTGTCTGGACAGCTAGTGGTCCTCGCTTCTCGCCAACAGTTTTGTTTTACGTCAGCGAGCAATTGTCTACACTAAATGAATGATTAAACACTAGATATCCTGGTGGGAATTTCCTCAATAGTATACCAAGTTTGACAACTTGTAATAACAGTTCAATCTTACAGAATGGGTGTAAAACAATTGACTTAACACGAGAAAACACGTTGTTCAACGTTATTATAATAGCGATTGTCTCTAATCCACATATCAAGATATCAAGGCAAGCAATTTATAGCCTGAAGATACTGCTGCCACATTAGCAGGCGCATAATTAAAACAGAAGAAACATGGTTTTGGTGCACCAAAGAAGACTTTACTAAGGACAGACAAGATGATCATGAGATGATATCTGAACCCATTATAAAAGCATCCAGACATAAGAAAAAGCATCCAGAACTTTTCAAGAAGTGTCATTGAGGACCATCCAGCATCGCCTTCAGAAAAAACTCTGTTTACGACTCGGCGCGTAACTGTAAATCCTTTGCTCACCAATGCTTTATATAAAAACATGGAATTTTGCAGAA
>NC_051409.1:40962350-40962845 GCF_015228065.2 Penaeus monodon | reverse complement strand
ATGAGTCGTCCCAACTCCTCAATACACAGTTAAATCACTTAACCTGCTGACAGTGTAATGGTTTGGGTTTCTTTCATTGAGAATAAGGACAGGCGAGGTCTATTAATTCTTCTAAAGAATGTTACAACGAGCCGAAGTGATTATATTAACGTATTAAGGATTTTTTGCCAGTACATTCGCGAATTCGTGAGCTTCAATATTTTATGCGTGATAACGCTCCTTGTCACCAGTCAGAGATAGTGCAAAATTTTCTAAATGACAGTGGAATAAATGTATTAGAGTGGCCACGTAGCTCACCTCATCTAAGCCCCATAAAAACGCATGGAAACGTCATGAAGAACGAAGCGCAAGAAGTTAGACCCAACAATGTCAAATATCTGCTGGAGACCACTGAAGAAGTAGCGGTTCACATGAGGTTTTCTCTTTTGCCAGTCTTGCCAAAATGGCAGTAGATGGATTTGCAGCAGAAAGGGAACATGATCATGTGCTATCTGT
>NC_051409.1:40961466-40962200 GCF_015228065.2 Penaeus monodon | reverse complement strand
TAGACGAGAAAACAAATTGTTCACATTTTATTCTCCCCTGAATGTCAATGCAAGCTTATTTTATTATGCAGGCAGTTGATAGTTACCTATTTACCATATATCAATTTCACCTCATCATAGATATGTTATGTATCAGTTAGATTTCAAATGTAATGTATCAAGTGATCAGATTTCTGTAATATAGTTCCAACACCTACTGTTTATTCTTTGACTAACATGCTGATGTTTAGTTTTACCACTGAGCTATATTCTAAAACCCTCTTATGACGCCTATATACGTCGAAGGTCTGTAATAATAGGATTATTCAACAGTATTAGTACGGCTTACATAGCATTACGCAGTCTATCTTATATCACAGTATTATAAGAATTGATCTGATCACGTAACATACTGAGGAAAGAGGAATATAATACACCACATTTCATCGACTAAATTTTCTTAAAACACACCAACAAAGATCAATACGTGCATAAGTAATTTACAAAACGTCAGCATCAAGTAGTCCACTCCGAGTATTCATCCAAGATATATGGGTTGATTACGTCAGAGTAGCGTCAGCACGAGTTGTTTATCCCCAGGTAGAAGTTTATGCTCGGTTCATGGAGGGAGAAGCCTTATGTCTTGCTGTCGTTTGTTGTCGAGTATCTATTTCTCTTCTTGTATAAGTATTCACTTAATTTGTATATTACATGGTGTTGGTTCCAAAACTGATATTGTGTTAATTATTTGTCTG
>NC_051409.1:40961170-40961398 GCF_015228065.2 Penaeus monodon | reverse complement strand
TTGTTGGTGTTTTTTTTGAGTGAGTTTGTTTGTTTGTGTGTGTGTGTGTGTTTATGTAAGTATGACTTGGTGTATGCATTTGTGGTTTTGGGTGTACCGACTCTTTCTCTGCGTGTGTGTATCAATGTGTGAACATTCAGAAAAATACAATACCTGGGGAAAAAGGCTGGTTTATTTGAGAAAAAAAAACTAATATCAGTGAAACAGAATTATATGTCGATGTCAAAC
>NC_051409.1:40960755-40961088 GCF_015228065.2 Penaeus monodon | reverse complement strand
ACAGTGCAAAAAAGAAACAAGCAAAATCGATCCATAAAGAAACTTCATGAAGCTATGTGAAAAAAGGACGGCTCAGGAAATGCTAGTTCCTCCAAGCAAGATTATCACCCATTCTCATTCATGCTTTTTCTAGTACTTGTCACAACAGACATATTTAAAAGAGGATTTTACAAAAACGAGCCTCAAAAAGGTAAACTATATTACAGTCTGAAGCAACAATACACCAAACCCAACCTCTTAAAACAGAACCATATCACAATCTGAAAAACAACTACAACACTGAAAAATCCAAATACGAATCCCCTTTCCATAAAAAAAATACATCACAACCTA
>NC_051409.1:40960430-40960711 GCF_015228065.2 Penaeus monodon | reverse complement strand
TTACCCAAACAAACCCCGAAAACAAGAGAAAAACAGTCCACCTTTTCTGTACAAAATCTGTGGCGTTAGGCCTAAAGGCTAATGTCTAAACACGCGTCAGGGACCGCCGGTTGCCACACTACACATGCACGTCCGCCCCGAGTCCCCGAGTGTGGCGAACAGACTCGCCGAGGAATCAACGCACTCAGTCCTCTCTTGGCGACTGTTGCTTTGATTGATGTTGTTGATGATGTTTTTTTTAGCGTATTTTTTCTCTATGGAGGGAGGTATTTTCCTTGATT
>NC_051409.1:40958249-40958649 GCF_015228065.2 Penaeus monodon | reverse complement strand
CATTTATTACTGTCATCCTTCGCATTAGAAACAGAACAGATACTTCAATATTACACATGATTTTTAGAATAACTCTCATATCCCTGCGTATTATCATTGTTAATACCATTGCAAACTGATATCACTACAAACGTTCACAGAACTGCACAAATTTTCCACTGCATTTGGTTATACCACTGCAAAACCCAATATTATCATTACTTTTTCAGAAACGTTTAAGCTTCTGTATATACCCTTGTGTTGATTTACACATTCCGCTTCAGTAAATGGGCATTAGTTCCTCGTTTATTATCAAGAGTGTTGAAGGAATAATCCTCCTCCTCTTTGTCTCCAGTGTATCGTCTTTAAGATAGTAGAGGAAAAGAAATATACTTGAGGCTTCTTGGGGTTCAGGTGCAAG
>NC_051409.1:40956737-40956806 GCF_015228065.2 Penaeus monodon | reverse complement strand
CAACAGACTCCCTTTCTAGAACTAAATTAAGTCTCAAATATACAGAAGACGTTTGGCCACCAAACGTCC
>NC_051409.1:40955577-40955797 GCF_015228065.2 Penaeus monodon | reverse complement strand
AGATGATGGAGAAGCGAAAGAAACCCCAAGAAAAAGGAAAGGAAAAAGAAGAAATGTGTGAAGAAATGTATTTATTTCCTTGCCCCATAATCCTACTTGTGTGTCTATGTGCCAGAGGAAAAAGGTTCTTTGTTTGTATACAGCGTCGGGAGAGGATGCGACTGCGAATAGCATGGTCAAAGAACAGTTTTACTGCTTCGGGAATGGTCTGCGTAGCGAC
>NC_051409.1:40953570-40953927 GCF_015228065.2 Penaeus monodon | reverse complement strand
GATCAACCCCCGACTTCCCGAGGGCGAGCACCGTCACCCCAGCACCACATCTGTCCCCCGCCGCGTCACCCAAACGTCGAAGCCAGTAATCCCCTTTTGGAATTCCGATTCGAGGCGACGTGATCCTTTCGCGTCCAGTCTCAAGACAGAATCCGAATGAGGAGGGAAAGACAGTGGGATTTCATCTCAGCGTCTGAGGCGGCGCCCTTCAAAATCTTCTCCCTTATCCTTGTGCGGCGGCGTGTCCCTCTGCTTTACTCTCGTTTTTCTTTTTTTCTTCTTTTTTCATTTGGTTATGTTTGTATCCTTGCTTCGTGTGACTTATTTTCTTCATTTTTTTTCTTGGTGTGTGGTGTG
>NC_051409.1:40953381-40953528 GCF_015228065.2 Penaeus monodon | reverse complement strand
TAAAGTTTGTTCATTTCCCTTTATCTGATTATCTATTCATCCATGCATCTATAATTTTTTCATGTTTGTCCGTTTTTCAGTCTCTAAATCTTTTCCCCATTCCTCCTTTCTTTCACTATCGTCTTTATCTGCAAATCAGTCAATCAT
>NC_051409.1:40952794-40953158 GCF_015228065.2 Penaeus monodon | reverse complement strand
CACAATCTTACCAAAGTATCTCAACAAAATCAAACCCAGCTCACATCATCACCCAATCATCCTCTTCATCTAACTTTTCCTTCCCTAATCTTTCGTCGCCAAAATACACAACCCAAAAAACCGCTCGGCAAAGGAGAGGCACCCCCCCCCCCCCAAGACACTCACCTTACCTGGCGTGAAGTTATAATTAGCACGAGGAACCCAGAGGGACGAGGAACCCAGACTCGATGGATGTCAACACGGGCCCGCCCTGCCTACCTGGGACAGCGAACCTTTACCTAATACTTGAGTGTTACTTGAGAGGAGAAGGGAGTTGAGAGGTTGAGAGAAGGAAGAGGGGGGGGGAGATGAAAAAGAGGGAAGA
>NC_051409.1:40952234-40952685 GCF_015228065.2 Penaeus monodon | reverse complement strand
AAAAAAAAAACAAGGAAAATAGATAAGAGAGAGGGAAAGAAAAATAAAATATATGTAGGGAGAGAGACTGAAATAAATCAAGACAGAAAATAATAGAAATTGATAGCTAACAAAGAAATAAAGAGAGATCGAAACTAAAACACAGATAAAAATAGTGATGGAAAGCAAGAAAAAGAGAATGAGAGTAAAACAGATGCAAAAACGAAAAAGAGAAGAAAAAGAAACAGACAGAAAGAAAAAGAGAAACAGAAAAGGATAGACAGAGAAATAGGAAGATGAAAACTTAATAAAAAGCGATAGATATGGAGTGAATGAATTGCAATTGTTGTAAAGCAGTTTTTAATTTTTCGTTGGTTGAAATTTGAAATTAATCAAATCCCGTTCAGCGTATCCATGAATTGCAGTTAGTAGTGAGAAAGAAATAGATTTTTTATTATCGAGTAGCTTTAGC
>NC_051409.1:40951528-40951987 GCF_015228065.2 Penaeus monodon | reverse complement strand
ATTCCTGCATTCTCTTTAAACATGTGATAAAAAGAATACTGATCGATGTACTAACATGATTTCTCTTATTTTTACAGGGAAAATGTATCGGAATCGCCGACAAGAATAGATTGGATGTAAGAAGTTTTGTGAAGAAATCTAATTTCTCGAAAAAAGTGAATGATAAGTGTCTATGAAATTTGTTGAATCGGTGTGATTTAAATATAAAAATAAAAATGGAATTTTAAAAAATGAGTTGAAAATAAAGATAAAAAAAAATATATAAAATAAATCATAAAGATGTTAATGCGTGTAGTATGATATATCCTTAAAAGTGAAATAAGTTGCTTAAAATATATGGTAATGTAGCTATCCTGTAATGACCGTTATAAAAGGAAAAATAATTTCCACTTATAAAATTGCAGTAATTTTTATCATCATATGCAGTTGTGTTAATTACAGAAGTGCGGATTTCATTCG
>NC_051409.1:40951385-40951496 GCF_015228065.2 Penaeus monodon | reverse complement strand
GACTGTCATATTCTGAAACCGTGATCTTTGACATTCTGAATCCAGAAACCAGTATTCAAGATCTCCCCCCGCCTCGATTTTATTCCTTTTCCAAAACTATCCAAAAGAGAG
>NC_051409.1:40951055-40951340 GCF_015228065.2 Penaeus monodon | reverse complement strand
GCGAGAGCTAAAAACGAACGAAAAAATACTTGAAGTTACTTGAAGCGCATCCGGTCTACCTTTCGATCTCACGTTGGCGCGACCACGAACGCAGTGTGACGTCATCAACATGGCGCCGGAAGTGGGCGAGGGGCAGGAACGGCGTGCGTCGCTGCGCCAGCTCATCAACAGGATTATAAGGTAGGTGGACAGGTATTTTCTTTGATCTTAAGAATTCTAGGCATATACACATATCTACACACAATTTAGTAAATAAATAAACACAGACGCGCACACACGAGGACA
>NC_051409.1:40949600-40950692 GCF_015228065.2 Penaeus monodon | reverse complement strand
AATCACTACGCACTTTACGTCAACAAACGAAAATGACATATTCTGCTCTGAAAGGTCTTGGACACGAACGAGGACACCTGTTAAATCCTTGTGTCCGTCGCAATCGCATTAGGACACAGGAAGCTTCTGGGCTGTTTTTATTTCTTTTTTCTCCCTTTCTCTGCGCGAATTAGTACTGAAGGAAATTTCCTGCCATGGAGGACAGCGTAGAGTGAATGGACGACGTTCTGGATCGAGGGAAATTAAATGTCTGTATTTTTTTATTTCTTTTCTTCTTTGAATTATTTTTGCAGGTTTTTGGTTGTGTTTTGAGCTCTGTCTTGAGTTTCGCGTATGTTTTTTATAGTTTTTTGTACGTTTTTTGTTTGTGAGAATGTATTTGTTTAGAGTTTTGTTTGTTTGTTTTATTGATTTTATCTGTTTTAGCTGCCTTTAAGTGTTTGGGTGTTTTTTGTGTGTGTGTTTCTTTTATGTTTTATGATTGCGTTATTTATTCTATGAGTTTGGTTTCTTTTTGCTTGTTTTATGCATTTTAAAGTGTCTGGTTTAATTGTGAGTGTATTTGTATGTTTGGATATGTTTGGATGTTCATTTTTAGTTTGTTCTGTAGCCTCATGTGCTGTGAGTGTAATTTGTAATGCTTCTGTGTTAAATACCTAATCGCTTTTTCTTTTTTTTTTTGATTTTGGAATGTGCGCATCTTTTTGAGTCATTGCTAAGGCTTTGATTTGTATCTACTAGCGTCTCTTTGTTTTGTTTTGTTTTGACATAAGATGCCTTTGTAGCACAAGCGTGTTTGTGTCGTGTGAACGTTTGTGGCATGTGAGTGTGTCTTTATTTGGAACATGTGTGTTTTTATTTGAACTTCTGTGCATGTACAACAAATCATATCAAGGATGGGAAGATATATGGGTGAAAATTAATGAATTCATAACGGGCAAAAGAGGAAATAGACGCCTCGTCATCATATATATTTTCATCAGATATACACGCTCTGACCATTAACCTGTCATTCCTCCTCTGCATGAATAACTCCAGTGTCAACAAATGGATCATTTGCAGCAGCCGTTTACCTATTTCACTCATTCGGAG
>NC_051409.1:40948962-40949170 GCF_015228065.2 Penaeus monodon | reverse complement strand
GGCGTGCGTGTGTTCAGGATACACAGGTGTATCATCTCTCCTAATTTAGACAGACATCAAAGAAGAATAGACTGGAATGCACTAATTGCCCCGCGCAGTATTACCAATACTTCTTCCTATTTTTCATACCTCATATCAACTGAGAGAACTGATTGTTTTGATCCATGAAATTTAGATCGGATATTATGTCATTTACTTGAGCAACTTG
>NC_051409.1:40947130-40947306 GCF_015228065.2 Penaeus monodon | reverse complement strand
ACCCGAATCCCACATTTTCCAAAAGCAATTATGCAGTTGTTAAAAAGAGGAAGAAAAAAAGATCAGCTCCTAATTTTTCAAAGAGCAATTCATCAAATGGTTTAATTATACACATGTCAGCGTCGAGGCAGAAACGTCATAAGCGGTGGACTAAACATTGCATTGAGCTGGTGATT
>NC_051409.1:40946663-40946784 GCF_015228065.2 Penaeus monodon | reverse complement strand
TATTCCAGTAACGGCTTTTCCGCCCGTATTTATGATGAATTAGTCATCTGCTTTGACGTCAGAATGATATAGAAAAGTTCCTTTTCCGGGAATTTCATGACACTGACGTTATGCAGTTACT
>NC_051409.1:40946212-40946429 GCF_015228065.2 Penaeus monodon | reverse complement strand
CGCAATTTCCCTCCCAATCGGAATAGCAGTGATAACATTGACCGGAGCCCTAATCACGCCAATCAGGGTAATAGAGGAGCAGACCTAAATTACCTGCGTTTCATTATCGCAAAACAATAAAGCATCGAAGGATCTCAATTACTCTTGTGAGCGACTAAAGATAGCGTCCTCCGCTGGTGCTCGCGCGCTCGTGTGTGGGGCGTCCAGGCAGGCAGGC
>NC_051409.1:40945330-40945894 GCF_015228065.2 Penaeus monodon | reverse complement strand
GACTAAGAAACGCTTGATGCATATTCCCAAAGAAGGAAAGATATATCCCATAACAAATAAAGACAGAACACACAATACATGAAAACAAAGTGATCCCTCTGACAAGCGCCAACACACAGCCAACATGAACCTGAATGAAGCAGCCATGGCGAAAATGATCGAAATATTGTGAACCCGAATGAAGCAGCCATGGCGAAAGTGATCATTATATTGTGAACCCAAATGATGCAGCCATGGCGAAAGTGTTCGAAATAGTGTGAACCCGAATAAAGCAGTCATGGCGAAGGTGGTCGAAACAGAGAATGAACCCGAATGAAACAGCCATGGCGAAAGTGGTCGAAACAGAGTGAACCCGAATGAAGCAACCATGGCGAAAGTAGTCGAAACAGAGTGAACGTGAAAGGGGTCTGGAGCTCAGCGACGCCCAGAGTTTCCTCGCTTCAAGATGGGAAGTCAAGGCATCTCCAGTGGGACCGAGAGGAGACAGTGCCTTTCGGGAACAGCAGTGCCACTTATATGCAGTGCCATCGACGTGTCCCTCCGGCTCTTTCCTCGTCAACATGA
>NC_051409.1:40944952-40945130 GCF_015228065.2 Penaeus monodon | reverse complement strand
TCGGACAGACAGACAGACAGACTTAAAAAAAGATAGACAGGCCAAGATAAGCAGAGACAGAGACGGAACAAACCAGCAGACAAAAAGCAAGTAAATTAAATAATGCGAAAAGAAACGGATGAGACAGAACCAAGAGAGACGAAGCCCGAGAGAGGAAAGGCGAAGGGGTTTGGAAAAA
>NC_051409.1:40944720-40944806 GCF_015228065.2 Penaeus monodon | reverse complement strand
ACAGGAGGTTCAAGTGTATTGAGAATGCGTGTCCGATAATCAATGTGTTTGCCTCCACGTGTTCTGGCTTCCGAGAGCTGGACATT
>NC_051409.1:40944449-40944673 GCF_015228065.2 Penaeus monodon | reverse complement strand
CGGAATGAGACTAACTGATAGCGAAAAAGGATAAAAAAAGAAAACGAGATAGAAACAGAGGATATACAAATTAAGACAAGCATGAATAAAGAACAGAGATACATCATGGTAAAGCAAGAAGCTCCGTTACTCGACTCGAATGATTAAATGGAATTATTAAAACTGGGTTGTAAATTCGATAGATGGGCAGGAAGGACAAACATAGAATTGCATTTATGTAGACG
>NC_051409.1:40943983-40944199 GCF_015228065.2 Penaeus monodon | reverse complement strand
GGGGGGGGGGGGATGCAAAGTCACTGACATAGGTAATGACAAACGGTGACCTGAGACTTCATTAAGTTGGAAATTAAGAGAAATTAAATGATTTCATGAATTATTTGCGATTAAATGAGTAAATAAGGTTAAATTGCTTAGATATCGTTAAAGTAATGATTGGGGTAACTACTGAAGGGATGATGGTTATTACATTAATAAGGTACTATTATGCAG
>NC_051409.1:40943022-40943484 GCF_015228065.2 Penaeus monodon | reverse complement strand
AAATATTAAAGTCAACCCTTGCGCCTCTCTCTCGCCCCGTGAAAATATTCCATCAGTAAGACTCAGAGTAACTTTTCCCTGGACACGCGACGGCCCTAACCCGGCATCCCGGCTTGTCTCTTTTGACAGCCAGGGAGATAACTTTCGTGCCTCGGGATTTGACAGCAAACTGACACCCTTTCTCTGTAAGTTCTTCTGCTTGTCCGTCATCCTTCGTTCCAAAAGACGAAATAAAAATCGATTTGTTTTCTTTATATTTTCGTCATATTTCATTTATGGATGTCTGCATTTTTTAATGTCATTTTAGCTTTGATGGAAGGAGAGAAGGGGAAGAGAAATTGAATAATTATTTATTGTTATTTTCTATGCGGGGAGGACTGGTTAGGCGCTGCTTTCATATCTGTTGCATGTTATCTTTGTGATGATAGTAAGACGGGTTACAAGAGATATTGGTGCCCCCAA
>NC_051409.1:40942311-40942641 GCF_015228065.2 Penaeus monodon | reverse complement strand
GCTCCCAGAGGCGATGCCTTTCCTTCCCTCCACAACAGAAATCAATCGTCATTTTCTGGAGAAAAGGCCGCAAGAATCGCCCATGCAGAGCGCGGTCATGCAGGGCCATCGGGACTTAATAGCCTGATTTCCCTTCAATTAAGATGGGCGCTTGATAAGGGACTTCGCCGCCAGGGATGCCGGTCAAAGGCGGCGCTCTTGCTCGCGCTCCGTTCTCGCAGCTCGTCGTTGTCGCGGCCGCTGTGTGGGAGCTTTCCGTCTGCCTCTGTTTGGCCTTGGTTTGTCTTTGCTCTTTTCTGTGATGAGCAGATTCTTTTATTTATTCCCGAA
>NC_051409.1:40941061-40941427 GCF_015228065.2 Penaeus monodon | reverse complement strand
GAAAAATATCCGGCTCATGTAACGAATATTCTTCTTGTGCTGTAACAAGGAGTTAGAAAAGTTATATACCAAAAATGTTTGCCAATTAGTCTCTCTTTCGAATTTTACAAAAACAAATCTGTTAGTCTTATAAAATAAAACAAATGACGGATTTTTGGGCAGAATTTAACGATGGGAGCCAGTAGGTTTTATAAACATTTTTTTCACAACGACTCTGTCACAGTGTGTAACTATTACCACAAGTGCAGTGTAATAAAAACGCTTAAACGAAGTGCATGAAGGAAGTAAGGAATTTTGCTTGAACAGGCACATAGTTAGATCAAGTGCGTAGTAACCATTAATACACAGGATATGGTAACGGAAAGT
>NC_051409.1:40940285-40941026 GCF_015228065.2 Penaeus monodon | reverse complement strand
TTGTACGCGTCTGGACCAGCTTGAAAACTATAAGCATCTGGGCCAGGTTGTGAGTTATAAGTATCTGTGCCAAGCAAAGCATTATTAGTGTCTGAGGCACCTTAAGAACTACAAGGATAAACATCAGGTCAACTAAAGAATCCTAAGTATTTGATAGTAATAACACAAGCATAGTGTTTTATGGAAAGAAGTAGGGGTCAGAGAGCGCAGCAAAACTTGGCATTAGATAGGCAGTCCATGAAAGCTAGACAACGTAAGAACACATGGAACACAAATATTACGGAAGAACAGAAGGTTAAGAGAATACAAGAGAGACGGAGTCGGGAATAATGCAGGGTTATCAGAAAACAGGCAAGAAAGTCTAGAGCAGGGCTGTCAAACCCATTTATCCTAGGGAGCCACATTTCACCTTAGGATACAGAATGCGGGCCTGATAATCATGAGTCAGCGCCGCAGGATTGCCATAGAGTTGACAGAATCGTAGGAGGCCATTTTCTTCATTACAAAAGCACAGTAACTAAAAAAAACGGTAAAAGTGTAAGTGAAAATAAAAAAGCAAAGGAATGTCTTGATTCATTATATAAAACGGGCGACTGTAACACTAAAATAGTAAATGTGCCGCCTTCTACACCCCAGGTCTAGACGAGTAAGAAACTGGGAGAAGGGATTGTGTTTTACGAGGAAAATGTCCAGTAAAAGACGACAAAAAAGTGGATAAAGATGGAAAGAAACGTGAGCGCG
>NC_051409.1:40939828-40940074 GCF_015228065.2 Penaeus monodon | reverse complement strand
TGACCCAAAGAAGCTGTATAGACATAACTCGCCCTCATTACCAGCGAGGACTCTCCGATCCTGAGAACTCTACTTCGTCCCCCTCCCTTTGAAGCGCATACAACCTCCCTCATTTCGTCTTCTCTTATCGCGTCTTAATCGACTTATCGCATTTCTTCCTTATTCCTGCTCTTTATTCCCCCTCCTCTTCGTCATTATCATATATATGCATAAACTATCGATCTATATCTTTATGATGTGTGTGTG
>NC_051409.1:40937880-40937991 GCF_015228065.2 Penaeus monodon | reverse complement strand
TCTCTACTTTTCATGAATAATTTCACTTCTAAAAATATATCATTATTTTTTTCTACGTCTCTACACCTTTGAAATGCTCGAGGATACTTCACTTGCCTTGAGCTGGAGACC
>NC_051409.1:40936322-40937451 GCF_015228065.2 Penaeus monodon | reverse complement strand
AATAGGAGAGGAACACCTGGAAAAGAGGAAGAGGGAAAGGGATTAAGGATAGAATAGTAGAAAGGAGGGAGAGAAGGAATGGAAGAGGACGAACAAAAAAGGAGGGGGGAGGAGGCGTAAGGATCAAAAGAAGTAAAGCAAAAAGAAAGAAGGTGGGAGGAAGAACAGAGGTGAGGAAGGGAATGAAAGGAAGGAAATGGGAAGGAGAAGAAAAAAGGAACAGGAAGAGAGACGAAATAAAAGGGAGGGAGGATGGGTTGATTACTAGGAAGGAGAGGAGAACGGGATAATAACATACAAGAAAGAAGAAAAAGAGAAGAACAAGAGAACAAAAGAAAGATCGATATAAAAGGAAATTATATTAATTAAGAAAGACGGAAGGGGGGGAGGAAGGCGGAAAGAAGGGGGGGGGGCAAGAAAGGAGGGTTAAAGGGAAAAGGAGAGGTAGGGGAGAAGGGGAGTCAAAAGGACCACTTCAGGGTAACAGGAAAACCCGTAATAAGGAAGGGACAGAAAACGTAGAAGGAAACAAAGCTTTTTTTCGAATACAGTTAGAAATAGAATATGATATACAGTATATTATGTTACAGAGTATATCAAGTTGTGTGATATATGATATAACATTGTCTTTGGTTTATGATATGAAATACGGAATACGACATAAGATACGAAATATGGTTCATGATATACAAAATAACATGATATACAAAGTATGAAAAATCATAATAAATAATGTATATGAAATATAACAAGAAATACATGTTACATCATATGGTACATTAGTTGATTTATTACACAAAACAATATCAAATCAAACATCTAAAAACCTTTACAACGAAACAAATGACACACGATCCCACACAAACCAAGACCAAAACACAGACAAAAATCTCACTTACCTTCCACGCATTAAAAGAGGCCAGCCTGTGCAAGCCACGTGCACCACACAGCAGAACAAGAGGCAGCCTTGCAGTGCCCCTTAAGTGAAGGCAGGACGACCCATCACTTTAAAGAAACTAGCAGTGCTTTCGTTAAGGGTGTCATGACGTTTTATAATAGAAAGGAGCTGTTAATGAAGGTAATGGAAGCTGAATGGAAAAAGTGACCATGTTGAAGATAACGCTGGGAG
>NC_051409.1:40935647-40935925 GCF_015228065.2 Penaeus monodon | reverse complement strand
AGCAGAAAAAACGCGGATAAGTGCCTGCTATGTAAACGTAGTGCATGTGCATATGTGTGTTTACCGCTGTGTGTACATCTACGTCTGTAACTACGTGGGCCATGTCTCGGGCTGTGCATATGTGGAAAACCCATGCGGAAAAAGAAATAGTAAATAAAACAACAAATGCATGGACAGGAAAACATACGAACATGCCAACGGCCTTTACGTTTTATGTGATCTGAAGCAAATATTCGAAAAAGCCTTCGATATATTTGTGTGGCATCCTGTTCCTCCCT
>NC_051409.1:40934979-40935166 GCF_015228065.2 Penaeus monodon | reverse complement strand
CTCCCTGCAGCGCGAGAGAAAGATCCCTGGTGTCCCGAGGCCGTAATAGGAAGAGTAGCTTCGTCCCGATCGTATTAAACTGATTAGTTTATCGGACTTAATCTATTCACGCGGAGGAACAATCCTGGAATTGCGCTGCTTGTCCGGTTGCCTGGATGAATGTGTCTGTGCCTTTCCATATATGTGA
>NC_051409.1:40933693-40934827 GCF_015228065.2 Penaeus monodon | reverse complement strand
AAGGTGTGGATGGGTTGACACACATCACACAACATACAATATTCACTCTCAAATGAGGATAATGACATAATGAATATGATAATTCCCCACGGCTCCAAAGTCTTGCAGTATCCCACAGTAACTTTAAGCATTGCCTGAAGTCATGCTCGCTACGAGCAGCACTTCACGAAAAAAAGTCTTAATTATGAGTGAACATTAACTGTATTAAAAATTGTTAGATTCTCAGTGTGCATATACCGTCGCGCAAGTTGACAAAGACCTCAGTTTCCAGCAAGGAATCGGGATGGCGTTGAAAATTCTGGAACAGGAACCAAAATCACTCATCAAACAAGGTGCAGAGAGGAGGAACAATGTCAGAGTTAGCCTTGGAAAACAAGATAATCAAATTTTCTTGAAGAATCGAGGCAGAAGTAGAGTAAAAAAAAAATGATAATAAGTGTACTGTGGCGATGCAACAAGGCTGTAGGTAGTACCCGGACGGAGGACAATCTCAAAGTGGCTCTCTAGATACAAGAGAAGCAGACTTCCTTAATTAAAATGTAAAGACAGAAAGGATGTAAAATTGTTATAAAAGTGATGGAGACGGTCTACACAATTCAGCTGATCTCGAACCAGATCAAACTACCATCAAAGTCGCCTATAATATCAGTTGAGAGAGAAATCCCATATTTTAAGAAACAATCAATTACTTTCTAATACTACAGAAAGATTATAATACTTCCAACACCAACACGTTAGCAACAGAACAAAATTAATGTATGTTATGTAAAATACTCATAAACACAGCAGCCTTATCGTACTCTTCCCCTTGTTCTCTCCCTTTATGTGCATATCTCCGAGCAACGGCCACATGCAATGGTCGATCTATAATTATCTCAACATCCAAAATTAATAAAAATAACCGATATACATCTACAGAACGAAAGATCCACCGTGATTATTGGGTATGAAAATAACACAGATAGAACTACAGGCACTGATAAGTCAGGGATTATTATGGACAAAAAAGAACAGCCTAGCAACAGCTTTCCAAAAATCCAATAGAAAATAGTACCTGTTGTACTGGAACAGAAAGGCAAAAGAGATAGGACAGACAGACAGAGAAATAGGGAGGGAGATACTGTACTGTGTGTG
>NC_051409.1:40933228-40933581 GCF_015228065.2 Penaeus monodon | reverse complement strand
CAAAAATAGAAAATATATAAGAAAGAAACAAATATAAGACAAGAGAAACAGTCAAGAATGAAAAGACAAGAGAAAATGAAAGTAAAACAAACAACCAGAAAAAACAGTAGACAAACAGACTTTAATAAAACAAAGGAAAATCTCCCAAAACAGGAAGAAAAGAGTTAATTAGCGTGTGTGGTCGGCTCCCCCTTTCGCCCCTCCGCCCCGGGCCTCATCGGGCAGCCACCAGTGAATGCTCAAGCTAAAGGAAAACGGCAGGTTTTGTTCCCTCGGACTAATGAGGGGTCTATAAGCTCATGTGTGAGAGATAAGGGGGGAACAATGCGCTGGGTGAGGGTGGCGGAGAGTAC
>NC_051409.1:40932000-40932137 GCF_015228065.2 Penaeus monodon | reverse complement strand
TATTATGAAATTGTAGATTATCGTATTTATTATTATATAATTTTATACTATAATTCATTATATATATAATATATACATCATACTTTATAAATATCAATCCATATCTCATATATATCATGATATTTCAACAATATATA
>NC_051409.1:40931563-40931805 GCF_015228065.2 Penaeus monodon | reverse complement strand
ACCACAGGCAAAATCAATTAACTCAATCATTCACTAATTGCATACCTACAAATTCCAATAATAAACCGCTGACCTTAATCGACCAATACTAATTATCAATTATTAATATCTTGAAGCTTATGATTACGCGGAGCACAAATACCTGAGGATAATTACCTACTTACCTTTTTTTCATGAGTATTTACGTAATTTTCACTCATGCATAGAAGATCACTCACGCCCATTGGAAATTAAAAGGATTT
>NC_051409.1:40931095-40931317 GCF_015228065.2 Penaeus monodon | reverse complement strand
ATAAAGGCCTTTTTAGTAACGTCTAATCTATTTTCAAGAATAGACCATTCGTCTATTTCTGTAATAAATAGACACAGCATATGTATATACGTATCAATACATTTAGAAATGCAAACTGTTACCTATAATGATAATTATACGTATTTTCATTAATTCATTGTCAACAGAATCAATCATATCACATACAGGTCAGAATATCTAAAGGAATCCATTCAGTAATGA
>NC_051409.1:40930910-40931057 GCF_015228065.2 Penaeus monodon | reverse complement strand
TCAATGATTTAGAGTGATCCTGCCCTGCAACCTATCAGTTTGTGTTGATACCTTGTCGTTCATGTCACCGTTTCTCTTTCCGTGCTAGAGTGCTTCTTTATGCTTCGATAACGATGTGGAAAATAAAGAACTGGTTTATAAATCAGA
>NC_051409.1:40928182-40928703 GCF_015228065.2 Penaeus monodon | reverse complement strand
AATACGTCTTATAGACTTCTCCATTTGTGTATATGCAAAGCCTATTTACTAATCTATTGTCTTAAGATATGCTCTATACATCGATGTATTTATTCAGAGCTCGAATTTATCCCCAAAGCTATTACATCGTATAATTGGTTATATTCTAAGCGTAGATAGATATTTATACAAATGTATTGCATAAACGAAAATTTGTTATAATAGATATATCAAACATTACATACAAGTTAATCGAATACATATTATTGTAAGGTAAAACAGAAAAGATTTTGGAAAGCTAACTGTTATAATGAAAAGACTAACAAGAATACAGGAATACACACGAACACAGAATCAATATAAGAAAACAGAAAGCTCCATCGTAAACCCGAAAAGACGAATAATCTATGATAAATAACAGACATAAGATAAATGAAAAGAAAAAAGAGGGAAAGGAAAGGATAACATGTTGGTTGTCTGGCCTTGCGATGTTTCTGAATTATTAAACTATCTCGATCATGCATAGGAAATCGGTCTGACGA
>NC_051409.1:40927802-40928154 GCF_015228065.2 Penaeus monodon | reverse complement strand
TTCTGCAAGGGCCAGTCATGCTGGTTAGTTCATGCAAAGTATGTATGTGTGCTTGTACACAGGTGATTTTAAAACGGAAAGACTCAGCCGGGTAAACATACACACGGTATCCCCAAATTTAACTCAACATATATAAGAGAAAAAATTATGTAAAGGTCTGTATACTACACACGGACTCTCATCCATTACAACACAAACGCCGCACAAAAACTCCAGCAAATATACAAATAATAGCAATTTTTCACACAAAAAAAAAAGAACACTCGACACAACATACATAAAACCCAAACACACCCACCACACACACAAAACCCCCAAAACCCCAACAAACACACCACACCCCAAAAACAAA
>NC_051409.1:40926764-40927095 GCF_015228065.2 Penaeus monodon | reverse complement strand
ACAAACTACCCCGCAAAAGCCCAAAACAGCAAAAAGTGAAAAGGCAGACTGAAACAGACTCAGCTGGGGAATTTCATTTGGGTTTGAACCTGAAAACCAAAATGAACTTACCCCGTTGAATAAAAATACTTTCCGTTTCCTTTTTCAAAAGCACATGATTACCGGAATCGGGAAAATGATAAAAACCCTTTCATTTTTAATTTCTGAATCATTTTTATTACGAAATCTACAAAGCTTCGTTTAAAAATTGGGTATTAAATTTATCTCTTCCGAAACAAAGTTCATGCGCAAACTCACGCACATACACACACACACATAAAAAGAGAAAGCA
>NC_051409.1:40926608-40926729 GCF_015228065.2 Penaeus monodon | reverse complement strand
GAAAGAGAGACAGAAATAGAAAAATAGACAGACAAACACACGCACACAACCCACACTCAACTCAAAACTCATTGTCATCAGTATCCTCACGCACCTTCGTCGTTATCAGTGACACCATCGT
>NC_051409.1:40926458-40926557 GCF_015228065.2 Penaeus monodon | reverse complement strand
CCAGCGTGTTGTCTGAAGATTTGGCTAATGTCGTTAATTCCTGAAAACTCCTTGGTGCAAACATTTCGCCATATTTTTTTCTGAAACACGTGCTTTCTG
>NC_051409.1:40925437-40925772 GCF_015228065.2 Penaeus monodon | reverse complement strand
TAAAAACATAAAACAAATATAATTAAATTTTAAAATAAAAATATATATTAAAATAATTAAATATAAAAAAATAATAATGTATAAAATGAAAATAAACAATTGGGGAAATATAATAAAAAATAAAAAAAAAAAATAAATAAATTTTTATAAAATTAATTTTAAAATTGGGGGGGGTGGGGTGGGTAGTCGGTGGAATTTTGGGGGTTTTGGGGGAAAAAAAAATTTAAAAATAATATAAAAAAAATTTAAAAAAATATTTAAATAATATTTAAAAAAATTAAAATTAAATTTTAAAAATAAAAAAAAAAATAATTTTAAAAACACCAAAACAAAAA
>NC_051409.1:40925111-40925400 GCF_015228065.2 Penaeus monodon | reverse complement strand
AACAAAAATAAAAAAAATAAATAAAAATAATATATATAAAAAATAATTTAAAAAAAAAACAAAACAAAACCCACACAACACACCAACACACCACAACCAAAATTTTAAAAAAATATAATAAAATTTTAATTAATATAATAATAATATAAAAATTAAATATAACTTAAACAAATAACAATAATAATATTTAAAAATAAAATAATAAAAAAATTTTTTAAAAAAAAAAAATAAAAAATACATAAAAAAATAAAAAAATAAATAAATATATTAAAATAAAAAAAATACCAAA
>NC_051409.1:40924708-40925061 GCF_015228065.2 Penaeus monodon | reverse complement strand
AAATAAATAATAAAAAATTATTAAAAAAAATTATAATATATTATTATAATATATATGTATATTTATATTATTTTAATTATTTATATATTTAATTATATTTTTAATTATTATATTATATTATATAAATTTTTATTATATATATATAATATTAATATGGCTAATGTAATATATTTATATAAAGGTAATATATATATAATATGGGTAAAATCGTTAAATTCCCGAAAACTCGTTTGGGGGCAAACATTGCGCCCTTTTTTTTCTGAAAAACGTGCTTTCTGAATTTAATTTAAAAAATAAATAATTTTAAGGCACGGAAAGAGATAATTTAAACTAAAAAAAAAAACTGTCATTTT
>NC_051409.1:40924137-40924211 GCF_015228065.2 Penaeus monodon | reverse complement strand
TTATATAATATTATATTAATATAATATATATTAAAATATAAATAATTAATAATATTTAATAGAAACATAATTTC
>NC_051409.1:40923759-40923912 GCF_015228065.2 Penaeus monodon | reverse complement strand
GGGTGGGGGGGGTGTGTTTTGGCGGATGTGGGGGGGAATGTTGGGGGGTGTGAATTTTAAAAAATAAAAAAATAATAAAATTATTTTAAAATATTTTTTTAAAAAATATAATGAAATTTAAAAAAAAATTTTAAAAAAAAAAAAAAAATATAA
>NC_051409.1:40923265-40923631 GCF_015228065.2 Penaeus monodon | reverse complement strand
AAAAATAAATAATTAAATAATAAAATAATATAATAAAATATATAATAAATATTAAATACAATATATACAATATATAAAAATAATAATAAAATAAATAAAAAAAATTTAAAATAAAAAACATATTAAATTATTATATAAATATATAAATATAATAATATTTATTAAAAAAATATTATTATTTTGATTTAAAACCACCACACAAACACACACCCCCACACACCCACACCAAAAACACAAAACAATATATTATATAAAAAAATATATTTTATAATAAATAATATAATAAAAAGATAAATATAATAATATATAAATTAAAAAGATAATAAAAAAAAAATATATAAAAATAAATTTAAATTAATAATACAT
>NC_051409.1:40923141-40923216 GCF_015228065.2 Penaeus monodon | reverse complement strand
CAAAAAAAATAAAGAATATATAATTTTATATATAATATATATAAATAAAATAATTATATACAACATACATTAATA
>NC_051409.1:40923003-40923104 GCF_015228065.2 Penaeus monodon | reverse complement strand
ATTTTAACTACATACATACAATTTTATTAATATAATATATTTTTAAAATTATATATATTATTTTTTGTAAAAAAATTTAAAATAATAATACACACCACACA
>NC_051409.1:40920520-40920652 GCF_015228065.2 Penaeus monodon | reverse complement strand
TTATATTTTATATTATAATTTTTTTTTAAATATATCTTTATATATAAAATATTATAAATATATATTTAAATTTTAAAAATTTTTAATTATTTATTTACATATTTTTTTAATTATTATATAAAATTTATTATT
>NC_051409.1:40918053-40918194 GCF_015228065.2 Penaeus monodon | reverse complement strand
GTCTACCTACACAGAACCACACACGTATACGACACATTCAGTAAATTAGCAAATAAATGTATATTACTTGAAAATAAACAAAACAAGATTTTTATCAGTTGCAAGTACTGAATATAGAACGCAAAATGTAGGTTGAAAGGC
>NC_051409.1:40917485-40917597 GCF_015228065.2 Penaeus monodon | reverse complement strand
CTATCTGTTTAAACTAAACACTCCTAGTTGAAAGACCAAGTAAAAGGAATGGTCTGTCTGCTAAAAGGGATGTCATATTACTAGTGCTTAAACCAATCGACTCGTATAGCAA
>NC_051409.1:40917087-40917336 GCF_015228065.2 Penaeus monodon | reverse complement strand
GAATATTGAGGCTTGAATCAAAGCATACTTGGATTATTGATTCAAAAGGCTGTATTGATAAGCAGCGAGACTCACTTAAAAGGTAAATACGACAGTTTTCATTGGTTCATTATTGTAGCAAAGCGAAGCAGATCAAAACCTTTGGGTATGCATGTTAAATATTTTCTCCTTATTATCAATTTATGTTTATCTAAATCTATCTTTTTTATCCTTTTCTCCCTGCTTCTCAACACTCCAATGCCTTTTTTT
>NC_051409.1:40916647-40916867 GCF_015228065.2 Penaeus monodon | reverse complement strand
ACACTTACCTTTCCTTCCCCTACACGACACCCACTTGTGGTTTCCACTCCTCGTTAGGACTCCCCCTAATAAAGTCTCCTAATTTACAACACAACGTCAAGTTTTCTGTTGATTTCAGTGATGGTTCGTTTGTTTTATTGATATTCTCCGTATATTACGTCTGTACGAAAAAGTAAGAAAAAGTAAGATAGAAAAGAAATGAGAGAATGAGATGATGTTC
>NC_051409.1:40916262-40916506 GCF_015228065.2 Penaeus monodon | reverse complement strand
AAACAAAAACAGAGAATAAGAAAGACAGAGACCGAAGAACAAGGAGCTGAGGGCTAAAAGCAAATGGAGCGAAGAAAAGTGACAAGGGAGAGACGAGAAAAGAAAGGTGGGAATAAGAACAGGGGAGGTGAAAGCAGGAAGATGGAGGGGAAGGAGAAAAGAGAGAAAGAGAGTGAAAAATTAGGCTTAGAAAGGGGTGTAGGTATAGTTAGTACTAATTGACATACGTCTATAAACGTATATG
>NC_051409.1:40916001-40916239 GCF_015228065.2 Penaeus monodon | reverse complement strand
CAAATCAATTACAGTTTATCACTACTAGTCATATATCAAGTGTCATTACGTACGCTTTCACTCACTGAACGTGTTGCGAGAAATGTGGTGTTGAATCTACAGGTTAGGGAATCGGGATGGGTAAATAAGGCTCAATTTCCCCTGTTCTTCAAGGTGATTGTCGATTTACGTTATCTACGTCATGCCTTTGCTTCTCTGACGCTCTTACTCGTATCTCTTTTTCTCCCTCTTCCTTTCT
>NC_051409.1:40915531-40915864 GCF_015228065.2 Penaeus monodon | reverse complement strand
ACCTACCTACCTATCTATTCATCTCTTACCTATCTTTTGTGTGCAATTACGTTATGTAATTTCAGAACATTTTCCTTGACAGTTTGTAAATCCTGTCTTTTGGAGCATACTAATCTACATTACTATTCAAACACATTTGATAATTTGGGTCAAAATTCCACACAAAAATTAAGTTTCCCCTTTAACCTATATGAATAAAAGAAAACGATATGAGTGTCGGAGGGATAAACTGCACTATTTTATATATAGCTTATTGGCTAATTCATCACTGCCATGCCTGGCTGGCGACTACGAAGTATAGGGCTATAAAATCTATCGTGTGTGACAGGCTGA
>NC_051409.1:40915149-40915284 GCF_015228065.2 Penaeus monodon | reverse complement strand
TGCAATCACATTTTTAAGTGATTAGTTTTTTATATTTACTTATATGATTATATCTCTGTATATTCATGTGCCTGTATCTTTATGTACATAACACAGCGAAACATTAACATATATCCACGATGCCAGATAAGGCAT
>NC_051409.1:40914672-40915110 GCF_015228065.2 Penaeus monodon | reverse complement strand
TCGCATAATCTCAGCCTTTGATATATGGCGTCCTTGTATTCCCGTTTTTTCCCCTTAAGATAAACACCTTCAAAGAAAACGGCATCTTACATTCCCGTTTTCTTTCACCTTCAAAGAAAACGGCATCTAAGTTAATCAGTTGATGTTTCGTCGACTCGTTTCTCTCTGCAGTCTTTAATCTTCAATCTGGTTTTTGATCGGATGTTGATGGAGTAATCTCGTCGCTGATAGAGATGAAACGGAGGGGAGGAGTATTTGTATGAGTTGGTATTAAGCTCCGTTTGTTTGAGATGGAAAAAGTTATCTCGGAGATAATGATCAGGGGGTATCGAATATAGACAGACCGCTATAGTGCAATTCAACTTAGGATGTTCGTTATAGTGTAAAACTAAATAAATATTCCACACAAATCCCCACGCAGATCCACTCACCCAACCG
>NC_051409.1:40914221-40914403 GCF_015228065.2 Penaeus monodon | reverse complement strand
TTCTCTATCACATGTATACGTTTATAAACAATTCTAAATCTATTCACCTACTTATTCCCTTACTTCATTTTCTATATTTACGCATTTTATCATACAGCTAAATATACAAACTTTCGAAATTTTGATAAAACCATGCAAAAAGGCAGCAATTTCTCCTTTCCGTATATGTTTTTGTGTATACC
>NC_051409.1:40913089-40913184 GCF_015228065.2 Penaeus monodon | reverse complement strand
TTTCTCTCTCTCTCTCTCATCATGAGAAATTCCTTCAACAAACCAATTTTCCAATTTGCCCAAATTTCTCTCCCTTTTACCCTTTAACGCACAAG
>NC_051409.1:40912026-40912644 GCF_015228065.2 Penaeus monodon | reverse complement strand
GTGCGTGTGAAAGCGAGCAGTTAAACCTCTTCCAGCGTGCGCAGCTTAGGCGGGATGGCCGGGAAGCTCTTGATGCATCGGAATTTAAGCGATCTCTCGTTCTCATGGCTGAAGGGGTGCGGGGGGGGTAGAGGAAGGGGGAAGAAGGGAGGGGTGGAGGAAGGGAGTGGAAGGGTGGAAGTAGAGGAGGGAGGTGGGAGGAGGTAGGGAGAGGGTGAGAGGTGGGGGAGGGGAGGAGTGGAAGGGTGGGAGGGAGGAAGGGAAGGAAAGGGAGGGGCAGAGAGGAGGTAGAGCTAGGGGAAGGAGGGGAGGGGAGAGGGAGCGACGAGAGGGAGGGGGTAGAAGAAGGGCTAAGGGTTAGAAGGGTGGATAAGGAGAGGGTAGAGACAGAGCAGGGAGAAAGATGGAAGGGAGGAGAGATAGGAGGAAGAGGAGAGGGAGTGACGAGAGGAAGAGAAGGGCGATAGAGAGGAAGGATTGGGAAACAGAGAAGGGTGGGCGGGGACAGGTAGGGAGAGGGGGAGGGAGGGAGAGGGGGAGAGGTGGGGGAGGGGGAGGAGGGGCAGAGGAGGGGGAAAATAGCAGAAAGGGATCTAGTTCAGGTGTAGGACAGAAGTG
>NC_051409.1:40911146-40911593 GCF_015228065.2 Penaeus monodon | reverse complement strand
TGAAAACATACTGATAGTCTTGATTTTTTTTCTAATTAGGTATTACTGTTTTGATGGTTAAATTTCAGCTCTCGCTATTTATGAATATGTATGTACACTCATCACTGAATGTTTACTTTCACATTTTTCACATTTCATATATTACGTATTCTTGTAATAACTAAAGTGTTAAAGTTAAAATGTATACTGTAAATGTACGATATCCACAGATAGAGATATTCAGATATATGGACATATGTATCAACAAGCCATGTAGAAATACATTAATGGCATACACACGCCAGAATAAGAAGAAATATGTACAAGTAACTGTAATTTACGATTACGTTGACTCACAAAAATGAACACACACATAATAACACACAGAATGATATACATGCATACCATATATTTAATCATGGACAGACATACACACGTAAGTGGTGCAATTCCATTAAGAAATGATTG
>NC_051409.1:40910801-40911063 GCF_015228065.2 Penaeus monodon | reverse complement strand
TACCGACGGAACAGCTGACCGAAGCCCACACATGCTTAATGACTGTGGAGAGGGATGACTATTGAACCTGCCAGCACCACACCCACCTCATTGTTGAACCCATTAGAGTAATTAGCTTATAATTAATGGCGAACGTAAAATACCATCCTGTATCCAAAGGGTGAATGATTAACTCTGCATTTCACATTCCATTTCCCTTATTCGCGTGGCCGGGCGGGGGAGGAAACAGGTCCGGGAAATGCAGTGCAGGGGTCAAAGGCCG
>NC_051409.1:40909755-40909896 GCF_015228065.2 Penaeus monodon | reverse complement strand
AATGCGTGTGTGTAAACATTTTCATCTGCATTTCTTCTCTATCATTTACCACATATTTTACGATTTGCAAATATCTGTCTGTTTTGGCGACTTTAAAGATTTGTTATTTCAGCTTATCACGCTCCAGCATTGGAAACACAG
>NC_051409.1:40907952-40909013 GCF_015228065.2 Penaeus monodon | reverse complement strand
ACACGCACTTTACGTCACACGCAAATGACATATTCTGCTCTGAAAGGTCTGGGACACGAGACGAGGACACCTGTTACATCCTTGTGTCCGTCGCAATCGCATTAGGACACAGGAAGCTTCTGGGCTGTTTTTATTTCTTTTTTCTCCCTTTCTTCTGCGCGAATTAGTACCTGAAGGGAAATTTCCTGCCATGGAGACAGCGTAAGAGTGAAGGGACGAGACGGTCTGGATCGAGGGGAATTAATGTCTGTATTTTTTTTATTTCTTTTTCTTCTTTGAATTATTTTGCAGGTTTTTGTTGTGTTTTGAGCTCTGCTTGAGTTCGGCGTATGTTTTTTATAGGTTTTTGTACGTTTTTTGTTTGTGAGAATGTATTTGTTAGAGTTTCTTTGTTTGTTTTATTGGATTTATCTTTTTAGCTGCCTTTAAGTGTTTTGGGTGTTTGTTTTTTTTGTGTTCTTTTATGTTTTATGATTGCGTATTTATTTCTATGAGTTTGTTCTTTTTGCTTGTTTTTGCATTTTAAAGTGTCTGGTTAATTTGTGAGTGTATTTGTATGTTTGGATATGTGTGGATGTTCATTTTTGTTTGTTCTGTAGCCTCATGTGCTGTGAGTGTATTTGTATGCTTCTGTGTAATACTAATCCTTTTTTTTTGTTTTGGAATGTGAGCATCTTTTTAGTTCATTTGCTAAGGCTTTGATTTGTATGCCTACTAGCGTCTCTTTGTTTGTTTGTTTGACATAAGATTGCCTTTGTACACAAGCGTGTTTGTGTTCGTGTGAACGTTTGTGCATGTGAGTGTGTCTTTATTTGAACATGTGTGTTTGTTTATTTGAACTTCTGTGCATGTAAAAACAAAACCCATATCACGGATGGGAAGATATATGGGTGAAAATTAATGAATTCATAACGCAAAAGAGGAAATAGACGCCTCTTCATCATATATATTTTCATCAGATATACAAGCTCGTAACCAGTAACCTGTCTCTCCTCCTGCATGAATAACTCCAGTGCAACAAAGGGTCACTTTGACAGACGCCGTGTTACCTATTCACTCAT
>NC_051409.1:40907329-40907537 GCF_015228065.2 Penaeus monodon | reverse complement strand
GCGTGCGTGTGTTCGGATACACAGGTGTATCATCTCTCCTAATTTAGACAGACATCAAAGAAGCAATAGACTGAATGAAACTAATTGCCCCGCGCAGTTATTACCAATACTTCTTCCTATTTTTCATACCTCGTATCAACTGAGAGAACTGATTGTTTTGATCCATGAAATTTAGATCGGAAATTATGTCATTTACTTGAGCAACTTG
>NC_051409.1:40906310-40906499 GCF_015228065.2 Penaeus monodon | reverse complement strand
CAAGTAAATGACATAATTTCCGATCTAAATTTCATGGATCAAAACAATCAGTTCTCTCAGTTGATACGAGGTATGAAAAATAGGAAGAAGTATTGGTAATAACTGCGCGGGGCAATTAGTTTCATTCAGTCTATTGCTTCTTTGATGTCTGTCTAAATTAGGAGAGATGATACACCTGTGTATCCGAAC
>NC_051409.1:40905650-40905880 GCF_015228065.2 Penaeus monodon | reverse complement strand
ATGAGTGAATAGGTAACACGGCGTCTGTCAAAGTGACCCTTTGTTGCACTGGGGGTTATTCATGCAGGAGGAGAGACAGGTTCGGGGTCACGAGCTTGTATATCTGATGAAAATATATATGATGAAGAAGCGTCTATTTCCTCTTTTGCGTTATGAATTCATTAATTTTCACCCATATATCTTCCCATTTGTGATATGGGTTTTGTTTTTACATGCACAGAAGTTCAAAT
>NC_051409.1:40905477-40905584 GCF_015228065.2 Penaeus monodon | reverse complement strand
GCTTGTGTACAAAGGCAATCTTATGTCAAACAAACAAACAAAGAGACGCAGTAAAGGGATACAAATCAAAGCTTAGCAAATGAACTCAAAAAAAATGCTCACATTCC
>NC_051409.1:40905078-40905455 GCF_015228065.2 Penaeus monodon | reverse complement strand
GCATTAGGTTTTACACAGAAGCATACAAATACACTCACAGCACTGAGGCTACAGAACAAACAAAAATGAACATCCCACACATATCCAAACATACAAATACACTCACAAATTAACCAGACACTTTAAAATGGGATTAAAAAAAAGCAAAAAGAACAAACTCATAGAAATAAATACGCAATCATAAAACTAAAGAACACACACACAAAAAAAACACCCAAAACACTTAAAGGCAGCTAAACAGATAAATCCCAAAAAAACAAAACAAAGAAACTCTAACAAATACATTCTCACAAACAAAAAACGTACAAAAACCTATAAAAAACATACGCCGAACTCAAGCAGAGCTCAAAGCACAACAAAAACCTGCAAAATAATTC
>NC_051409.1:40904806-40905046 GCF_015228065.2 Penaeus monodon | reverse complement strand
CATTAATTCCCCTCGATCCAGACCGTCTCGTCCCTCACTCTTACGCTGTCTCCATGGCAGGAAATTTCCCTTCAGGTACTAATTCGCGCAGAAAAAGGGAGAAAAAAAGAAATAAAAAACAGCCCAGAAGCTTCCTGTGTCCTAATGCGATTGCGACGGACACAAGGATGTAACAGGTGTCCCCGTCTCGTGTCCCCGACCTTTTTAGAGCAGAATATGTCATTTGCGTTGGACGTTAAA
>NC_051409.1:40903618-40904159 GCF_015228065.2 Penaeus monodon | reverse complement strand
AGGGAGACAATAATATCACAACAAAAAATTACAAACGAAGACCTGGTGTTTATCTCCTTTTTCTTTTCGCTTCAAATATCAGGTCCAACGCGAAGAAAACAATTGAACAAAGAAATCAAAGGCATAAATGAATTACTCATGAAATTGGTTCATATTGAAAATTATGACATAATTTCTGTGCCTCGACGCATTAGAAAACAAAATAAATAAAGGAGTAAACATGTGCATAACGCGATCAAACAGAAAAACCTCTTTTGTGAAATTTTAAAATTTTATAGTCTATAATTTTATGTTTATTTATCACCTTTGTTGTTAATGAAAATTCATAAATTGATATTTTTTTTTTTTTAATTAATCCCTTTAATGAATCGATTGTTTAAAATCTTGATATAAATATTTTAAAATAAATTGTCATATTAACTTTGCAAAAATTGAATACAAGCATTATGACATACAGAAGGGGATACGATACGAATGTGCACACAATTAAACACAAGCTTTCTTTAAAAAACAAATTCGCGCGTGAAAAAAAAATGCCCGC
>NC_051409.1:40903090-40903299 GCF_015228065.2 Penaeus monodon | reverse complement strand
CCTTTTAATTTTTAAACACATCCATCAAACGTCCCAGATTCGACCTCGTTTGACCTGAAATCTGATGACTGATTGGACGCGACCTCAGCGACATCCTGGAGGAAACCAAGAGCTAATTACACCCTATTGATTGGAAAACATAATCATTCTCGATTTCTGAAGACGAATTCTGATATGTTTATAAAACGGTCGTGAGGGAGATAAACAAC
>NC_051409.1:40902663-40902794 GCF_015228065.2 Penaeus monodon | reverse complement strand
TGTCATGCTATCACCAAGAAACAGACAAAGAAGAGAAGAAGAAAAAAATGTAATCATGTAATGTAATCATCATATGTATCCATCACATGATTACTGACATACACCTGCTACACAGACAATCACAATTTTTA
>NC_051409.1:40902288-40902605 GCF_015228065.2 Penaeus monodon | reverse complement strand
TCTGTTACCTTAGAATATTCACCTTGACAACAAGACAAGCGGTGCACAAAGTCGTGTTCAAGATCAGAGGGAACAATCACTGTTCCTGTTGATTTCACGTGTTGAAAAAAAACTCTAAATTGTTTTTTAATTATCAGTCGTTTATTATATGCCTGAGTCTTTTTATTTTAAAAATTAGTTCTTTTTAGTAAAGTACTTTTATCCTATATTTATAAAAAATTTGATTTTTTAAAACTTATTACTGTATATCAAATTGATTATTACGAAATAAAGGACTGTGCAAATTTACATTGCTTGATGAAATCTGAATCTTTCAA
>NC_051409.1:40901918-40902271 GCF_015228065.2 Penaeus monodon | reverse complement strand
AAGAATCCTGTTTCAAGAAAAAAAATACAGGCACAAAACAATTTCCTTAAACAAAAAATTAATAAATGTATAGATAAAAACAGCAAACTACACACTTTTCACGCCATTTAGAATATAAAACCAATATTTTGTAAACTGAGTCAGCGGACTTTACGCAACTTTCGAAACCAATGTAAAAGTACTATCTGCAATAGTATCGTGATGCACGAGTTGCAGGAAAAAAAAAAACAGTGATTTATCGGATTATTTTAATTTAAAAAATAAAAGAAAAATCAAAGAAAAGTCCACAGAAATAGAATGGATGAATGGTAAGCAATAAGATGTACATAAATTCAAAAACAAAAACAAAAACA
>NC_051409.1:40901585-40901851 GCF_015228065.2 Penaeus monodon | reverse complement strand
AAAACCCCACTGTGGCGCAGAGACCCGGGAGCACGCACGCAAAACCCGACCATTCCCACGGGGTCTTGCCTAAATTGTTGTAAAACTATATTACGATCAAGGCAAAGTGACGCACAGGAAAGTTTAGAACGTTCATGGCTTTATATCCTGGATGAACGGCCAGAGTACATGCTCAGAGAGTTTGGGAAATTTCCGGTTGAACACATCCGTGCACCTGATACCATGGCCAGAGAACGTTTCATTGCATTGCATATATCAGGTTGTAA
>NC_051409.1:40901033-40901170 GCF_015228065.2 Penaeus monodon | reverse complement strand
CTTTTATGAAAACAGGATCTATCTTCCATCATCTATCGGGGGAACTACAAAAAAAAATTTTCCCAAAATCAGTATTTCTTTTAATTAACCTACTCACCCCAATGACCAAGCTATCAATATATCCCCAGTCGCACTTG
>NC_051409.1:40900698-40900998 GCF_015228065.2 Penaeus monodon | reverse complement strand
AAAGCCCAAAAACACGAAACCGACGCCCACGCAGAACGAAAACTCACCATATATAGGTTTTCATTAAAGGCATCATTTCCGATTTAAATGGTTCTGGGAATTTTCATGTTTTGGGCCCAAGATTTATTCCCCTTTTTCCGAAAATTTAAAATCAAGGGCATCTGAAACAGTGCGTGGGGGAGGGGAAGGAGCGGGGGGCAAGGGGAAGAAAAAATTGGGGGGGAAGGTAGCAAGGGGAATTTGGCATGAGGTTTCCGGGGGAAAGTTATGCATATTGTCCTTCTCTAATTTCTGACCCTT
>NC_051409.1:40900504-40900570 GCF_015228065.2 Penaeus monodon | reverse complement strand
GTTGTCTTTTTTCCCTTTTGGGGGTTTTTTTTTAATTTTTCCCCAATTAAGTTTTTGTATTTTAAA
>NC_051409.1:40898705-40898804 GCF_015228065.2 Penaeus monodon | reverse complement strand
AAAAAATTGGGCTTTGGGGCACTGGGGTTTTCCTTTGGAATTTTATCCCAATTTTGGGGTTCTCTCTTTTAAATTTTCGGCCCCTTACAAAACAACAAA
>NC_051409.1:40896442-40896952 GCF_015228065.2 Penaeus monodon | reverse complement strand
ATATAATTCAATTAAAAACGAATCGGGAGACCCCTTAATTTTAATCCCATTTTTCCCTTTTTGACAAGTGAAAAAAGAATATGAAAATAGGGGACGGGATGGATGACTTTTTTTCATCAAAAGCTCGGGGGGGTTTCCAAACCCCACTTGCTTTTTGAATCAATCATTGTATAAAAAAACGGTGGGGTGTTTAAAAAATATAAATGAATCGGATAGGAATTTTCTGAGACTGATCTGCCTGTCTTTTAAAAATTTTAGTCTACGCATTTTTTGGTTTATGTCGATGATTACAAAAGAAAAAACGTGATGACAAACATGATATAGATAATGAAATGATAATACGCATTCTTTATTTACAGGAAAGTTTTGTCTACACAAAACCATGTTTTTCCCATACTGTACAGAAAACGCTTTATTGTACTTTCAAACATACAAAAGCTTTGCAACATAAATTAATCCCTTTAATACAGGAAACCACCCGTACTTACTGCATTCATATTTTGCATATAG
>NC_051409.1:40895994-40896374 GCF_015228065.2 Penaeus monodon | reverse complement strand
AATTTTCAAAATAGAAAATTGCGTCGTAATGATAAAATTATTGGATAAAATGCACTTCTTTGCACGGGGGTTTTTAAAAAAGACCCCAAATTCCCCCTTTTTCCCTCTTTTTTCTATATTTTTTCGGGGAATTTTTTTCAAATTTTTATCTTTTATTCTGATATTTTTTTCCCCAAAAAAATTCGGGGGCCCATTAAATCCCTATGTTTTTGCATATTTTTGGGTTTTTTTTTAACCCACATGCATTTTTTTTAACCCTTTCACATTACTTTTGTTTTTTCTTGAAATCGCGGGGTCCCCAAGTTGGGGTTTGAGATGCCATTTAAAATTTTTCCCGATAAAGGACGATAATGTAAAAATAGTGACATTGAATTTTTTTT
>NC_051409.1:40895529-40895857 GCF_015228065.2 Penaeus monodon | reverse complement strand
GGAGCACAGAAAAAAAACTCCCCCAAAATAAAAAATTTTGTAAACGAGACAAAAACCAATAATATGTAATAGAAACAGATATTCCCGAATCCCTTTATAAAAGATTTTAATGAAGATGTAATACGAGGGAAAATTTAATTTCGGAAACGCTGTGGATTTATTTCCATTCTATCCTTTGTACATAAAATATAAAGTTACTTTGTGAATGCTTGAGGGGAACACTTTTAATGGAACATAAATATTATTGGTTTTTTCGTGTGTGATTAGGAGAAAACATAAGGGAGAGAAGACAAGAAAAAATGAGAGAAAAAATATTTTAAAATAAAAT
>NC_051409.1:40894691-40895003 GCF_015228065.2 Penaeus monodon | reverse complement strand
TTCAAACTATTCTGTAGAGTAAAAGAAAACAGCCCGGAAAGGGGGGCGGCATTTTAAAATTATATTTCTCCACTGACTCAAATTAAAATTTTCCCCCTGAGCAAAAAAGGAAAAACAGAAAGGCGGGCCGGGAGGGGAAAGCCACGAGGGGGAGCCCAAAGGGATTTTTTATAAACATAGTGGGGTCAGCTAATCCAGTTAATGTTGGGTTTTTTCAGTTAATTAGCGGGGCCCTAATAAACAAAGGCTTTTGGGGAGAGTTTAAAGCTTCCTGGATGTTTAAACTAAATTTTATCAGGGTTATTTATTTCG
>NC_051409.1:40894317-40894575 GCF_015228065.2 Penaeus monodon | reverse complement strand
TGCAAGACGGAAAAAAGATCCGGGGGCCCTTTCACTAACCGTTTTCCCTAAAATAATTAAGAGACACAAAAATAAGAGAAAAAAAAAAATTCCCAAGGAAAAAAAAACGAAATGAGAAAAATTAAAATTTAACCCTCTGGTTGAAGGGAAAAAGGCATTTTGGAACATCTGACCCCCAGGACGTGTCTCTTAACCCGGGATCCCAAAAACTCAGTCCTTGGAATTAGCATTTGGGCCCGTTTAATTCGTCCAAAAAAG
>NC_051409.1:40893323-40893466 GCF_015228065.2 Penaeus monodon | reverse complement strand
AAATTTATAATATAAAAAAAATTTATAAAATATATAATTTTATAAAATTAATATTTATTTTCTACGCCCCACCTATATGTATGGGGGTTTGTGGGAATATAATTTACACACCCACACAAAACCACACCAAAACATCCCAACTT
>NC_051409.1:40891866-40892179 GCF_015228065.2 Penaeus monodon | reverse complement strand
CAACAACCGACCCAAAAACCCACTTTTAACCCCCCCACATGAAAGAAAAAATTTGGCTTTTGAAATTACCAGAAGGGACGTTGACTTTTTGAACATGATCTTGTATCACGAAAGCAAAATTAGGGCAGGGTTCCAAAAATCCCTGTGGCTTCTGAGTGTATATAAAATGCATTGGGGACATGTTACCAGCGGTCCTCGGGCAATTTTTTCGGTTCGCGTGAAAAAGGGGCAAAAGGGCCCTGGCCGGTCTCTTTGGGGTCTTTGCTGGACACAAACCCCCGAAATGGACTCCTTGATGGGACGTAAAAGTCTG
>NC_051409.1:40891570-40891655 GCF_015228065.2 Penaeus monodon | reverse complement strand
GACATAGGGAACCCTTTCCCAAAGGTTGGGAGGCCCGGCGAGAGCATTTCACACATCATATGCAAAAAACATCATACATAGATAA
>NC_051409.1:40890644-40890769 GCF_015228065.2 Penaeus monodon | reverse complement strand
CAAAATGACATGATATATGAACCCTTTTACCATTTTAACGAGAGGAATCAACAGTCAAGGGTCAGCGAGCCAGCGGAAAAGGTCAAAAGAGAATCACTGATGAATCGAAGCCTCAATCTGCGCCT
>NC_051409.1:40889794-40890061 GCF_015228065.2 Penaeus monodon | reverse complement strand
TGATTTTCTCTTCCTCTCCCACCTTATATGGTTAATGTTCCTGATGAGCTAAAACCATAAAAGAAATAAAAAAATAAAAAGAGAGAAACAGATTCCTTACAACGCACCTCACACCGCTGTGTTTACGAGCTCTCGTTTCAGCTGAAGGAATATAAATTTCGTTTCCTTCTTTTCTCGTCCCTTTCTGACAACAACGAATGCTCTTTCAAAATCTATTTAAGTTTTGTGTTGGGAAAATATCAGTAATACTATCTTATCTTCCCCTTA
>NC_051409.1:40889158-40889536 GCF_015228065.2 Penaeus monodon | reverse complement strand
TTCGATGTTTGCGATGTAATTTTGAAAATACGATGAATACAGTGTTGTGTGAAAAGGTGTTTACATATTGATTCACAGGAAATATTACTGATTTTGCAAAACACAAATTAGAAGAATAAATACAGACCCAGTCAAAGTATCCATTTGCTGAATCTCCTAAGAAACCAAGAGAAAACTTTACGTAGCGGACAACCACTCTAACTCTGCACTAAAAATGCGCCTTTGAAAATAGACCTAGTCAGAATATCTGTTGCTCTTTCAAATCTCCCCGTGTGGTCCAGCATCCCTTGTATTCCCTCGAGCAAAAAGAAAGAGATGTTTTCTCGTAACTCTGAGATGCGAATGTGTGTCTGAGAGATCCTGGTCCTGCTCTGGATA
>NC_051409.1:40888451-40888697 GCF_015228065.2 Penaeus monodon | reverse complement strand
ACTCTTTTTGATTTTCTCTTCCTCTCCCACCTTATATGGTTAATGTTCCTGATGAGCTAAAACCATAAAAAATAAAATAAAAAAATAAAAAGAGAGAAACAGATTCCTTACAACGCACCTCACACCGCTGTGTTTACGAGCTCTCGTTTCAGCTGAAGGAATATAAATTTCGTTTCCTTCTTTTTCTCGTCCCTTTCTGACAACAACGAATGCTCTTTCAAAATCTATTTAAGTTTTGTGTTGGGA
>NC_051409.1:40887729-40888101 GCF_015228065.2 Penaeus monodon | reverse complement strand
GCGATGTAATTTTGAAATACGATGAATACAGTGGTTGTGTGAAAAGGTGTTTTACATATTGATTCACAAGGAAATATTACTGGATTTTGCAAAACACAAATTAAAGAATAAATACAGACCCAGTCAAGTTCCATTTGCTGAAATCTCCTAAGACCAATAGAAAAACTTTACTTAGCGGACAACCACTCTAACTCTGCACTAAAATGGCGCCTTTTAAAATAGACCTGTCAGAATATCTGTTGCTACTTTCGAATCCCACCGTGGTGGTCCAGCATCCCTTGTATTCCCTCGAGCAAAAAGAAAGAGATGTTTTTCTCGTAACTCTGAGAGCGAAATGTGTGTCTGAGAGATCCTGGTCCTGCTCTGGATACT
>NC_051409.1:40887489-40887578 GCF_015228065.2 Penaeus monodon | reverse complement strand
TATGAATCCTGGTGATACTATACTACCTAATAATTCTGGGATATTGTTACGGCAATTAACATCATCATTCACAATATTGATGTCGTTTT
>NC_051409.1:40886595-40886913 GCF_015228065.2 Penaeus monodon | reverse complement strand
TTACTTTTATGACGTCACTTTCCTCATAATTTTTTCAGAGTTAAAGACTTGATATTTTACTTTTTATTCATTCTAAATGTTCTGAAGTAATCATCATTCATTAAGCAACAGTGCCTCTTTAAGTACAAATCATTCAAAAGCACTGGAATCATTATTTCAGTGTCGCTTACATGGAGAACGTTAAAGGACGAAAGTATGCGAACTGTTACTCACATATGCAATGAATCCAAAGGTCGATACTCAATTCTGTTTTTGCAAAAGAAGCTCCCACTGTGAAAGCTATATGTCCTGTTTGGCTATAAGTGATATTTGTGTGGT
>NC_051409.1:40885948-40886250 GCF_015228065.2 Penaeus monodon | reverse complement strand
TGTCCTCAGTGTGTGGCGCGTTGTGTTTATTTATTTACTAATTGTGTGTAGATATGTGTTATGCCTTAGAATTCTTAACGATCAAGAAAATACCTGTCCGCACCTACCTTATAATCCTGTTGATGAGCTGCGCAGCGCCGCACGCCGTTTCCTTCTGCCCCTCGCCCACTTCCGGCGCCAGTTGATGACGTCACACTGCGTTCGTGGTCGCGCCAACGTGAGATCGAAAGGTAGACCGGATGCGCTTCAAGTAAACTTCAAGTATTTTTTCGTTCGTTTTTAGCTCCTCGCTTCATATGGTA
>NC_051409.1:40885810-40885908 GCF_015228065.2 Penaeus monodon | reverse complement strand
GGATAGTTTTGGAAAAGGAATAAATCGAGGCGGGGGGAGTCTTGAATGCTGGTTTCTAGATTCAGAATGTCAAAGATCACGGTTTCAGAAATACAGTC
>NC_051409.1:40885346-40885776 GCF_015228065.2 Penaeus monodon | reverse complement strand
TGAATTAAATCCGCACTTCTGTAATTAACAAAACTGCATATGATGATAAAAATAACCTGCATTTTATAAGTTGAAATATTTTTCCTTTTATAACTGGCATTACAGGATAGCTACTTACAAGCATATATTTTAAGCACTTATTTCACTTTTAGGATAATCCATACTACACGCATTACATCTTTATGATTTATTTTATATATTTTTTTTTTATCTTTATTTTCAACTCATTTTTAATTCCATTTTTATTTTTATATATCAATCACACCGATTCAACAAATTCATAGACACTTATCATGCACTTTTTTTGAGAATTAGATTTCTTCACAAAACTTCTTACATCCAATCTATTCTTCCGGCGATTCCGATACATTTTTCCCTGTAAAAATAAGAGAAATCATGTTTAGTACATCGATCAGTATTCTTTTTTATC
>NC_051409.1:40884909-40885101 GCF_015228065.2 Penaeus monodon | reverse complement strand
ATAATTGCAAAAATCCAGCTAAATGGCTAAAAGCTACTCGATAATAAAAAATCTATTTGTCTTTCTCACTACTAACTGCAATCCTGGCTACGCTGAACGGGATTTGCTTATTTTCAAATTTCACCAAACGCAAAATTAAAACTGCTTTACAACATTGCAATTCATTCACTCCATATCTCTCGCGTTATTAGT
>NC_051409.1:40884067-40884421 GCF_015228065.2 Penaeus monodon | reverse complement strand
TTCTCATCTCCCCTCTCCTCTTCCGTCTCTCCCTCAAACCTCTCAACTCCTTCTCCTCTCAAGTAACCTCAGTATTAGGTAAAAGGTTTCGCTGTCCCGTAGCAGGGCGGCCGTGTTGACATCCATCTGAGTCTGGGTTCTCGTCCATCTGGGTTCCTCGTGCTAATTATAACTTCACGCCAGGTAAGGGTGAGTGTCTTGGGGGGGGGGGGGGGTGCCTCTCCTTTTGCCGAGCGGTTTTTTTTGGGTTTGTGTATATGGCGACGAAAAAGATTAGTGAAGGAAAAGTTAGATGAAGAGGATGATTGGTGATGATGTGAGCTGGGTTTGATTTGTTGAGATACTTTGGTAAGA
>NC_051409.1:40883681-40883894 GCF_015228065.2 Penaeus monodon | reverse complement strand
TAAGTTAGACGATGCAATTATAGACAGATATCTAGATGTGTAGGATAGACTAACTTATTTATTGACTCATAGATAGTTTAGATAAATCGATATATATATCTAAATAGATGTAATAATGATTGACTGATTTGCAGAATAAAGACTGATAGTGAAAAGAAAGGAGGAATGGGAAAAGATTTAGAGACTTAAAAACGGAACCAAACATGTAAAATT
>NC_051409.1:40883258-40883593 GCF_015228065.2 Penaeus monodon | reverse complement strand
CACACCACACACCAAGAAAAAAAATGAAGAAAATAAGTCACACGAGCAAGATACAAACATAACCAATGAAAAAAGAGAAAAACAAAGAAAAACATAGTAGGAAGCATAGGGACACGCCGCCCGCACAAGGGAGGGAGAAGATTTTCGAAGGGCGCCCGCCTCAGACGCTGAGTATGAATCCCACTGTCTCTCCTCGCTCATTCGGATTCCTGTCTTGAGAACTGACGCGAAAGGAGTCACTTCGCCTCGAATCGATTCCAAAAGGGGATTACTGGCTTCGACGTTTGGGTGACGCGGCTGGGCCAGATTGGTCTGGGGTGACGGTGCTCGCCCTC
>NC_051409.1:40881188-40881529 GCF_015228065.2 Penaeus monodon | reverse complement strand
AGGACCCTTGGTAAGTCCTGGCATGTGTATAAGCTATTATTCACATAGCTGCATAGACACACCACGCACACGTCGCTCCGCAGAGACCATTCCCGAAGCCAGTAAAATTTGTTCTTTGACGCATGCTATTCGCAGTCGCATCCTCTCCCGACGCTGTAAATACAAACAAAGACCTTTTTCCGCTGCACATAGCACCCAAGTAGAATTATGGGCCAAGGAAATAAATACATTTTCTTCACACAGTTCTTCTTTTCCTTTCCTTTTTCTTGGGGTTTCTTTCGCTTTCTCCATCATCTTGTCTAGTGTCCTGGTGCCTTGTGTCTGTTTTTGTTTGGCTTTTG
>NC_051409.1:40880235-40880323 GCF_015228065.2 Penaeus monodon | reverse complement strand
TTTTTCTAAAAGGTTTTTGGACTTTTGGTGGCCAAACGTCTGCTGTATATTTGGAGACTTAATTTAGTTCTGAGAAGGGAGTCTGTTT
>NC_051409.1:40880075-40880153 GCF_015228065.2 Penaeus monodon | reverse complement strand
ACTTTAAGCTGGTTAGTGTGTTTCTGGTTTCCTCAGATGTATGTCCTTTGGTCTGTGTGGCGGGCCCAACACATAAAC
>NC_051409.1:40878372-40878940 GCF_015228065.2 Penaeus monodon | reverse complement strand
CTTGTTGTGGTTTGTGTACTCAAGCTATTCTTAATAAAAATGAAACATCATTTCAAAAGAGAGAGGGATAAGCAAAATAAGAAATATTAACAGAGTGAGAAAAAGAATCAGAGGAAAGAGACAAAGGGCAAAGAAAGAACTTGCACAACCTGAACCCCAAGAACGCCTCAAGTATATTTTTTTTCCTCTATCTAATCTAAAGACGATACAGAGACAAAGAAGGAGGAGGATTATTCCTTCACACTCTTGATAATAAACGAGGTAACTACTGCCCATTGACTGAAGCGGCATGTGTAAATCCACACAAGGTGATCTACAGAAACTTAACGTTTCTGAACAGTAATGAGAATATTGTTTTGTGCATGGTATAACAAATGCAGTGGAAATATGTGCATTCTGTGAACGTTTGTAGTTGATATCAGTTTGCAATGTTGTATTAACGAACGATAATACGCAGTGGATATGAGAGTTATCATAGAAAAATCATTGTGTAATATTGAAGTATCTTTCTGTTCTATCGAAGTGATGACAAGTGGAGAGGGTGAAATGTGAACAATATTTCATATCC
>NC_051409.1:40876385-40876664 GCF_015228065.2 Penaeus monodon | reverse complement strand
AATCAGGAAAATACCTCCCTTCCCATAGAGGCAAAATACGCTAAACAACCATCAACATCATCACAAATCATCAAGAAACAGTCGCCAAGAGAGGACTGAGTGCGTTGTTTCCGCGACGAAGTCTGTCGCCACCCGTGGAATCGGGCGGACGTGATTTTAGTGTGGCCAACCGCGGTCCCTGACGGCGTGTTTAAGACATTAGCCTTAGCCTAACGCCACAGATTTTGTACAGAAAGGGGTGGACGGTTTTTTCTCTTGTTTCGGGGTTTGTTTGGGTAA
>NC_051409.1:40875977-40876340 GCF_015228065.2 Penaeus monodon | reverse complement strand
AGGTTGTGATGTAATTTTTTTTATGGAAAGGGGATTCGTATTTGGATTTTCAGTGTTGTAGTTTGTTTTTCAGATTGTATATGGTTCTGTTTTAAAAGAAAAGGTTGGGGGTTTTGGTGTATTGTTGCTTCAGACTGGTAATTATAGTTTACCTTTTTTGAGGCTCGTTTTTTCGTAAAATCCTCTTTTTTAAATATGTTCTGTTGTGACAAGTACTAGAAAAAGCATGAATGAGAATTGGGTTATAAATCTTGCTTGGAGGAAACTAGCATTTCTTATCCGTCCTTTTTTTCACATAGCTTCATGAATTTCTTTATGGATCGATTTTGCTTGTTTTCTTTTTTTTGCACTGTATAGTATAAC
>NC_051409.1:40875669-40875902 GCF_015228065.2 Penaeus monodon | reverse complement strand
GTTTGACATCGACATATATTCTGTTTCCTGATATTAGTTTTTTTTTCCTCAAATAAACCAGCCTTTTTCCCCAGGTATTGTATTTTTCTCTGAATGTTTCACACATTGATAACACACAAAGACACCAAGTAGAAAGAGTCGGTACACCCAAAACACAAATGCATACCCATACATACTTACCTAAACACAACACACACATCACAAACACCAACTCACTCAAAAAACACCAACAA
>NC_051409.1:40874867-40875605 GCF_015228065.2 Penaeus monodon | reverse complement strand
TTACACCAGACAAATAATTAAGCACAATATCAGTTTTTGGAACACACCATGTTAATATAGCAAATTAAGTGAATACTTTAGACAAGAAGAGAAATGATACTCGACAACAAACGACAGCACGACATAAGGCTTCTCCCTCCATGAACCGGCATAAACTTCTACCTGGGGATACAACTCGTGCTGACGCTACTCTGACGTAAATCAACCCAATACTTGGATGAATACTCGAGTGACTACTTGATGCTGACGTTTTTTAATTACTAGCACGTATTGATCTTTGTTGTGGTTGTTTTAAGAAAATTTAGTCGATGAATGTGGTGTAATATATCCTCTTTCCTCAGTATGGGTTACGTGATTAGATCAATTCTTATAATACTGTGATTATAAGATGACTGCGTAATGCTCATGTAAGCCGTACTAATACTGTTGAATAATCCTATTATTACAGACCTTCGACGTATAAATAGGGCGTCATACGAGGGTTTGAGAATATAGCTCAGTGGTAAAACTAAACATCAGGCATGTTAGTCAGAGAATATAACATAGGTGTGGAACTATAGTACAGAAATCTGATCACTTGATACATTACATTTTGAATCTAACTGGATACTAACATAGCTATGATGAGGTGAAATTGATATTAGGTAAATAGGTAACTATCAACTGCCTGCATAATAAAATAAGCGTGCATGACATCAGCGGGAGAATAAAATGTGAACAATTTTGTTTTCTCGTCTA
>NC_051409.1:40874222-40874709 GCF_015228065.2 Penaeus monodon | reverse complement strand
ACAGTTAGCACATGATTCCAATTTCCCTTTCTGCTGGCAAATCCATCTTACTGCATTTGGCAGACTGGCAAAAGGAGAAAACCTCATGTGAAACCGCTACTCTTCAGTGTCTCCAGCAGATATTTGACATTGTTGGGTCTAACTTCTTGCGCTTCGTTCTCATGACGTTCCATGCGGTTTTTATGGGGCTTAGATGAGTGAGCTACGTGGCCACTCTAATACATTATTCCACTGTCATTTAGAAAATTTTGCACTATCTCTGACTGGTGACAAGGAGCTTTATTCACCATAAAATATTGAACTCAACGAATTCGCGAATGTACTGGCAAAAAATCCCTTATAGTTAATATAATCACTTCGGCTCGTTGTAACATTCTTTAAGAAGAATTAATAGACCTCGCCTGTCTATTCTCTGACAGACCCAACCTTACACTGTCAGCAGGTTAAGTGATTTAACTGTGTATTGAGGGTTGGGACGGACTCCTTG
>NC_051409.1:40873129-40874135 GCF_015228065.2 Penaeus monodon | reverse complement strand
TTCTGCAAAAGTCCATGTTTTTTTATATAAAGCATTGGGGGGTGAGCAAAACGGATTTACAGTACGCGCCGAGTCGTAAACAGAGTTTTTTTTCTGAAGGCGATGCTGGATGGTCCTCAATTACACTTCCTTGAAAGTTTCTGGATGCTTTTTCTTATGTCTGGATGCTTTTATAATGGGTTCCAGATATCATCTCTATGATCATCTGTCTGTCTTAGTAAAGTCTTCTTGGTGCACCAAAACCATGTTTCTTCTGTTTTAATTATGCGCCTTGCTAATGTGTCAGCAGTATCTTCAGGCTATAAATTGCTTGCCGTTGATATCTTGGATATGTGGATTAGAACAATCGCTATTTATACTAACGTTGAAAACACGTGTTTTTTTCTCGTGTTAAGTCATTGGTTTACAAAAAAAATTCTGTAAGATTGACTGTTTTACGCAGTTGTCAAACTTGGTAATACTATTGAGGAAATCCCACCTAGGATATCTAGTGTTTTAATCATTCATTTAGTGTAGACAATTGCTCGCTGACGTAAAACAAAACTGTTGGCGAAAGCGATGACCACTAAGCTGTCCAGACACGCAACACAAAACGCCCCCGTCTGTGTTAGCGTTTGCCAGACGTCGGCCTGGATGGACATTCTTCTCGGAACGCGTTCTTTAACGTTTTTTTACGATTTGATATGTAAATTTTTTTTTTGCGGCCACTGTACAGGTAAACGAGCATACAGATAAGTGGATTATTAGGTAAATCGTTTGTATGATGAGTAGAACAAAGGTAACTTCACACATATGAACATATAGAATGTATACATAGATACCTGTGAAAGTAAACAAATAACTAACGATGCATAAATATCACGTTAGCAAAGAAAAAAAAGTAGAAAGAAAGAAGTTACTCACCGCAACAGCAAATGATATTCCTCATAGTAAAATAGCCAGGAAAGTTAAGAGCTTTTTCACGTTGATTCCTTTAGTGTTTTTAATTGTTTTTTGTTCAAGTTTT
>NC_051409.1:40871743-40872041 GCF_015228065.2 Penaeus monodon | reverse complement strand
AAAAAATATTCATCATTTTCCGCCATTTCATAATTAAAGTGACTATAGTCTCTCTTCTTTTTTTCACTATCCAGCCCTTTTTACACTATTCGTTACTCAAAGCGAATTTAACGTGTGTGCTAATTTCGCTGTGTTTATCTATGTTCATATTGAAAAGAAATATTTTGTTTATTTATTAATTCATTACGTACAAATAAAAGCATGTACCTTTTAGCATTAATAAATATCTATTTTTCACTAATGAGCGAAATCCACAATATGTTTCAGTCAGGATCAAATTATTTTTTTGTTATTATAG
>NC_051409.1:40870500-40870628 GCF_015228065.2 Penaeus monodon | reverse complement strand
TGCATTTTGCTCACGGAACATGTTTGTAAACATATATTTTTCGCCTCATTAGTAAAAAATAAATTTTTAAAATTAAAAAAAGGTTCTCCCTTATTTCCCAGAAATATAGAGTTAAAAAAACAAAAAAG
>NC_051409.1:40868927-40869119 GCF_015228065.2 Penaeus monodon | reverse complement strand
TCGGTATGTGATCTAATAATGTATGAGATATAAATATAGCAGGTGTTGGAGAAGAGGCTATAAGAATATTGTTGCTTGTCGTTTTCACCTCCTGTGAGGAACGTTCACAAAGAGCGTTTGATACTAAATTATATAATCAAATCTTTCTTTGTCGCTTCCACATTTCTAACTTTCTTTCATTAATCTACTTAT
>NC_051409.1:40868371-40868474 GCF_015228065.2 Penaeus monodon | reverse complement strand
TTCTTTAGCTCAATCCCGTCTTTATACGGGGTCGCTATTCTTTAATAGTCCTCTCCATCCCTGCCTATCTAAAAACTGAAAATCTGTACAAAAATAACAAAAT
>NC_051409.1:40868042-40868235 GCF_015228065.2 Penaeus monodon | reverse complement strand
TACGTACATACACACAAAAACGCAAAATCAGCCCCTCCCCCCACCCCGCCTCCCCATTATTCTCCCCCTCTGTTCCTCCCCGCTTTTCGCTTCCTTATCTCCGTTGAGGTCGGCCCCAACTCGCCATCGCCTTCATAAATCTTCTGTCATACTTAAGTTTTCGTCTCCTCCCTTTCTCTCTCTTTCTTTTATT
>NC_051409.1:40867728-40867987 GCF_015228065.2 Penaeus monodon | reverse complement strand
TTCTACTTTTCTTTTCCTGTTTTTCTCCCTTCGTCCTTTTTATTTCTCTTTTTTTTTTCTTGTTTTACTTTTTTTTACTTTCTTTTTTTTCATTTTGTTATCTTCTGTAATTCTTTTCCTTTTTATTCTTCATTTCCTATTCTTTCTTCATTTTATCTTTATGCATTTTTTTTTCTTCCTCTTCTACCTTTCTTTCTTTCTCTTCTTTTTCTTCATCTACTTATACCTCTTTTTTTTCTTCCTTTACTCATAATTAAAG
>NC_051409.1:40867361-40867643 GCF_015228065.2 Penaeus monodon | reverse complement strand
TGACAGTAGAAAAGAAAATGGAGATCATAAAGCAATTTTTCTGTGCTAAACAACAAAAAAAAAAGACCCCTTTAAAACCCCACATATGTATTAAAAAACAAACAGCGAAAGTCTAAAAAATGAAAAAAAGAGGAAAGATAAAATGCAGAAGAAAGACAAGGAGAAGGAGAAGAGGATTGCAGTGGATTGCGTATTTGCGATGTAAACAGAAGGAAGCTTCAAAGATTTCTTTTAATACGAAGAAAAATATCACGGGAGGAGGAGAAATCATCGAAAATTTAC
>NC_051409.1:40865212-40865804 GCF_015228065.2 Penaeus monodon | reverse complement strand
GCGAGCGAGAGTGAGTGCCAACCGTGCGGGTGCCATGCCCAGCAACCACCCAACCAGGGTATGGCACCACCCAGGCTCACCTCATGGGCTTCCGCCGCCAGTGCCACCCCAAACCTGAGTGCCACGCGGTGTAAAGGTCGCAGTGCCACCAAGCAAGGCGCCCGGGCAGCCTAAGAGCGTGAGTGCCTTATCGCGTTACCTCTTGGCCCTCTGGCACTGCCGCTGCCTCGGCGATACGCGATGTGTGTCACCGTCGGCCCTTGCGCGAATCCTCTTATATTTTTGTTTATTGACTTTTTTCGTTGTTGTTCTGGGTGTTTTTTTTCTAATGTGTGTGATTGTTGTTGATGTTATAAGTGAATATGATTTTTCTTTTTTTATAAGTGCTCATTCGTTTCAAAATGGAAATTCGTCATTGTGCTCTGAAGAGTACTTCATGATAATAGAAACATAAAGATAGAGACCAATGAAAATGAAAATACTTTTATTGAGAGAGGGAGGTGGGGATGTCAGTAACAATGCAATGAGGAAAAATCGGAAAAATTAATCTCAGCAATTTTATTTCGTAATATGAGAGTAAGAGAATGAAAGC
>NC_051409.1:40864735-40865138 GCF_015228065.2 Penaeus monodon | reverse complement strand
GGATCCGTTGCATCTGTGATTAATAAAACAGGCAGAAGAATACATAAATACATGGAAGCAAGTGATCCTAAGGAACAGGTGCTATAGAACAGGTACGTGGAAACAAGTATTATAGAAATGTTAGTGAAAAGAACGATATGTGAATCATTAATAGAGAAAAGTGAGAGAATACAAACACTAAACATAATTTTTCAGAGAGTGTGAAAAAAAAATAGTGAACTACACTTGTCTCAACATACTTTGCCATTTTTGTGCCTTAGAAAATATTTATTTTCTCTCCCATACGGAGGACATAAACACGTATACATATATGCATCTACTTTGCCATTTATATTTATACTTGCAAATGTAAAAACTTTATAGTAATATAACTGCTACAAAATGCTCAAAGATTTACGCACTC
>NC_051409.1:40864099-40864284 GCF_015228065.2 Penaeus monodon | reverse complement strand
CCAACAAACAAACACACAACTGAAAGCTTAAAGCAAAAGCTCCAAGCGCACAACCATTCAATACAGAACTCACCTTCCCTAATTAGAGACAGAACATGGCCGTGGTTTGTCTCAAGATGAACAGGTAACAACACTTTACTTTTTTTCAGCTCGTGTCATACGACCGAAAACCTTCGCTTATCATG
>NC_051409.1:40863013-40863381 GCF_015228065.2 Penaeus monodon | reverse complement strand
AAAATCCTAAATGGTGAAGTAGAAGAAAAGAGAGAAAAGGGAAGAGAGAGGACACAACCTACACATAATCTACAGTAATGATGCATACGAAAAGCACGGAAAGGGAAGAACAGAAACGGGAATAAACAGGTGAGAAGTGAACATAGATAGGAGGACTGAGAGAAGGGAAGGAATGGGAGACATATATACTCCATAATAGTGATGTTTACGATAATAAAACCCAAGGTAGCGGGACGGCGAGCATCAGATAAAAGAGTCTGATATGATAGGAATGAATGATGATATTTCCGGATTGCAGTACGAGTCGAGGCAACAGGTTTTTCGTTTTATTTTTGCCTCGTCGCTTCGTGTGCTATTCCAATTGCATT
>NC_051409.1:40862562-40862701 GCF_015228065.2 Penaeus monodon | reverse complement strand
TCCATATCTCTTCCTATGCTAAAAAGAACAGAATTTTATAGTGAATTTCTTTAGTGAATTCCAACTGTCGCTAATGACATCTGTTCAGCAGGCGCTAGCATATTTAAAAAAAGGAAGAATAAAAAAAATGTGTGCATGT
>NC_051409.1:40861602-40861851 GCF_015228065.2 Penaeus monodon | reverse complement strand
TAACAGCGCACTCCTCTCTTTCATATCCGCAAACATTTCATCGTACTTAACCCTTTAAAAAAGCCTCGCACCTTACACGTGGCAGCCCTGGGAGTGCCGAGTAGCCCGCGCAGGGATGTTGTGAGTCGAGATAACAGACGGTCGCGCTCAAACAGGCTCTGCATAGGTTATGAGCCTGAGAGAAGGTAGACGTTTCTGCTGAAGACGGTGTCCAAAATTTGCAAGGCGATGTTTTCGTGAAAGATATTT
>NC_051409.1:40860505-40860571 GCF_015228065.2 Penaeus monodon | reverse complement strand
AATTTTGACTTCCTTAATTTTAAAAGGTGTTGCATGAATTATCGGTCTTAATAAGGCTCATGGATT
>NC_051409.1:40860044-40860108 GCF_015228065.2 Penaeus monodon | reverse complement strand
GACGTTTGCTTGTGTAGATGATGACAATGCAGTGAGGAGGAGGGGAGTCAGCACCGTTGCTTCA
>NC_051409.1:40858843-40859025 GCF_015228065.2 Penaeus monodon | reverse complement strand
GAAGGAAATAGAGAAAGTTAGAAGAGGATTGATGACCATGTAAATAATGGGAAATACCGGAGACTGGGCGTGACTGTCTCGATTCCGTCTCCCGTATGATCTTTTATCTATCGTAATGATTATCGAGTTATAATTTGTAGGAGAAAGGAGGCTTAGAATTAACTCTAGGTTTAACTTAATAG
>NC_051409.1:40858654-40858720 GCF_015228065.2 Penaeus monodon | reverse complement strand
AATCCATGAGCCTTATTAAGACCGATAATTCATGCAACACCTTTTAAAATTAAGGAAGTCAAAATT
>NC_051409.1:40858251-40858345 GCF_015228065.2 Penaeus monodon | reverse complement strand
TAGATGAAAATATAATAGATTTTAAATAATTAATATATATTTTAAAAGATAAGAATATTAAGATAAAAATATAACACAAACGGGTTTTCCCGGA
>NC_051409.1:40857339-40857601 GCF_015228065.2 Penaeus monodon | reverse complement strand
TTTTTTTCCATTTCCTTTGCCAAAGGGGTGCCCGTGCCCGGAATCAGTCCGATATATAGCACATGGGAATCGATCTTTCATGTAAAATTTACGAGTGATAACACGAAGGGAGGGTAAACAGGCAAACACATAAATCACAAAAAAGGAAAAAATCTGAAATTATTAAAATCCTCATTTCAACATTTACTCGAATAAAAGGATAACATTTGTCAATAAGTGAAGGGCCCGGGGGTAAAATGGGCCCAATGGACAATGATAAATA
>NC_051409.1:40856779-40856971 GCF_015228065.2 Penaeus monodon | reverse complement strand
AAGACATTAGTTTAAATTTTCTCCTCCACAAAGTTTCATTTCTTCCGCTTGTGACAGGTTAGAGTTGACAGCTGCTGATTTGTGTTAAATAAATGGTAAGCGCTGGTATTTTGTAGGGGGGGGGTCGCCTATACGTGGGTATGTTTTCTTGTGTGTGTATTTGTGCATGTCTGTGCGCTTGCATATATTGTT
>NC_051409.1:40856295-40856735 GCF_015228065.2 Penaeus monodon | reverse complement strand
GTTGTTGTTTCTGTTTGTTGTCAATTTGCATTTTTTTCCATTTTTTATTGTTTTTGTTATTTTAATAAGTTAGTTGTTCTAAAATACCGGCTTATGTGTACGTATGTGTCTAAGTGTGCATCTACATAAATAGACAAACGCTGTCCCAACTATACTAGAAGTTGATAACACTCAAATTTCATTAATCGTCAGGCACAAAGAAGGACAGGCGGTATAACACACTCAGTATAACCTCGAGGGATATAACGAAATACGTAATTGAAGACGAGATCGAGTAAGAGAAAATAGATCTACATTAACGAGGGGAGGAACTGGCACAATCTAATAAAGGCATGACGGTTACGTACTCTCTCCGTAGTTCCTGAATCGCAGAATAAGCTCAAATCATCTTTGGGCTGGGGTAGGCTGAGGGAGGGGGGGGTATCTTTTACCGGGCGATT
>NC_051409.1:40855655-40855866 GCF_015228065.2 Penaeus monodon | reverse complement strand
TTGAAACCCAGACCGTCATGTTACCCAGTGTATTAATAGTATAGTCAGCAGGTGCAGTACCAGGTAATGAGTCTCTGAGCAGGTCTGCACCCAGGCTGAGGCACACGATGCCACGCGAAAGAAAATATGCGCTCGCATACATACGCTCCAAGATAAGTAAATGCACGTGGAGTTATGCGTTTCTAGACACATAGAGGGACGTGAATATTTG
>NC_051409.1:40855399-40855605 GCF_015228065.2 Penaeus monodon | reverse complement strand
TAGGAACACATATTCATACCCGCAAAAAAGTGAATTGCACTTTAATAAAATACCGATATAAATATGTGTGAATAATGCATGAATTCAGCAAAAACATGGTTTGGGCAAAATATGCATTCGCCAGTTGACATTCCAATTTTTTAAATTAAATAATCAAAGGAAATCATATAGAAAAACATATAACAGTGATACGAATATCTACAACG
>NC_051409.1:40853256-40853703 GCF_015228065.2 Penaeus monodon | reverse complement strand
AGGGAATAGAAGGGCGATAGGGAATGAAGGGAAATGGAAGAGAAGGAAAGATGGTTGGTGTGGAAGGGGAAGGGGGGGGGTAAAGAGAGGGGAAGTGGGAGGGAGAGGGAAGGGACGAGAGAAAGGATAGGAGAAGGAATAAAAACGCGTTAAGAAATGGAGGCAAAAATGGCGGTGGGGGCAGTGGGGGGGAGGGGGCTAAGTAGAGCGAGAGTGGATGCCCTGGAGGGAGGAGAGTGTACAGGAAGATGATGTGAAGAGGGGGGGAAGGGAGGAAAGGGGGGAAGGGAGGAGGGGGGAAGGGAGGAAAGGGGGGAAGGGAGGAGGGGGGAAGGGAGGAGGGGGGAAGGGAGTAGGGGGGAAGGGAGGGGACTACAATCAAGCACACGTGGCCCTCAGTGTAAATATCCCTTGAAAGTTCAGACATCGGATTTGGATTAAGCACGA
>NC_051409.1:40853026-40853199 GCF_015228065.2 Penaeus monodon | reverse complement strand
ATAAAGTCGTGTTTTTCGTGCAAGCTCGAGCCTTCCATGTAAACATTTTGATAAACTGGAGATCGCTCTAAACCAAAGCAAAGGAAATATTTCCAAGAACTTTTAAATTTCGCTTTTTAGTCGTTTAGCTAATACTTTCTTCTCGCAAAAATGCATCAGAACTTAGTAGCTCA
>NC_051409.1:40851755-40851967 GCF_015228065.2 Penaeus monodon | reverse complement strand
GAATCGAAAGAGATGAAAATGTTACGGGATGCTGGGAAGGGAAGAAAACCTCAGAACATAAAGTCTATTGTCACACACAAAGCCAAGGCAAAGTGGACTTTACGATCTCTCTCAAAACCCGGATATGATGGACCTTATTGCATATAAAGGTGCATTCATGTTAGCCCCGCCATCATTTTTTTTACCTCTATCTTTTCTTCCATTTTTTTGAG
>NC_051409.1:40851572-40851702 GCF_015228065.2 Penaeus monodon | reverse complement strand
GCTGTACCTGATATGTCCATTATCAAAGTCGGATTTCGGAAAAGAATGAATGAAAAGGACGGCATTGCTTTTGAATCACAATTGATTAATCGCGTTGCGTCTACAGTTTTCAACAGACAGGCATAGGCAT
>NC_051409.1:40850084-40850405 GCF_015228065.2 Penaeus monodon | reverse complement strand
AGCTTCCCATCATTCCCGTGTTGCCTCGTCGACCCTCGGCGTCGCACTCGCCTGTCACTTTTTCTTTTCATTTTCTAAAGGTATTTTTCCTCTTTCTCTTCATAACCCGATGCCTGGGCTCAATTACGCCAACTTTCTCATTAAAAAAGGTTGAAGAAAATCGCACCCCACAAAAAAAAAGAGGAGACATTATTTTCTGAAGAAAAAAATCTGCGCTTTTTTCTAAGTATTTTGTATATCTATTTATACTTGTTTATGTAAAATTTGGTTTCATTCACTGGTTTGTATTTACGTTTTTTCATATAAGATAAGCTAGTGATT
>NC_051409.1:40849456-40849751 GCF_015228065.2 Penaeus monodon | reverse complement strand
TAAAAGTAATTTTATATTTAAGAAAAAAATGATAATGATTTCCAATAATATGCAAATTATTCAGCACGACCTAAATCAGAACCGAAAAATTCTTCAAAAATCCTTAAGCCCATTCTTTTAATTACTGCAAAGAAGACTAAGCAGTTTCATGATTATAAACCGGACGGAGACAAACGAGAAAATGCCAAATGCTAATGCCTTCCTCCGGAATTAAATTCGAGAATCAAGCATATTTCTCTCTTTACTAATCAACAAAAATAAACAGATTCGATGATGGAATTAAGAAAGAGAAAAT
>NC_051409.1:40849213-40849301 GCF_015228065.2 Penaeus monodon | reverse complement strand
TAACAAACAGACAGTCAGATAGAAAAGGAAAAAGGGAGATCAAACAGAAAGGCATTAATAAGCCCCAAAAAGAGAGACAATTCTGACA
>NC_051409.1:40848860-40849174 GCF_015228065.2 Penaeus monodon | reverse complement strand
ACGACCACCAACCCCCTCCTCTTTCCCCATATCCCCATACCTCCTTCCGTCCTTCACCCCCTCAAACCCCCTCCACCCCCACCCCCCAAGCGAGAACGTGTTCCCAACGTGTCCAAGGCGCCGAGGAACACACGTCGTGGATCGTGGTCGCGTCGTCTTTAAGGCTATAAATAGAGAGACAGCGACCCGTGGCTTGGAATGAATATGAAAAGCCTGTCCTTCACGGCGTACGTATGTGCTTATGCTCTCTCTCGCGCGCGTGTGTGTGTGAGTGTGAGTGAGATGGGGGGAGGAGGGGAGGGGAGGGAGATGTA
>NC_051409.1:40848218-40848444 GCF_015228065.2 Penaeus monodon | reverse complement strand
ATAACGAGGACCGCATGCCTCATGGCCGTAAGGGTCATCCCAAACTATTGCTGCAGTGAGGTCAAAGCAGGTCATTCAGAGTCAAGCGGATGTCGCCCTTGCCTTACTGAGATCACATGAGCAGACATAAAAAATGGATCAGTGATCTGGAGACATTGGGGAAAAACTGAAGCCAAATACAGATGGACTGCATGATCGAAATGCAACTGGCCCGAACAACGTCAGG
>NC_051409.1:40846214-40846386 GCF_015228065.2 Penaeus monodon | reverse complement strand
CGAATGATATGAATGATACTGCAGATCTGCTCTGTTCTGCGTCTAAACCTTCTTTTGTATAAGCATGCATACATTCGCATTCTTTATCTCCCTTCTCTCTTCTCTAATGAAGCGAAGGCAGAACAAACCGCGCAGCGCAGAACCAAAAGACATTAACATCTATTCAAAACAA
>NC_051409.1:40845574-40845772 GCF_015228065.2 Penaeus monodon | reverse complement strand
ATAAATTATCTCTGTTTTATGCAGCACCAGGAATCGCTGTGCAAGCTTGCAGCGTGTCGTAAGCAAAGTCCTTTTCTGGGAATGTTTGCTCTGGGTTTCAAGTAAAGTTTAAGGATCCACAAAGAAATGAGAATAAGAAACAAACACAGTGTCTTGTGCAAAGTCTTGAACTGAGGGACAGTTTCTTAGGTTGGAATG
>NC_051409.1:40845252-40845328 GCF_015228065.2 Penaeus monodon | reverse complement strand
AGGGAAAGGCAGTGCTGTAGGTTCAAGTGCGTGTTCGCTACTTAACTTTTATTTTTTACAGAGTGCGTGAAAATCT
>NC_051409.1:40844675-40844933 GCF_015228065.2 Penaeus monodon | reverse complement strand
AAATGGCAGATAGGGTTATACCAATGCATGATGCAATAAAAAATAATGTATGCAGGCCTAAACCCAATTCCTCACTGCCAAACAAAACAGGTGAAAGCAAAATTTTTACGGGGCATTTGAAGCTCGATTTCGCACTTTACCACCCAGTAGAAGAAAAAAAGATTATACATTAGACGTTTATAAAAAATATTTTGAGGCCGCAAACAACTATTTTGACTATGTATTGCGAACTTATACCCGGAAGACTTTTTTTTCGCT
>NC_051409.1:40844177-40844563 GCF_015228065.2 Penaeus monodon | reverse complement strand
GGAGGGTGAGAAAGAAAGAAAGAGATAGAGCGTGTGTCTGTGTCTGTTAATCTGTCTGTCTGCGTTTCCAAAATTGCAGTGTTTGATCAGTTTCCATTAGAAGGGTTTATAAAATGAAATTTTAATTTCTGTCTGTGTAAGTGTGTATATACACATTCTGTATGCGCATCTGCGTGTTTGTGCGAGAGAGAGCGAGTGGTGAGGTGACAGATAATCAGCTCTGAAAATTACCACAACAAACATCATGATTGATGTTTTCTCGCACTCTCTTTGAAATTTTGTCTCTTCATTTATTTTGGATCATCAATTTTTTTTTCAGTGATTGATCAGCCTAAAAGCCGAATGCTTTTAGTAAAGGCATTTCTACAATTTATTTCTTCGGACCT
>NC_051409.1:40843124-40843446 GCF_015228065.2 Penaeus monodon | reverse complement strand
AAAAATTTTAATTTAAAAGAAAAATAACCTTTTTGGCCTGATGACTGCTTTAAATTTAAATTTTTCAGAATAAAAAAAAAATGTTTTCTCTTTTTTCACTTTATTTCAAGATTTCTAAAATGCCAAATTGAAATTCTTTCGGACGAAAGTGAGCTTTTCAACATTATAACTTTGAAGAATTTTGAAGATTGTTTCTTATAAAGCTTTCCAGATTCTTTGTCCAGAGCATTCTCTGTTCCCTGTGTATGTTGGTATAAGCTGATTGTATGCAAGCATAATGTACGACTCATATATACTCATATACACACACAGACCCCCGTGC
>NC_051409.1:40842394-40842716 GCF_015228065.2 Penaeus monodon | reverse complement strand
ATTGATTGAAAACTAAAGAAGAAAATGCCATTTGAAAATGTTGTTTGTTAAGATCAATATACTGTGCATCTTATATCTATCACTATACTGAGCATCCATTATACCCTAGATCAGTTCTCTTGCGAAGTAGAAACAGTTAGCAAGGTTTAGTTACAGATGCCGAACGTGGTTAACAGACTTTCTTTCATTTAACTGGCATATTCCTCTCGAATGTCAAGAGGTGTTTTATTGACATGTTTTAGTTACTTGGTTGCATATATATTCATCTGAGAAAATGTATGCAATCTGTCGGACAAAGATATGCTTTTTAAGTATGTAAGTT
>NC_051409.1:40841842-40842295 GCF_015228065.2 Penaeus monodon | reverse complement strand
ATTAATGTATGTGTAAGAGAACTGACTTAGCAGTATCATGTACCTCTGACAGAAAAGCCTTCATTATAGATTTTAGATGAGCTATAAAAACAGAAACGAAGAAACTGATAATATTGAAGGGATAAGATTTGGATTTATATTTTACAAGTTCAACCGTTTGAGATATTCACAAGAAAAGGGAATGAATATTAGTGTTAAACTTTTAACCGTTTTAGCATTCGAATGATTTTATTTTTATTATAAGTAATTTTTTTTTTGGAAAATTTATACTTTTCTTTCAGTTTTAGTTTTTTAAGATCGTTTATCAGGAAAAAGGGTTTTTTTTGTATTTCCAATACAAATGCGGGCCAAAACAAAATAAAACCCTTACAGGTGTACATAAAGTGTTAAAGGGATATGGAGTGTGAATAATATATAAACAAATATAAAAGACGGACCAGAACTTCCTAAAAA
>NC_051409.1:40840116-40840218 GCF_015228065.2 Penaeus monodon | reverse complement strand
ATATTTTTTAATAAATTTTATATATTTTATTTTTAATATATAATATATATATATTTATAAAATATATAAAAAATAAAATATATAAAATGTATATGTGTGTTT
>NC_051409.1:40839880-40840055 GCF_015228065.2 Penaeus monodon | reverse complement strand
GCCTATTTATTTTTATATATTTTAGAAAATTAATCATAATATAGTTTAAGTTAAAAGATAAAAGATGTTTTTAAAATTGAAATTATATATAAATATAACATAAATATATTAAAATATTTTATATAAAATAATTATATATATATATATATTATAAAATTTTTTATAATATAATGGG
>NC_051409.1:40839166-40839427 GCF_015228065.2 Penaeus monodon | reverse complement strand
CCCACTACCATATAAAATAAATAATATAAAATTATTTATATATATTTAAAAATTATATGTATAATATTATATAGATTTTAAAAAATTTTGACCCATATAAAATTTTTTGAGGATATTTTATATATTTTAAAAATTAAGATAAAAAATTAAAATATAATGTGATAAAATTTTATATAAAAATTATAATATTAAAATATATTTTATATTATATGTAATATAATATTAAATATTAAAAGATGGTTTTAATATATTTTAATATTT
>NC_051409.1:40838827-40839039 GCF_015228065.2 Penaeus monodon | reverse complement strand
TATAAAATTATATTAAAATATTTATATAATATATATAATTTTAAAATAATATAAATATAAATTTTTATATATATATAATAAAATTTTTATATATATATATTAAGGGATTTTTATATATATAAAATATTAAATAAATTTTATATATGATGGGGAATATATATAAAATATTATTTTATATATATAATAATATATATAAAATATATATGTGTTTT
>NC_051409.1:40838065-40838662 GCF_015228065.2 Penaeus monodon | reverse complement strand
TATTTTAAAATAAATATTGACAGAACACAAAAACAAACTAAAAACAAAAATTAAGAACACAAAAACAAAACACCAAAAAAAAAAAAAAAAATATAAAAATTTAAAATAAATATATTAAAAAAAAGAAAAAAGGGGTATTATTTAAATAAAAAATGATAAATATTAAATATATAAATAAAAAAATAATAGATAAAAGGGGGGATATAAAGGAGAAAGAAAGGAAAATATAGAAATAAAAAAATAAAAAAAATAAAATAAAAATAAATTTAAGTAATATAATAATATAAATATAAAAAAGAATATTAAAAAAATATAAATTAATAAATATTTTTAGATAAAATTAAATAATTATATATAATAATATAATATTAAATATATAAAAAAGGGAAATAATAATATATATAAATAATATAAAAAATATAAAAGTATAAAATAAAAATATACAAATTGAAATAAAAATAAAATTTTTAAAAAATAATAAATAAAATTAAATAATATAATATATTTTATATAAAATTTTTTTAAATTTTTATAAATTAAGTAATAAATAAAATTTTAAAAGGGATATATATGTATGTGTATAAATAATAATATAAC
>NC_051409.1:40837573-40837966 GCF_015228065.2 Penaeus monodon | reverse complement strand
TTCTTTTAATATATCTTTTAAAATATATATAATATTATTTAATAAAAAACATATTACCCAATTTTTTTTATGACGCCTTCTTGTTGAATTCTGCGTGAATGCGTATCTGCGCTGCACTTCGGCGCAAAACGTCTGTTGCAACGAAGCCTTGAACCGCAGCGCACCTCTGGCGTCCGCGAAGGGACACGGTCCAACAGAGCGATGGCGGGATTCGCTTAAAAGGGCCAGTCCTGGTTTGTCCCCGGCCTCTCCGCTTATCTCTTTCTTCTCTCTGTGCTTCGTATCCTTCGTGCTTTCCGTTCTTGTTTTTGGCCGTGTGTGAATTACATAATGATTGTTTATTTACCTGATATTATTTTTTCTTTCTGCTATTACTATCTCTCGTCTGTCGTC
>NC_051409.1:40836456-40836754 GCF_015228065.2 Penaeus monodon | reverse complement strand
TGCGGTGCGCGGTGTTTTACCAGCAATATTTTTAGTAAAATCTATTTAAAAATGTGTTTTTATGGTGTGTGCTTTCCAAACTTCAATTTTGACCCTAAAAGACTATATTAAACCCCACAAACCAAAGGCATAATATAACCACTGGCATGTTCTGCGGCGAATTATACGGCGCAGTAATATAACCAGCTTCAGCCTCCAGTTATGAAGAAAACTCCCGAATTCATAAAGCATTCCTGGGTCTCGAGTCCTTTTAACGGACCGGTTAATAAGCAGAGAAAATTCTGTTTCTCTCCACATG
>NC_051409.1:40835804-40836091 GCF_015228065.2 Penaeus monodon | reverse complement strand
CTCGAGATGAAAAAGAGGAAAAACAAGAACAAATACAGGGAAAAGCTGAGGAAAACAGCAACCCATTTCCCCTCACTTTCCCCTCATTCTCCCTCCCCCCCTTCCCCTCGCCTCCTTGCCCTTAGTCCTTCTCCGGCGTTAATAGGAGTTGGTGGGAGTCCTTTCCTTACATTGATCGTGACCCCTCTGACAAAGGGACTTGAGGGGGGCTTTTGTCTTCGCTATGTGTAACCCTGTTCCTCGCTACTGCATTTTCGACAAAAAAAGGATAAAAAAGTGCATATCAC
>NC_051409.1:40835322-40835563 GCF_015228065.2 Penaeus monodon | reverse complement strand
ACTCAGGATGGTTATCATAGTTCTGATTGACACTAATAAGGGAATTACGAGCCTCATTCCTTCCCGGGCTGGCGAAGGGGAACACGATAGAACGAAGTTATGGGAAATACTCTACATCATAGGCTATTATTAAGTAAGAGAAGAAGGGGGTGTTTCTCAACCTAATTACAAACACTTGAGATATTATTTGCCCCATGTGGCTAGATTTTGGCGACCTCTATCCAGAAGGCAGGTTAACTTT
>NC_051409.1:40834446-40834800 GCF_015228065.2 Penaeus monodon | reverse complement strand
CATCTGACATCTGAGATCTCTCTCCGGTACGATATTAGACCCTGATATTACATTCATGTTGAAATTTCGTAATATACTCTTCAGTGAAGCCATGGTAATCTTATACTTATAATATTTGCCTCTGTAATTGGAATTAAGTAATAAAATGAGGTATTCCCATATTATAACCTTTTCTTTTTTTTATAAAAAATAACAACAACGGAATGGTTATTAAAAAAAAAAAAATATTCATATACAATTCAATTATGTTTATCCTTGGTACTGGTTTTGTTTTTTGAAGTGAACTTAATTACTTATTCCAGTGACAATTACTATGTAATAATACACAGTTATACACAGGTTTAGATGTATAAC
>NC_051409.1:40833830-40833926 GCF_015228065.2 Penaeus monodon | reverse complement strand
CAAAAAAAAAAATCATTCCTGATAAACTTCAGCTTCTCCCCTCGTGGTCAGAGTGGCGAGAGCCCCTTGTGGTTTTAGGGTTTAAGTAAAGAACTA
>NC_051409.1:40833264-40833480 GCF_015228065.2 Penaeus monodon | reverse complement strand
CATGTGTGCGCCTGAGTGTTTGCGAGCGTACCTGTCTTGGAGGGACCTGGGTGTCCAAGCCTGCACGATCTATTATTTAACCAGTGCAGTGGTCTTGAGGGAGTCCCCAGCGCAGAAGGGGGAAGGCATGCACAAATAACGAAGGAACCTCACGTTTGTTGTTCGTAATCAACTGCGTTCATGGCTGACTCTTTAGAGATGTTTACTCCGTTTCTT
>NC_051409.1:40833085-40833170 GCF_015228065.2 Penaeus monodon | reverse complement strand
TTATATACTCAGTTGATGTTGCGGTTGCTTTATACATCGATTTCTTTTCATGTTCTTTTAACATTTTCTCGGGGCTTTATTTCCT
>NC_051409.1:40831781-40832138 GCF_015228065.2 Penaeus monodon | reverse complement strand
ATTATTCACAAATAAATCGCCTTCACTCAAGTTACGCAAGTCATAATGGGACAAATCGGGTCAAAGGTTAACCCGAGAAAAGGTCAAAATGTGTCTATGACTCAGGTGCCACATCTAAGGATTATTTTCTTTTTTTATTTACACTGTATAAAAAAGTAAGAAAAATATATAATACTAATGAGAATAAGAATAAGTTAAAGATAAACGTAAGAGGAGAAAGTATAAAAGGTAAGAAAATTGAAGACAGACATTAAGAAACAAATAAAAAAGGAAGAACATTTAAAACAATTGCCAGAAGAAAAACGATAAAAAAAAATTTAAGAAGATAATAATAATAGCCAGGTAGAGTGATGGACA
>NC_051409.1:40831170-40831653 GCF_015228065.2 Penaeus monodon | reverse complement strand
TAGAATGATAATTGAACAAGCAGCGTTATTAAAGAGTAATACGAAAGCAATAAGATTGAGTAATAAGAAAAATTTCGATTAAGAAATATGATGATCAATGAATGCAGTTTACACATCTAATTCAATAGAAGGACAGATGCTAACACAGACAGCAAAATAATCTTCAAGGTACACGCACTAATCCAGGGCGACGCTTACGAGTGGGAGTGAGGTCAAAAGTGAAAGGTTAGATTTGGCACCAGAGGTTACAGATCATGCACAAAAGCTATTGCATGTGTATTGACTTGAGGTCATGCGAGCACCAGTTCCGCATCAGCTGTGACGTCGTATTTCAATGGGCAAGGAAACGTGTGGAATGCAATTTTGCAATGTTAGGTCACTTCTTGCAAGGAATCGTATTTGATTATATTTTGAACCTCGGGATGTTGGTTGTGGACGTTATTGTGCTTATATGTGCATACGGGATAGACAAAAGAAAATGAA
>NC_051409.1:40830542-40830905 GCF_015228065.2 Penaeus monodon | reverse complement strand
AAAGTTTTAAATATCCACAATAGCTAGCGAATGACAAACTCCATTATGGTTCCAGGTGTCCTCATTGTTAGTCGAGTGGATGTACAAAACTCGAATGGCTTGGTATCACAGCCAGGGCCCGATTGCATGGCAGCTTACAGAGGGGATGGGTGGGGGGGGGGGGCGTCACCTCTCCCTCCAGTGACGATGTACCCGTATAGGAAGTCAAGAAATGATTTCGATGCCTCATCCACAGGAAGTTCTACTCGAAGTCACAGGGGTCATTGAAGTTCTGGTGACAGAGGAAGTCTATATTATATTTAAGAGGAAGTTTCGGGACATGTTAATAGGAGACCTCGGGTACCATGTTCCCAGATTGCTTAC
>NC_051409.1:40830097-40830369 GCF_015228065.2 Penaeus monodon | reverse complement strand
AAACTACTGGATGCACATATACCTGTAAATTACATAAAGTCATCTTGCTCCTCTAAGTGCGAGCTGACGTAGTTATGAATAAGCCAAAACAAAATTTCCCTCTTCCTCTTAAGAAGAAGAAAAAAAAGCATTACCAGAATAGCAGTTGATCATTATTCTTACTTATTGGTAAGCTATTGACGCGGGAGGAGTGTAAAAAAGAAAGGGAAAGAGATATTAGGAGAGATCAAAGGAAGTCTATTCATGAAAATATGTAAACAAGCTAGAAAGAC
>NC_051409.1:40829610-40829717 GCF_015228065.2 Penaeus monodon | reverse complement strand
GGTTTGAATAAGAAATCAGGGAATTATTTTCACACTAAAACGTATTATTATTCTTTTCTGTCATCGTATCACCAAGGTGTCTGTATGTCTACGTTGTGCGCCGCGCC
>NC_051409.1:40828778-40829149 GCF_015228065.2 Penaeus monodon | reverse complement strand
AATTTGAAAGGAAAGCTTAAAAGAATCTTTGAAAAATAATATCACAAATAAAAACGTCACTTCGCTTAAAACAAAAGCCGCTTATTGGGCACTCAGGGAGGGAATCTGTACCGCGGTCCGTGCTTGAGAGCAGAGTGTGAATTCCCTCTGGCTCCCTTGTCTGTGCCGGATGCATGGAATCAAACAGGCATTATGCCATGCTAAAATTATGTTTCTTTGCGAGGGACATGCTACGCCTCCTGTGAACTGTTAGTGGCGGTGCGAGGGAAGCGCTAAGTAAATGTATAATTGTGGGAGATGTAGAAGGAAATGAAATTAGTTGTGGATATTTGTACAAACTTACGTGCATGGACAGAGAGAAACAACTCCGT
>NC_051409.1:40828245-40828496 GCF_015228065.2 Penaeus monodon | reverse complement strand
CCACCGTTTCCATCGCCAATTTCGAAAAGTAGTGAAAACAACAGCAATCTCGACATCATTAACCTTAACTGCAAATACTCCTTTTTCCTCTCATTAACAGTTTTGACCCAGACACCTGTTTACACCTTTCCCAGAAGTTCCAAAGACCCGCAGCAGAAAACAGCAGTAAAAAAAAAAGAGAAAAAAAGAAGAAGAGTAAACACGAATTTTCTCTGGCTTTGTGGCATAAGCTAGCTAATGGCCATCTTTTT
>NC_051409.1:40823899-40824112 GCF_015228065.2 Penaeus monodon | reverse complement strand
GCATGTACAGACATACACTCATATATACAAACACTGAATATACATATCTCTTTCACTGTCTTCCTCCCCCTTTTCTCCTGGAATGTCAATATCCTTTACCCCCCCTCCCTACAGTTGCCTTCCCCCTCACCCCCGCCACCCCCCTAGAGAAGAAAGGAGACCCAGCAGAAGGAATACAAATTAAAAGAAACTCTAATAAGAAACTCCATTGAA
>NC_051409.1:40823731-40823829 GCF_015228065.2 Penaeus monodon | reverse complement strand
GAGATATGTGTTTGTTTTTATTGTTGTTTTTGCTTGTTAGCGTTACTGCTGACTGACGAAGGAAGCATGACAATAGGAAAGAATAAAATAATTATTGG
>NC_051409.1:40823365-40823668 GCF_015228065.2 Penaeus monodon | reverse complement strand
AGTCTCTTCTCTTTGACAGCAACGTAAAAGATGAAACAGGTTGTCTAGAGAGGAGGGGGGGGGACACAGAGAGAGGAAGATGGTTCGGGAGAGGGGAATAGGGGGGGATTACCAGGGGTAGAGGGGTAGGAGTGAAATTTAAAAGGGGAGGGGGTAAAGGGAAAATGAAAAAAGGTTTTCATTCAACAAATTCTTCCTTTTCCTCATCAGTTGAAACAAAAAGCGTAATAAGAACCAAATGCTATAAATAAAAGAGATTAAAAAATCGTTTTATTAGGGCAGAGAGTAAAAATAATTGTCTAT
>NC_051409.1:40823157-40823248 GCF_015228065.2 Penaeus monodon | reverse complement strand
TTTACTATGTAATCATATATACGTTCTTGACAACTATGATAACAAAATACTATTTCTACCGTAACTCATGACAGAAAATTCAAAATGGATT
>NC_051409.1:40821601-40821707 GCF_015228065.2 Penaeus monodon | reverse complement strand
TATCCCACACTTCCTTTCAATTTCTAAATCAATTTATTTATTCTCTAATTCACACTTACTTTTCTTTCTACCTATTCTCTCACTCATCTGTATGTGCATGATTTGC
>NC_051409.1:40821284-40821511 GCF_015228065.2 Penaeus monodon | reverse complement strand
GTACAATGCACAGGGCTCCTGGTATTCATCCAAGACATGACAAAGCACAGGTATTTCTTGCCAGCTGTAGTTGACACATGGTTGGGAAGCTCAGCATACCACTCTCAGCCAAGAAATGAAACCTGTTGACAGAGATGAACTAACTTATTGTTGACTCTGGTGTGGTTGCGTCTTGTTTATGATTGTTGGTTTTTAATTGGAGGTTTTGGCTGTTGTGGCCACTAATT
>NC_051409.1:40820456-40820662 GCF_015228065.2 Penaeus monodon | reverse complement strand
AAAGGGATAGTGGTTGTAGTGGTATTAGTAATAGCTTCTTTTAGTCTTTAATTGAATTATATTTTAGTTAGATCTTAAGAATAAATGTCATTTATAAATACCAAAGTATTTTAGTGTTTTGTGTGTATAATCAACCATAACTTCACGAGATTATTGTTCTTATATCCCCTTTTCTCTGCAAGGAAAGAGCATTCAATAGCTGACGT
>NC_051409.1:40819857-40820023 GCF_015228065.2 Penaeus monodon | reverse complement strand
CACAAATTCGCACTGTTTTATCGTCCATAAGACCAACGTAAACCCAACGTCATGAAATCTTTTCCTGAAATCTTGCATGATAGACTGAACGCTCCCCCCCCCCACACCATGATGAAAAGACTGACTCTCGTGATTCTACTTCATCTGCACTGATGGGGATTGCAAG
>NC_051409.1:40818750-40818872 GCF_015228065.2 Penaeus monodon | reverse complement strand
ATAGTAAACAGTTTTACATGGCTATAAAGGTAAGAAACCAGAGTGACCTTGTTAAGCAAAAGGGTCATAGTGCTATCCAGTGCATACGAACAGACATACACAAAACAGACTCGTACACGCAC
>NC_051409.1:40818396-40818467 GCF_015228065.2 Penaeus monodon | reverse complement strand
TATATGAATTTGTGTGCATGTTTGTACGTGTAAGTTTTTTATGTGCATGTCTGTAAGAATGTGTGATTTGT
>NC_051409.1:40818187-40818363 GCF_015228065.2 Penaeus monodon | reverse complement strand
TCGTCCCATGAAACTCGCGATACAATTCAAGTATATTAAACATCTTATGTTAGAAAAAGAATAATAATCTCACACGAAAAGTGTATATTGCAATGCAGGAGAGAGAGCGATACCAAACCTGTGATCTATGCGAGACGTCAAAAAACGCATTCTTGAACAGGGACTCCTATATACAA
>NC_051409.1:40817718-40818151 GCF_015228065.2 Penaeus monodon | reverse complement strand
TAAAAATCCTGTCTGCTTCCTGAAAAGTGAAATTTATATCTGCTTCACGAAGTCGACCTCGGGGGAGCTTCGGGGGAGCCCCGGGGGGAAGGAGGGGAGGGGGTAAAGTGCGACGTGGTAGGGGATGGAGTAGGAGAAGGAGTAGGAGGAGGACTAGGGGTAGGGAGGAGGGTAGAGAAGTGGGGAAGGAGAGTGGGGTAGGGGGTGGAGTAGGGGTAGGGGAGTAGGGTAGAGAAGTGGGGTAGGGAAGTGGGGTAGGGGGTGGAGTAGGGGTAGGGGAGTAGGGTAGAGAAGTGGGGTAGGGAAGTGGGGTAGGAGAGTGGAGTAGGGGGTCGGGGTGTAGGAGGAACGTAGCTAGCGTTTAACTTCAAATTAGACCTTTCCCGTCGTACTACTTTTGCGAAAAAAGTTGAAGTGGAGTTGGGCGAGCGCT
>NC_051409.1:40817302-40817454 GCF_015228065.2 Penaeus monodon | reverse complement strand
GATGTGTTGACAATACAAATAGTATAAAGAATAATGGAAAAGCACTGATTTTTTATATATGTCGATAAATGAAAATGGAAATACAGGCAACAACAATGATATAAGAGTAATTGTGCCTGTAGTATTATCTACACAAACATTCATACGTATGC
>NC_051409.1:40816859-40817096 GCF_015228065.2 Penaeus monodon | reverse complement strand
CCTTCTTGGTCTCCTTTCTGTTCTAGATGAAACCCCCCTTCCACTTGGACCCTCCTCTCCCTCTCGGCCCTCCTCCCCTTTCCTCTTGTGCCCCCCCCCCATCCCCCCTTGCTGGCTCGCTCTCCGCCCCCAACTCCAACGCAATTACGCCGTCTCCCCACAGCTGATTAGGGTGGGCATTCCAGCGTAGTTCTTATTTGCAAAGTAAACCTTAAAAGTTAATCAGAAAGGTTGGCT
>NC_051409.1:40816460-40816603 GCF_015228065.2 Penaeus monodon | reverse complement strand
AGCCTGTGTGGGGAAGGGATAGGTAAGAGGAGGTAGCGAGGCTTCATGACAGGGCAAGCATGGGGTTAAGTAGGGGCAGGGTGGGGTTAGGAAGGGCGGGAGAGGTACGTGAGGAAGACGAGGGACGAGGGATAAGCGAGTGG
>NC_051409.1:40816184-40816258 GCF_015228065.2 Penaeus monodon | reverse complement strand
GAGCTAAGTCTACCTGGCATTCGTAATTGGTCATTCGAAATTCCATTCGACAAAATTGCAGTGGTTCTTGTTAC
>NC_051409.1:40816080-40816164 GCF_015228065.2 Penaeus monodon | reverse complement strand
GAACAGTGCCAATTGTGGGATTTAGCTTTTGCGTATCCTTTGGTTTTCTTTTGTCTTCACCATCGTTTAACTGTTTTACTCGCT
>NC_051409.1:40815381-40815942 GCF_015228065.2 Penaeus monodon | reverse complement strand
CCCCGTTTCTCTGTCTATTTCGTCTCTACCAAAGTTAATCCCAGAAAGCAAACGGGGATTAATTCCATAGTTTCTCTGACACTCTTTCTAGTTCTCTCTCTTTTAAAGATCTGATATCAAAATACCCGACAGAGACTTTCAAAATATTTATAGAGCTTCTGGCTCCGTTGTTGACATAACGTAAAAAATGCTTTAGTGAAAATTTACGAGGAAAAAAATGAATGAAAGGATCCAGGTTGTATCATATTTGCAAAGTTGTGGGCCTGAAGTTAGTGGTATTCAAGAAACTATAAAAAAAAAGGTCTTTAAACTTTGATGCAATGTACAGTACTTGCTAAAATTCATTAAACTGTTGAGAGAAAAAAAAATAAAAACACCTATTTCCTTGGAGATATTAAAAGGAAAAATAGGCCTGGAAAGTTTATCACTGTTGCTTCTTTTTCGGCCAAACATACTATGATAAACGGCAAAAACTTAAGAGAATAAAAACTAATTTCAATGTTGTCTAAAAAAGAAATTCGGTCCTTTTATAAACATGAAGTAATCTTTGTGCTGTTACAG
>NC_051409.1:40814980-40815317 GCF_015228065.2 Penaeus monodon | reverse complement strand
TATTTGTATATATAAGAAATAATGACAATAGAAAAGTAAGCAGAAATATACTCGATATTTGTTTATCTGGAAGAAAAGCGACGAGCGACAGCATCAAATCGGCCATAATTATGACAAATATAAGGTTTTGAGGAAACAGGAAGAAGGAATTAAATAAAAACGGAGAAGAAAAAAAGAGAGAAGGAAAAAGTACCGACAGAACTCAAGAATAATAATAGTACGAAGGAAGAGGAAGACAACCAATAATAAAACGAAGGAAGAAGAAGAAAACAGTAATAATAAGAAGGGAGAAGAACAGAACGCGAGTAAGAAGAGCGACAAGAACCGAGGAGCAGAT
>NC_051409.1:40814499-40814931 GCF_015228065.2 Penaeus monodon | reverse complement strand
CAGGGGAGAGGAATGGGAGGAAGATCAGGAGGCTCTTCCTCGAGGAGCAGCCGCTACAGCCGCCACGCCCTCGTCTCCTACTCGACGGAGAGCTCGGAGCCCTCGACGCCCACGCAGAAGGTCGTCAACTTCATGAACGTGTCGAGCGACAGTTCGGACCAGTCGCCTCCGCCCGCCCACAAGGTCGTCAGCTTCGTGCAGGGCCTGACGGAGAGGCGCCCTTCCTCCTCCTACGGCCGGAGGGAGTCCCTGGCGCAGGCCCTCGAGAACTCCATCATGAGGCACCGGGGCCAGTACGGCAGGAGGGCCTCCGTCAGGTCCGAGTCCTCCTTCTTCGCCACCTGCAGTAGGTGCTTCCCCTGCACCATCGCGTCGGGCTACAGGTGAGGAACCTGCTATTTTCTGCCTCATTACTGCCTCATTTATCGTTAT
>NC_051409.1:40814147-40814423 GCF_015228065.2 Penaeus monodon | reverse complement strand
CAGTCTCCGACCAACATCACTTACTTATTAGCATTATATCTTTGTTCCTTTTTCATCTTTGCTCTACTTTACATCCCCATTATGTTTTTTTGTCTCTTTTGTACCTTCTTTCCTGTTGGACTACAGTTATGGATATCAAAATGCTATTACTTTGCTATTTCATATTTATTTCTTAACTTTGTCAATTCACCTCTTCTACGCCCTTCTTTTTCCTCTTCTTTCTTCGTTTCCTACATCTCCTCTTTCCACCTGTTTTGCCTTCTCTTAAAAAAAGTG
>NC_051409.1:40813360-40813631 GCF_015228065.2 Penaeus monodon | reverse complement strand
ATGATGATAATTATAACAACTATAATGATAACGATAGTATTGATAGTCACAAGAAGATAGTTCACTAAAAGGGTACAACAGTGTCGAATTCCTCTTGGATTCCTCCTTCACCAAGGGGATGGGGGGAACGTGAACAGCAGAAAGGTGAAGCAACAGGATACGGGAGAGACTACCTTTTGTCAGCCAACTTCCTGCTGAACCTCTGACCTGATGAGATATCAAAATTGTTGTTTCTTTTCTTTCTATAAGCCTAATTTGTGCCATAGTACTA
>NC_051409.1:40813224-40813322 GCF_015228065.2 Penaeus monodon | reverse complement strand
GTGCACTGGCGTTAATAATTTTAGAGATAAGAATTATAATGATGTTGGAGAGTTATGAAAGAATCAAAGAACAAAAAAACGAAAAAATCTCGGTATAC
>NC_051409.1:40812775-40812897 GCF_015228065.2 Penaeus monodon | reverse complement strand
TTCCCTTAACTCATGACCAGGTAATTTGACCCATTCATCCAGTCAAAATCAAAGGCAGCTTATTATGAACAAGCATGAATGAACTGCTATTTCGCAAACAGGGAAATATGAGGTTACTGTAT
>NC_051409.1:40812364-40812660 GCF_015228065.2 Penaeus monodon | reverse complement strand
GAGAGTCCTTGGAAAATTAAATGCGGATGTGGATGATACGATGGGAAAAATGGTGCTAATGAAAGAGCTTACTTGAATTTTCATGTATCTATTTCATTTCAAAATCAGCGTTTATGTTTTTTTGTTGTTGTTCTCATTATCAGTATATTTTTGTTGTCGCCTTGATCATCTTTCTCCTCGATTTTCTCTCTGTCTTAGCCACTCCGTCTTTCTCCACTGTAGGCGTATCCACGCGTGTATACGTGTATAAGTTTGCTGATTTCCGATAAATAAGAAAAACTGTTTAGTATATTAGA
>NC_051409.1:40811408-40811605 GCF_015228065.2 Penaeus monodon | reverse complement strand
GAGAGAGAGAGTGTAGTATCTAGTGAATGTCGGTATACAATCTTCATACTTACCATAACATAACTTACCACTGTACAGTACACTGGATTCTGTTCTCGGAATCAAATCATCCTCTCGGTATAGAACGTTGGTCTCTCCCTGTAACTAGGTATGTGGAGGGATAACTTCTGCTTCAACATTTGATCTGTCTCTGCAAT
>NC_051409.1:40811161-40811304 GCF_015228065.2 Penaeus monodon | reverse complement strand
GCTTCCTCATTTAATTCAGACAAGCCAGAATGCACAATTGCGCAAGAAATATTCTAAGACAAAATTTCTGCAAGAAAATTTTGAAGGTAAACGGACAGGCAAAGGCCAGACCTCATTAAATTATATTTCTTACGTTAAAGTGA
>NC_051409.1:40810532-40810670 GCF_015228065.2 Penaeus monodon | reverse complement strand
GTCGAAACGTACACATTTCCCCAGAACTAATGATAATAGGAAAGATGACAAAAGTAGCGTTGGTAATAGGAGTGAGAATGGGACTGTTGCTCGCACTAAAAGCATCTCGGGCGTGGCTGCTTCTGCGTGTTTTTGTGC
>NC_051409.1:40809731-40809891 GCF_015228065.2 Penaeus monodon | reverse complement strand
GCACAAAAACAAGGCCACATCACACGCAGGAGCAGCCTCGCCCGAGATGGTCACGACTGCCACGTCCCGCGAGACAACGAGGAACACAAGGAGCTCTGTAATTAGGAAAGGTGGCGGAGCAGACGCGGAGGAGTTTCCATGATCCACGAGTTTTGTTTTC
>NC_051409.1:40809173-40809468 GCF_015228065.2 Penaeus monodon | reverse complement strand
ATAATTATTATTATTATTGAATAAATAAAGAATAATAACAAATAGATAAAAAGACGCCCCCTGATTCCCCTCGCCACGTCAAAGGCATCGGCCTCACAGTCCAATGGGAGAGCAAATCTCACCACATTTAAGTATCATAAAATCATTTTCCTTGTGAGTGATTTCCACTTCATAAAATCGTTATATCAAACCACGTGAAAATCTGAGGAATTAATGATACTGAAGAGTAAACATTCACAATAGGATTAAACGACGGAGATGTGAGATACGTGGAGAGAAAAGTGAGTAGAAAAGG
>NC_051409.1:40808713-40808852 GCF_015228065.2 Penaeus monodon | reverse complement strand
GGTAATCAGATTTTGAAATATGCAGAGAGAAATTTAGAGAGAAAATATATATACTGGAAATAAAAGAATCATAAACTGCAAAAGATATGTATATAATGAAAGAGAAAGACGAATATATGCTGCATACACATACACACAC
>NC_051409.1:40808497-40808563 GCF_015228065.2 Penaeus monodon | reverse complement strand
CGGAGACACAGTAGTATATGGGCTGACATGGAGATTCCGATATATATTTTTCCTACAGACCTAAGG
>NC_051409.1:40808204-40808292 GCF_015228065.2 Penaeus monodon | reverse complement strand
CATTTGTTAATCGTCGACTTATTTATGCATTTCTTCTTGTGAAAATAATTGTATTTTTTTACATTCCTACTTTTTGCTTTTTCTTGTT
>NC_051409.1:40807854-40808115 GCF_015228065.2 Penaeus monodon | reverse complement strand
CATACGTTTATTATGGTTATCACTAAATATATATATTGAATATTCCTATCATTTGTGCATAATAATCGTAATATTATCATATTATTTTGGTCTGTGTGAGATAGTTGATATTTTTCTGCACCGAAGCTACGTTTTTTCTTCGTAAGTTTTTTTTGTATTTTACTTTTAAAAACTACAACATACTTTCCCGTTTTATTTATTCAGTGTTGTTTATGGAAGCACTAACGTGTTTTTTTAATCTAGAAATGTATATATTCATTC
>NC_051409.1:40807244-40807429 GCF_015228065.2 Penaeus monodon | reverse complement strand
CCTCAATCAACCCAGGTCAAAGACTCTTCCCGACCCCCAAAATGACCTCATTAATTACAGCCCACAAACTCCTCGACACTCGAGAGGTTAGAGCTGCTAATAATTCATCTTAAGGAACTTCCCTTCAGAGTCTGTTTCAAAGAGGCAACGACCCTAATATATTAAACGATATTTTTTCCTGTTTT
>NC_051409.1:40806868-40806959 GCF_015228065.2 Penaeus monodon | reverse complement strand
AATATGTGCATTGGACTTTATCCCACTATAATGATAACTGATAATCTTCAAAAAAGGAGAAGATAATATTTCTCTGCCATCGCCTACGCCA
>NC_051409.1:40805098-40805175 GCF_015228065.2 Penaeus monodon | reverse complement strand
CGCCGAAGAAAGATAGCTTTCTTTGCTAATCACGGGGTTACAAATCCCAGCCCCTATAAAAATAGCATTTGAACAAG
>NC_051409.1:40804201-40804816 GCF_015228065.2 Penaeus monodon | reverse complement strand
CATGCATTCATAGATTCATACAGAAATATGCACACATCTGCATACACAGACATACCATACAAGCGAGATAAGTCACAGCCACCTGACAACCGGGCAACCCCTTTTAAACCCACAACCCAAAACCTCGCCTTACAACTACGCCCACAACCACTTCGAATCCACTCCCTAAGCCCTAAATAACCCCACACTCACAACTCCAAAACCCCACGCCATGGCTCAAATAACATCCCACCCACAACCCCACCCCCACACCCCCACCACAACCCCCTTAACCCCTACAACCCCACCACAACATCCTCACGACCCCTAAAAACCCAAACCCCCCCCCTCACAACAACCCCCAACTCCTCCCCCAATCCCACAACCCCTGAAACCCCACTCGCCACCCCCCCCCCCTTTCCCCCACTTCCTCAAAATCACCCCCCCCCCTGCGGACATGACAAAGGACAAGGGCTGTTTGCTCTCTCTCCGGACCCGTCTGGAAGGCGGAATGCGCGATGAGGCGTCCCCTTCAGGCCTCAGCGCGGCGGCGGCCGCATGCGGCGTGTGCTCGAGTGGCTGTGGTTAATGCGGTGCGTGCGGATATGTGGATTTTGTATACTGGAAGGTGTGTTA
>NC_051409.1:40803728-40803984 GCF_015228065.2 Penaeus monodon | reverse complement strand
CTTGTGCGTAAAAGTGTCAGAAATAGATGGAAGCGAAAGGTAGAGAAGCAGGGGAAGTTGACAGGTAGTAACAAGGGGGGGGGGGATACCAAGGCAGAGAAGGAGGGAGAGGTGGTGACAGGAAGGCAGGCGAGGGGAGAGGCTGAGGTACTGAGAAGAGGGGAGAGGGGAGAGGATGGTAGGGGGAAGAGGGGTCGATCGGGGTGGGGGGAGAAGGAGGTCACAACAGAATGCAGTCAGTAAGCAGTCTCAGTAT
>NC_051409.1:40802067-40803013 GCF_015228065.2 Penaeus monodon | reverse complement strand
CGAAAGTGCCACGAGTAAGTTCTCCCTCTATTCATCTCTTTCCAAGTAATCAGGCACTAAATCATGGCACTCCAAGTCAATTGTTCTCACGGCCTGAGAGTGCCACGCTGAGAGAAAATATCGGTGCCATTCTGAAACCTGCCTGGCCTATCCCTTGACTCTCGGTGCCGGCGTGGGTTCGCGCGGATCAGACGCTTCGGCAAATGGGGGATTTTTCTTGATTGCTTTCGTGTTGTGGTGTTTGTTTGTGTGTGCAGTTGTTTTTGTGTTTGTTTGATTTGTGTGTTTATTTGCTTGTTTCTGTGTGTCTTTGTTTTTTTTTGTTCGGTTGTTTGTGTGTTTGGTTGTTTATTTGTCTAAGTGTTTTTGTTGACATTTGTGTTATTTTCTAGTGTTCTTGTTAGTTTGTGTGTGTTTAGATGGTCGTTCTATTTGTTTGTATGTGTGTTTGTTAGTTTAAGTGTGTTTGACAGTGCAGTAATATTTGTCTATGTCTTTCATGTCTTTGTCTGTTTGTGTCTTTGTTTATTTGTCGTTGTCGTTGTATGTGTTTGTGCTAATATGTGTGTCTGCTTGTTTGTTTCATTGTGTCATTGTTATTTGCGTTTATATGATCTATATTTGCAAGAACAGCATATAAATATATCTTACTTCAGGTAAACCACCACAGTTCTATTCCATAATATAAAAACCCCATCTTTTTCTTCCCCTCTTATCTCCTCTCTCCATTTCTTCTCCCCAATATCCCCAACAAACACACATATTCGCGCATATAACGCCTATACCAAGGCCTGTAACCGGAGCGACAGGAACCTCATTACCATAGTCTTCCTTATGGACCGGGTTCCTGGCGATCAGCTGAGAGAAATCGAAGATCAACAGAAGGCGTCAGCACAAAGCAACAGAATACTGATTGTGCTTTGGGTGTGATCCTTGAGGCATTTAC
>NC_051409.1:40800986-40801456 GCF_015228065.2 Penaeus monodon | reverse complement strand
CTGATTCTGCAACAAAAGCCACCCGTTTTGAGTGAGCGTTGCACCCCCGCCGTAATGAGCAACCTCCCGTATTTTTGTCATTATTCATAGTCAATTAATTTCCGTAGAATGTAATCCTTTATAGTATAGAAGTATAGAGAAAAAAAAATTACCTATTCATTTTACTCTTCTAAAACCCAGTGCTTTCAAATTAACATTGCAATAATATTCAACATTTTCACCGTTGCATATAACAGGTACATGCGGTCATGCAAAAAGTCATTCATGCACTTAAATGTACATAAAGAGAGCCAGTGAGACGCAAAAAGCTTTTTACAAACGCTTGGCAACTAAAAGCGAAACGCAACTAAAATAGAATAACAAAACCAAACTTGACTGCAACAGGAAATAACAACAATAACAAAATTTTATGATATAAATTTATAATTAAATGTTTATCATAAGATCATAAGCAGATAGAAGATAGTTTG
>NC_051409.1:40798097-40798295 GCF_015228065.2 Penaeus monodon | reverse complement strand
ACTAGCAATTTATAATCATTATTGCGAGATAATGTATATATATACAGTAAATTTTCCCATATTGTCAATAAGTTGCCGTAATATTGACCAACTTGCCATGATGTGCATTAGCGAGATTGAAGCTTTTGTTGTGAAAATGGCAACGCATGGACATAAAGTTTATCTGCGCTTGGTGGTCTCGAAGTATTGATATTTGTA
>NC_051409.1:40797003-40797303 GCF_015228065.2 Penaeus monodon | reverse complement strand
GAAGCGTGTATGTCTGGAGTCACTGACAGGAAAAAAACTCAGCAGTGGAGAAAGAAAATAAATATATATGCGGCAGTTTGTAGTTCCTGAATGCCAAACTGACTTAAAGGGGAACGATTACTTCTCGCCGCGTCTCTGCTTTGGAATATTTACCGGTGTTCTGATGCGCTTTTTCCTCTGTTTGTCTTTTTTAATAAGGTGTGTGGCCGTGTGTTGGCGCCGCTTGCTTCGTATATAATGGCTGAGAATTTATGATTTATTCTTGATATGTAGTTTTTGTAAAAGACTCTATTTAGAAAC
>NC_051409.1:40796573-40796821 GCF_015228065.2 Penaeus monodon | reverse complement strand
GCCTATATATAAACTCGTATGTATTTGTGCACATGCATTCATGCATCACCCCCCTCCCCCATCCCCCCCCGCCCATACATCCCGCACCAAGACAAACCGCCCAATCCCAACCTGTCGAAACCCCGCCCACCCCGCTTCCGTCTTCCCCGACAGGCAACTGCCGCCCTTCGTCTTCCTGCCTGACTCCGTGGGCGGGTCCGGGTGTACCTTTAAGTCATCCAGTATGCAAGGCAGCGGCGTGGAATTGG
>NC_051409.1:40796013-40796401 GCF_015228065.2 Penaeus monodon | reverse complement strand
AAAGAGGGAGAGCGGGTTTAAAAGGGGTATGAAGTGGGTTGAAGGGGGGGGGAGTGGGTTTAAGGTGGGTTAGGCGGATAGAATAATGGAGGGGGAGAGGGTTTAAAGTGGGTGGAGTGGGTTTTACTTGAGGGGCAGGGAAGGGGGGTATTTTGTGGACTCTGGATTAAGGCTTCATCTTCGTCGAGTTTTTAATTGATGCCGTGGGAGAGATCTGGGAAAAGGGGGTGGGGGAGAAGCGGGGGTTTTGCAGACCACGTTCCTGCCTATCTTGAATTTTAATTGAGGTTGGGGTGGGTGTGTGGGGGACCACTTGGTTGGGGTGTGGTGGGGAGAGGGACGCTTGGTTGGGGTCTAGCTGAGGAAAGAGTTTTAACGTTGGGGTCGT
>NC_051409.1:40795688-40795954 GCF_015228065.2 Penaeus monodon | reverse complement strand
AGAGGGTGGAGGGGAGAGAAAGAGGGATTATGGAAGCGATGGGGGAGTATCTGCCACCTCTATAGATTGTGGATATGATGGCATCTTTGTTGTAATTGTTTTTATTATCCATTTTTTTGCGGTGGGGGGACTTCATACTTATCGTTGAGGATACGAAGGGGTTGGGGGAGAGGTTAAAGGATTCGTGTAACTTATATATTGTTGATGTTTTTGTCTCTGGGTTTTTAAATGTTGTTCTTAGGAAGTGATTGGGTCTGTGGATTACA
>NC_051409.1:40795373-40795637 GCF_015228065.2 Penaeus monodon | reverse complement strand
ACGTCTTCGATATTGATTGTTTATTAAAGGTTCTTTCTACTTCTGCTAGATTTTGTTTTTTGTGCATTAGATGTTTCAAAAATAAAATACATGTAAATATTTTCACAGCCATAATAAAAATAATTTCTTATTACGTCCTTTCTCCCTATAGAAAAAAGTACATAATTCTACCACAAATCGATATCATAGCAAAAGCTTTTATTGTGATAGATTGTCACCACCAAGATCTAATCAATCATTCTTTCCAGCAACTCCTTCTCTTCC
>NC_051409.1:40795216-40795315 GCF_015228065.2 Penaeus monodon | reverse complement strand
ATCTTACTTCTCGCACGCGCTTCTTCCATGAAAACTTTTCTCTGGCCTCCTCCCCTCTTCGCCTCCCCTCCTCACCGTTTTTCTTCCCTCCTAAAATAT
>NC_051409.1:40794836-40794949 GCF_015228065.2 Penaeus monodon | reverse complement strand
TCCCTCCCTCCTTCCCAAAGCTACGTGCAGCCGTTACACAATGGAGGGACATCGTCTTTGCCTGAGGGAAGGTGTGCGTTGTGCATTAGTCTGGTGTTAAGGTAAAAAAAAAA
>NC_051409.1:40794196-40794728 GCF_015228065.2 Penaeus monodon | reverse complement strand
TAAAATAAAAAAGGGGGTAGAAGGAGGGGATGGGGAAGGAGGAAAGGGATTGAGGATAGGAGGGTAAGGATGGATGAGAGCGTTGAAGGAGAGCTTGAGGGGTGAGTGTGGGTAGGGGTGCGAAAGGAGGCTGAGGGTATGAGGATGGAGGCTTGGGTATGGGTGAAAGGAGGCTGAGGGTATGAGGATGGAGGCTTGGGTATGGGTGAAAGGAGGCTGAGGGTATGAGGATGGAGGCTTGGGTATGGGTGAAAGGAGGCGGAAAAGGAGGATGGAGGTGGGGATGTAGGGAAGGGTAAAACGGAATTACGATAAACATAGACGGTCGATGAAAGAGGTATAGGAAAAGCAACAACAGAAAGGTCGAAATGTAGGGGTGGGGGAGTTACGTGTCTCAAGCAATGGCAAAAAATGTAAATTCTTTTGAGTGTAAAACCTTCCAGTGAGACTTTGTTTTCTTTTTGGAAGAAAAGGAAAGTTATAATTCATTGTTTGCTTTTTGTTTCCATCCGGAATCGGAGAGCGCGGTTTT
>NC_051409.1:40793240-40793928 GCF_015228065.2 Penaeus monodon | reverse complement strand
AAATCAAAATCAAAAGCCTTGTTTCGATTTCATCTCAGTTCATTTGCACCTCGTCATTAAAGCCCAAAAAAGGGGGGGAGGCGAACCAGAAACAGTCTCTGATAATGATGTCCCGCGTCTCCTGACAACAGACACAAGCCTTACTTCCCTCTGCCTTTTCTCCCTCCATCATTGTTGCTTTGTTCCTTGCACTCAGTTCCTGCAATCATCAGCGCCCTCTCTTGCCTGTGCAATGGTCTTCTTTAAGAAAAGCCTTTATTATTGAACATGCGGAAATATCCTCGTCACTCCCTTTGACATTGCGACTTGTCACCCTTATCTTACTGCTATTTCATAGTTACAGATCCTTAGATTATCAAGAAGCTTTCGTGTTGCTTTTATGGGTATTGGAATCAGTTGGTTAAGGCAAGAGCTGACTTGGTCGGGGTTGAGGCAAGACCCATAATTAATTCACTGAGTCAAAGAGTATATTTCTTACGGGTTACCTTGTTAAACAACAGCCACATTCTTCATTTGCTTGTACGTAGATACAGGTCAAATGCTATGAACTTACAGTTTATTTTTGTATTAGTTGGAGAAATACATAAAATATCTTGTTACCCACTACGGCATAAGTGTACTTAATGCATGTCTATTAATCCAATGGCTATTTTCATTTGAGACGAAGATAGAGGCAGACCAGGACTCC
>NC_051409.1:40791986-40792195 GCF_015228065.2 Penaeus monodon | reverse complement strand
GCATGCACGAGCCCTCCCCCCATCCACCCCTGCACCCCTCCGCCCCCCATCACCCCCACCCCATCCCTTAAAATAGTCCCGCCAAGCAAGAGAGTAAGGGAGCAGGGCAACGCACCTCCCCTGGCGAGAGGGTGCCACGCGCAGGCACCCGACCTCAGTGCCGCTTGTGACCGCTTGGTTAGGCACCGGTGAGGCGGAAACGCGGCTGA
>NC_051409.1:40791218-40791648 GCF_015228065.2 Penaeus monodon | reverse complement strand
TAAACGGAGCTGGAAAAAAAAAACAAAAACATTATGCTTGTTGTTGCTATTAATAATAATGACACTAGTAGTAACGACATTATATTTTTGATTCTTATTAGTATCATCATGTAGTCATTTCCTATTTTTATCAATATAGTTAATATTGCAAATAATAGTATTAGCATCTCACTAATAACATCAGTGTTAGTAATGCAACTATCAAATGTATTCACCAAGTGTCCAACGAAGTCAAGTATCCGCATTCTCAACGCCATTTGACACTTGCCAGGCTGCCTACGTCACATGACACCTCTGGCCCTATGACACAAGAATTTGGACTGTGTCTCTCCGCGCTTCTGACACGTACCCTGTCTGTGTCATGATATATGACTTGCCAAAAGGGTAAGAGAAAAATGGTATCATTTGAGCTTATACATTTATTCGATTT
>NC_051409.1:40787195-40788172 GCF_015228065.2 Penaeus monodon | reverse complement strand
GAAAAGCAATATCACCTTTTATCAAAAAAAGAATATATGATCTGGAGCGAAGTCATACACAGTCAGGAATTCAAATTTATATCGTAGAACATGCCATGAAAAACCATGATCCCAAAAATAGACCTAGCTTTACACAAAAAAAAAAAAAAAATGCGTCGGTTTGGGCCAAGTGTTCATGACTATGATTATTGTAATCCAGAACAGAACAATCTAGAACCAAGCTAAAAGAACGTAAGAACGGAAAAAGAACATGAGAAGGAATGTATTTTTAGATCTCTGAAAGGAAAGCAAAGTCTGGAAACGACAAAGACGAGAGATAAGATAATGTAAATGAAAATAAGAAAGAAGAAAAGGAAGAAGACGATGATCAAGAAAAAGGCGACAAAGAAGAATACGAAGAAAGAGAAGAGTACAAAGCATCAAAAGAATGGAAAAACTAGGAAAGAGGCGAAGAAAAATATATATTTATTAGAAAAGAAAACATGAAACCAAAGACAACAGGACGAAGAAAAAAGAAGAAAATGGGAAAATTTTATTATCAAGGAGAAGGAAAAAAAGCAAAGACGAAGAAAAGGAGACTGAAATAATAAAGAACACGTCAAAAAAAAATAAATAAAAAGAGGAAGAAAAAAGCAGAAAAGAAAAGAAAGAAAGAAAGAAAAAGAAAATAAACAAAAAAAAAATATATATATGAAAATGAACATAAAGAAAATTAAGAAGAACAAGAAAGAAAATAAACAGAACCAAGAAAAGGACGAGCAAAAGGACAGAGAACGAAGAGAAACGCGAATCCCAGCAAATAATCCGAACGAAATCCAAAAGAATCGGTGAACTAATTCCTCGAGGAAAATGTTTTCACGATTTTGAAATTACAGAGAAATCTAAAAATAGTGTGATTTGCATAGAGGCGAGGGAAGAGGGAATGAATTATGGATAAAGCAGGAGAGATAGAAGGAAAGGCAAATGATTGATTTACT
>NC_051409.1:40786929-40787002 GCF_015228065.2 Penaeus monodon | reverse complement strand
TCAGTAAGGAATTAGAAAAAAATGTATATCAGACACAAGAGAGATAAGGAAACAAACAAGACAAGAAACTTGT
>NC_051409.1:40786439-40786668 GCF_015228065.2 Penaeus monodon | reverse complement strand
GGAGAAATGTATATCAAAATTTTTAGAGAAGTTTTAACGAAGATGAACCAGTCAGGAGAGATAACGAGGCCACGAAAGGAGGGGAAGGGAAGCGACAGAGAAATGAAATTGACCTTAAAGGGGAAATGAATAAAGGCTGATAAAAGAGGATCATTTCACGCCGGAATCTGTAGACTCGAGAAAGTCAAGACAGTGTGATGTCATTTCGTAAAAGCACTTTATCAGCGGC
>NC_051409.1:40786300-40786402 GCF_015228065.2 Penaeus monodon | reverse complement strand
GGGGGGGAGATGTCAAATAGGTATGTCTGGGTTCCTGGCTGCTTGGATTTGTTTTATTGTTTGTGTGTTTATCTTTATGTGTATTTGTGAAGTTATTACACC
>NC_051409.1:40785756-40786141 GCF_015228065.2 Penaeus monodon | reverse complement strand
CTTCCCCTCCCCACCGCCAACACATCTACGTATTTACTCACAATCACAACACAAAACCCCCGAAGATTTCTTGACGCGCGGCAGCACAATAGCATCGGCTGCCAATGAAAAACTGTAACAAACTAAAAACGGCTTTCAGGGGTGTCGAAACCCGAGACGTTTATCCAATACTCTCCTTCCATGCAGTTTTCACTTCAATAATAACACCGCGGTTTGTCAGTGGTAAAACTAGTCATTTGGGACTTTAAAGGGTAGCGTGTTTAGAGTTAATGGACACGTCTAGGTTGGCGTTTTTTCATGAGTGCAGAGAGTGTGAATGTGTATTGTTAAGAATTCTTTATGAGTAGACTACTTGGACATGAGTCACGTGTTCTCAAACAGATGA
>NC_051409.1:40783970-40784260 GCF_015228065.2 Penaeus monodon | reverse complement strand
CCTGTCCAATAAGTTTCACAGTTCATGTAAAGAAGCACCTGTGGTAATGTCTCTCCCTTGAATCAAGCTACCTACTGATATATAGTAACTGTAAACACCTTAATTTAACTACCCTATAATTTCAGTCAACCTTCTTTCAGCATGATCTTCCGTTTTAAAAGCCCTTAGCAGGAAAGGCACGAAAATGGACCTCGCTGAATTTACATTTGTATCTTTTTAATTAGGCGAAGAGGTAATGCTGATGGCTAAAGGTATAATTTATTTCATACTTGCTATATGTTGTTTATACC
>NC_051409.1:40783373-40783678 GCF_015228065.2 Penaeus monodon | reverse complement strand
CAGACAGATGCCAGCATCCCACATAAGGGCGAAGCAAATATGCAAATTGAAATATAATTTTGTTTCATGTGTGTGTGTGTACACATGTAGTCAGTATGCCTAAGCAACATTATAATCAAACCACACTCATTTATAACTCATATAAAAGTAAAAACAAATAATAAATACGAGTAACATCTAAATACCTTAACGATAATGGATAAACAACAAAGACAAAAAGAAATCAAGAATGTCCCCCGAGACAAGGAAGGCCACACCTCAGGCTAAATATAGAACACACATAAAACATTAACGCTAGGCAACTC
>NC_051409.1:40783017-40783165 GCF_015228065.2 Penaeus monodon | reverse complement strand
ATGGGAGAGTAGAGAGACGGAAAAAGATAGACAAGGATGTGATGAATACATAAACACCTTTCTTTCCTTCTGCCGAGAATGAAAATGTAAATGTAAGTTGTGCTGAATAAATATCTAGATATTACAGAGTTGCTTAGGAGAAAGAAAA
>NC_051409.1:40782542-40782635 GCF_015228065.2 Penaeus monodon | reverse complement strand
ATGACTGGGTAAAGAAAGAGGCAAAACAGACGAAAGAAAAGAAAAAAAAGATAACAACGAAAAACAAAAAACATGATGAATGGTCAGCCTCCC
>NC_051409.1:40781675-40781856 GCF_015228065.2 Penaeus monodon | reverse complement strand
AATATTATATATTATATATATAATATATAAATATATAATATAATTAATTAAAATTAGATAGTAAATTTATAATATAATTTTTGTTTTTGATATAATTAAGGTACATTCATATACATACATATATATTATATATTATATTTTATATATTATTATTTATTATTATAATATATATATTAATATT
>NC_051409.1:40780184-40780267 GCF_015228065.2 Penaeus monodon | reverse complement strand
TTTTTTGTGTGGTGTGTCAAAAAATCTTTTTTATCATAAAAATGTTTACATTAGATTCATTTTTGATTTTTAAAGCATCCCGC
>NC_051409.1:40780038-40780148 GCF_015228065.2 Penaeus monodon | reverse complement strand
AAACTTCAAGATTTTTGGGGGCCCTAATGAAATTTAAAGTTGTACTTTTAGGGTTTCTATTTACAACAAATCTCAGTCCTTGATATTTTTTCTTTTGATCAACTTTTTAT
>NC_051409.1:40779480-40779647 GCF_015228065.2 Penaeus monodon | reverse complement strand
CCAAATCAAATCTCCCTTATTTTTGTCGGGCCCTCAAAAAAGTTTCCCCCTTCTTTAAGCCCAAAAAATGTAAAAATCATCGTTACAAAATCCCCCCCGCGATTTTTGTCTTTTCCCCCGTACTTTTTAAAGGTTGGGAAACCCTTTCCCCACAAAAATCTCACTGG
>NC_051409.1:40778994-40779442 GCF_015228065.2 Penaeus monodon | reverse complement strand
GCCCCCTTAAATTTCTCGTTCATTAGCCCTGCTCACTGACTGGTTGGTTTCTAGCAAAACCCAGCGGGGTTTTCTTGATTAAATGATTTTCGTTTTTTAAACTGAATGTTTTTTCGGTTTCCGGGTTTGCTTCCCTGGAAAACCCGGGCCCGGATTTGAACTTAACTGTTTTTTTTTTCTTGAATGCCCTTGTTTTTTTTCTCGTTGGTTAACCTGCTACCCCCTTAGGGTTTATCTGGTTTGAAATTTTTTTTAACCGTGGGGTTTTACACCCGGGGTGGGTTTTAAAAAGGGTTTAAAAAGGGAAGTTTTTTGGTAATTTTTCATTACGGTTATTTGTAAATCTTAGAAATTTTTTGTCTTACGGTTCCCCCTTTGTTTTTTCGTAAAACTGGCTGTTGCTTTTCTGATAAAGTTATTGTTTCCGGGTTGGGGTTTCTTGGCTTAC
>NC_051409.1:40778886-40778963 GCF_015228065.2 Penaeus monodon | reverse complement strand
AACGGGTTTAAATTGAGGGTTGATATCCGGGGGGCGACGAGCCGCGAGAAAATATATATTTTTAAAATAAAAATTTA
>NC_051409.1:40778449-40778813 GCF_015228065.2 Penaeus monodon | reverse complement strand
TGTTAGGAACGGTAGAGTTACTTAGGTTTTAAGGCGGGGGGGGGGGGGGGTATGTTTAAGGCTGTGAAGCTGAAGTAGACCATTTTTGGATTCTTCAATAGATTAAGGGAAAAAGAGGGAATTAAAAAGGTTTTCCGGGGAGATCAAAAAGGTTTTTTAAATTAAAATACATTACTGTGGGTATATTAAAACCCGTGGCGGGGGTTGCTTTCTATCCCCGAGCACTTTCTATCCCTGTATGTTTAAAAATATTTTGAGTATAGCTGCCTGACCCATTTTTTTCACTTCTCTTTTCAGGTACGAATAGGAGGTATAATCTTCGTGACCAGTGAGTACGGAAAATGTTGCTTTTTGAAATCAAATT
>NC_051409.1:40777213-40777435 GCF_015228065.2 Penaeus monodon | reverse complement strand
TTTCGGAAAAGTGACCAAAGAGACGAGCTAATGAGCCCAGACATGATCAACAGTTATCGTTTTTCATTAGAAAAGATTTGATTAGAAATCTGAGATTCTGATTAAGTCTACAATGCCATGGAAAAATAAGGTATCTGTTCTCTTTTACCTTTTACTTATTTTTACTTGCGTCTCTTGGGAAATATTTGAACATTAAACAGGGTATGCAGAATAAAGCCTGCA
>NC_051409.1:40776639-40777129 GCF_015228065.2 Penaeus monodon | reverse complement strand
GATTAGAAATGAACAGTTCCCTTGTAAGAGAATAACTTTTATATGGCACTTGTGCAATATGAAATATACACATATTTCATATAGCACTCTTCATCATGTTGCTTCATAAAATATACTAAAGTGACTGATATCGCTGAAATAGGGTTGGGGCCCTTCAGCAAGATATTAATGTGATTATAATGACCAGGCGTGCACGAGTTGAAATGCCATTTCCGAAAGAGGTATTTTTTATGACTATGTTTTACGATAGAACATTGTTCTTTTGTGTTCAGTATTTTTCTCCTCTATGCTAAAAATCTTTTTTATCATAACAATGATTACATTAGATTCATTTTTGACTTTTCAGCATCCCGCTTAGTTTCCTTTTAAGTATTTTCTTTTTCTTTATTAAACTTCAGATCTTTGGGCAAATGTAATATAGTTTGTACTTTTACGCTTTCTTTTACAACAAATCTCAGTCCTTGATATTTTTCTCTCTATGCAACATTTT
>NC_051409.1:40776228-40776383 GCF_015228065.2 Penaeus monodon | reverse complement strand
TTTTTCCTATCTAATCTCCTTAGTTTGTCAGCCTCTAAGCTTCCTTCTTATAAGCCCATAAATGTAATAATCATCGTTACTAAATCTGCCCGCGATATTTTGTCTCTCCCCCGTACATTTCAGGTTCGGAACCCGTTCACTAAAATCTCACTGGT
>NC_051409.1:40775771-40776189 GCF_015228065.2 Penaeus monodon | reverse complement strand
TGCCACATTAGTTCTCGTTCATTAGTCTGCTCACTGACTGGTTGGTTTCTCAGCGAACCAGCTGGTTTCTTGGTTAAATGACTTCGTTGGTTAACTGACTGATTTTTCGGTTCCTGGTTGCTTCCCTGGATAACAGGTTGATTTGAAGCTTAACTGTTTGTTTTCTTGAATGACTGTTTGTTCTCTTGGTTAACTGCGTAGTCTCTATGTTATCTGGTTTGAAATTTTTGCTAACTCGTGAGGTTTCTACATCCGGTCGGTTTTAAGATTAAAAGGGAAGTTTCTTGGTAAGTTGTCATTACGGTTAGTTGTCAATCTTAGTAAGTTGTCATTACGGTTAACTCCTTTGTTTCTCGTAGACTGGCTGTTGCTTTTCTGATAAAGTTAATTGATTAGCTCGTTGGTTTCTTGGCTTACC
>NC_051409.1:40775272-40775621 GCF_015228065.2 Penaeus monodon | reverse complement strand
TGTTAGGAAATAGTAGAGTATACTTAGGTTTGAAGGCGGGGGAGGGGGGGGGGGAGGTTAAGGCTGATGATAGCAGATAGTAGACCATTTTGGATTCTTCAATAGAATAAGGGAAAAAGGGGGTAGATTAAGAGAGGCTTCCTGGGTAGATCAAATAGGTTTCATATTAAGTAGATTACTGTGGGTATATTAAAACCTAATGGCGGACGTTAGCTTTCTATCCCCGAGCACTTTCTGTCTCTGTATGTTTAAAAATATTTTGAGTATAGCTGCCTGACCCATTTTTTTCACTTCTCTTTCCAGGTACGAATAGGAGGTATAACCTTCGTGATCAGTGAGTACGGATAAA
>NC_051409.1:40774017-40774262 GCF_015228065.2 Penaeus monodon | reverse complement strand
AGGGGTTGCAGCCCATACATTCATTTTCGGAAAAGTGACCAAGAGACAAAGCTAATGACCCCAGACATGATCAACAGTTATCGTTTTTCATTAAAAAAATTTGATTAGAAATCTGAGATTCTGATTAAGTCTACAATGCCATGGAAAAATAAGGTATCTGTTCTCTTTTACCTTTTACTTATTTTACTTGCGTCTCTTGGGAAATATTTGAACATTAAACAGGGTATGCAGAATAAAGCCTGCAC
>NC_051409.1:40773452-40773938 GCF_015228065.2 Penaeus monodon | reverse complement strand
GATTAGAAATGAACAGTTCCCTTGTAAGAGAATAACTTTTATATGGCACTTGTGCAATATGAAATATACACATATTTCATATAGCACATTCATTCATTCATGTTGCTTCATAAAATATATCTAGAAGTGACTGATATCGCTGAAATATTTGCGGCAATAATGGATTCCATGATCTCCAAGCAATTTTTACATATACCATAGGCGCTATGCCAGTCTAATTCACTCTTTCATTAAGCCTACAAGCGTTTAAGGCGCTTTTTGCCGTCGAAGTTGAACACGATGGAGTGAAATGCAATCCATCTTTACATCTCTTGCCAAGCGAAGTTTTATAGTCAAAGGAAAGCACTGAGTGAAACAGCAGCCTCTTGGGGTAACAACCTCTCAGTGACGCAGAATAGGAGTTAGAGAGAATATGGTTAGAGAAAATAGGATTTAGGGAGAATAGGAATCAATAAGAATAGGCTTCAGTGAGATAAACAGAAAGAT
>NC_051409.1:40772192-40772466 GCF_015228065.2 Penaeus monodon | reverse complement strand
AAACAACCAGCATACCTTCGATCAGCATCCGAGAGAAAACTTCAATCTTATCCGGAAATTAACGTGAACTCGAGAACCAGGAAGCTATGTGTTGTCTGCTGAGCTGCTAGAATTTTTAAAGACCCTAATACGTTTCGAGAAAAGTAATGAGTGAACTTGAAAATAAATATTGGTAATTTAAATGTCTGTTTAAATACTTAGGTTGATTTTTTTTGTTTCATTCGCACTGTTCATCGGAAACATATGGAGAAAATTCCGTATTTCTAACCAAAGG
>NC_051409.1:40771595-40771914 GCF_015228065.2 Penaeus monodon | reverse complement strand
GCTTCAAGAAATAACGGGAAATAACTAATGTTTATATTAATTATTTGGACTACGGAGAAAATGTTAATATTGTATAGGGAAGAACTTTGCGAAAAAATAATTTCAAATATGTAAATTACTTGAGAAAGAGCCGAGTCAGTGACGTCATTTGCGGTAGGCCTATTTTTGTGACGTCATAACTGTGTAACTATTTTTGTATAGCGAATTTTGAAAAACTCACGTCGTAGATTTTGTTTTTCTAAACAATTTAACTATTCACACCTAAGCTCAGCTCATGTCTCTTGAACAAATATTTTAGTTTGTAAGATCATTCAAAGAG
>NC_051409.1:40771285-40771499 GCF_015228065.2 Penaeus monodon | reverse complement strand
GCATATAAAGTCATGGCGTCATAACTTCTTGAAGAGCTTTCATGCCATTGATAAATAAAGATATTCAACAGTTATTTTCTTTCTTTTCCCTATAAAAAATGACGTCAGACCACTTATAATTGTTTGAGAGTGCAATAAATATACCATTGCACTGAGGGTTTGCGCAAACACTTCTCGTAATATATGAGATAACGAAAGAAAAGACATGCAAAAA
>NC_051409.1:40769673-40770331 GCF_015228065.2 Penaeus monodon | reverse complement strand
TATTGTGTCAGTAACAAACATAAAAACTTTCATTGACAATTTAGAGAGTATTTTTAAAACCAAATCCCTCTCTCGCTAAAGTTAAACTCCGCCATTCCCTGGACACAAATTGATCATAGTCGGACCTGATAGCGTGTAACAAACGGACGATTCAATTTTGGCGGTGTTTAATTTTGGCGGAAATGGGGAGAGAATGTTCGTGCAGGGAACATTTTTGGCCTCTGGCAGGGGGTTGACGAAGGAGGGGGAGGGTGGAGATGGAGAGGGAGAGGGGGGAGGAGGGGGGGAATGGAGGAGAAGGAACAGAGAGAAGGGGGGAAAATGTTGGAGAATGAATGGAGAGAGAAGGGGGGAATGGTGGAGATGAAGAGGGAGTAAGAGTGGGGGGAAAGAAAGATGGAAGAAAAAGCGAGGGGAAACATAAAAGAGGAAGACGGAAAGGGGAGAGAATCAGGGAGACGGAAAGCGAGAGAAGGGAAATAGAAAGAGAGAAAATGAACAGGGGGTGGGGGGTGTTGTACAAGCGAAACACGTTTAGATGAAAACCCTGTTTACACATTTACATATATGACAACCTATGTAGCTCATATTATACTCCCTGTTGAATGGGTGAGAGGAGAGAATATATAGTATATAGGGTTTCGGTCGGACGCACACG
>NC_051409.1:40768834-40769045 GCF_015228065.2 Penaeus monodon | reverse complement strand
TTATAGTGTAGTATTTTTTACTATTATTTGCTATTTGTTGTTATGCTCCTTATCTGTTCATACATTTTTTCTGTTCGATTAGTCATTCATATGTTTATCTCTTGTTTATTCACTTTTTCTTTTATATCCATTCGTCGTTTCCTGTATTTGCTTATTCATTCCTTCACATATACGTCCACATTCTTACATTTTCACAATTTCACATTCTCCA
>NC_051409.1:40768168-40768241 GCF_015228065.2 Penaeus monodon | reverse complement strand
GATGGCCTCCGCTGGCACCTGTCGTTATTAATGACTTTTGTGTATTCTTGTATCATCATTTCCAATATTGTTT
>NC_051409.1:40767876-40767960 GCF_015228065.2 Penaeus monodon | reverse complement strand
AGTCTCTAGGCACCATAAAGTAAGTATTCTATCTTTTCCCCTCACTTAATGCGTAAGTTGATAAATAAACAACATGTAAATCAC
>NC_051409.1:40766888-40767574 GCF_015228065.2 Penaeus monodon | reverse complement strand
GCGAATAAAACCACGTAATTGTCATTCAACTAACATCTCCTCTGTTAATGTCTTGTGCGTCCCTAACTTCCCAAGATGACAGACGGAATAGTTACCATAAGAGAAGCATCTTGAACGAACGGTATGTAGGGCAAAGAGGGGAAGGAGGAGAGGGAAGAACACAAATAGAGAGGAAAGAGGGGAAAGCAGCCTGATGGATGAAGGAGGTTGAAAGAAAACGGAGAACGGGGGGAATGGTAGAAAATGAAGGAAGGAGGGGATGGACTAGGGTAAAAAAAAATGATAAGGAAGTTAAGTGAGGAAAAGGGAAGGAAGGTAGTGGCAAACAAAAAGGATGATAATGAGAGAGTAAGAAAAGGGGAAAGGAAAATAAGAGAATGAAAAATTGTAGCATAAAAAGACGAAAGGATTATAAAAACATGACGAAGAAAAATATGAGCGGAAGAAAAGGAGAGAAAAGTTTAAGCAGGTGAAGATAAAAAAACAAAAGCAAAATATAAAGTGAAGAACAAAAAGAAATTAAATAGAAAAAAAGGAAATTCTAAAACCACCAGCTAAATTCGTATCAGTCTAATTCCAATTAAACTGAAAACCCATTAGAAACGTTTTCCTGATTCCATCAAGCTAAAAAAAAGACGCATGTTATTAGTATAGGCCCAAACATGGCTTTAATTTGATTATCCTCG
>NC_051409.1:40766489-40766848 GCF_015228065.2 Penaeus monodon | reverse complement strand
TGATCGCGCAAGTCATCTGATGGATTCATAGAAAATTAAGAGCCTAGGACCCAGAGAAAAAATCGTCATGGTGTAAACTAATGATAAAATAAACGTAACGAAGATATTCAGTGAGTCTGCCATGACGCTTTTAAAGTTCTTAGAATTGATGAATTGGCAACTCACTCTCGCTCTCTCGATGACACTTCTATTCGTCAACAAATTTAATCATATTATAATTGACTGCTGAACATATGTTGCGTGAGAGTGCAAAGGAAATGGGGAAAAGGGGGGGGGGGCAGATAGAAGGAATTGATGAAATACGTGAGCTAAATAAGAAATGAAGAACTGTTATAGCTGTTTATTACTGTTACGCTAAA
>NC_051409.1:40765374-40765686 GCF_015228065.2 Penaeus monodon | reverse complement strand
CAAGATCACTGAGCCGCAAGCTGCGCGTCCACCACACCGCCAATGTCAAATGACCTTCTTACATTATCTACGTTTAAATGTAGACAAGACACTCGTCACAGACACCACAGACCCAGTAGTGCCAGGAGAGACCACCAGTGCCGAAAAGCGGACCCCGAACAGTGCACGCTTCGGTACTGTGGCAGATTTCGGTAGTGTGGTACAGTGGTTAGTGGTATATTTGGTTAGTTACGGTTAGGTGGTGTTTATTCGTTCGTCTCAGTCGGTTCCTCGTCCTGGCTGGGGAGTGAGTAGGGGTCACAGTGTACGGGA
>NC_051409.1:40764748-40765071 GCF_015228065.2 Penaeus monodon | reverse complement strand
GGAAAGAGAAAAAGAAATGAAAACAAGCGAGTGATATACATCTTCTATCTTCCGGTGTCTGGAATCACGTGAAGATATGCATCACAGTGAGAATCAAAGTGAATTTCCTTAAACGTATATATAGGTTTCAAAAAGTGCAATAAAATATAAATCTAATACGCTCCCTCTTCTTGAAAAAATACTTGAATTCGCAAGAAAGACTGACGGAAAAGAAGAAGAAATGAATAATTAATATCTACATGATCAGAAAACAAAAGTAACAACATTTGATACGTATCCTACCCTCTCTGTTATCGATCTCGATATAAAAGGAAGAGAAAAAC
>NC_051409.1:40764303-40764659 GCF_015228065.2 Penaeus monodon | reverse complement strand
AAAAAAGATAAAAAGAAAGAGAGAAGATCAAAGCAGTATCGAAGTCCCCCCCTCTTCCCTCTGTCCACATCCTTGTATTTAATGAACGTATGTATCCGTGTCAAGTGAAATCATATTAACATATTCAATAGAAGTGCGTCCTTGATGAGGAAATTACATTAACAAGATCAGTGAACATGCTAAGACGAGAGGGACTGAAGTTAAGTATACAAGTTATGCTTCTGGAAGGAAATCAATGTTACTGAACTTGGCTTAGTTTGAAGCTTTATTTTGATGTGATTTTTTGTTTCAAGATGATGCAAGTGAAGTTAATGTGATATATTTTTTGTTGCTATTAGCATTTATTATTATTTACC
>NC_051409.1:40763684-40764161 GCF_015228065.2 Penaeus monodon | reverse complement strand
ATTTTTCAAAACTATTCATCATCATTGTACTCTCTTCCCTTCTCCCTATCTTTCCTCTCCACCTATTTTTGTTAATACTTAACTCAATTCCTTCTCCCAAAACACCTACATTAATGACTTTTTAACAATTCGATACACAAAGAGCCGCAGAAAACGAAGTTATCCCCCACAACTTCCCATACCCGGATATTCGTTTATTCGGTTGTGCGTTTGTACGGCTACTCGTTTATCCGGCTACTCGTTTATCCAGCTACTACTTTATCCGGCTGTGCGTTTATCCGACTGTTCGTTCATCTGGCCGGTTCCCATGTCTGTATCCGTCGTGTCGTCGTACCAGTCCGCTCCCTCGAGTCAGATCTGGAGAAGTGGAAGGCGAGCTTTAAGGAGAATATCTGAAGGAGTTGACCTGCAGTCCTTCAAGAGAGCCATGAACCAGCCCAAGTGAGTAGAGTTTTTTTCCTTATTTCTCTTATTTTA
>NC_051409.1:40763125-40763227 GCF_015228065.2 Penaeus monodon | reverse complement strand
TTTCTTTTTCTTTTTCATAACAAAATCAGAACATGAAAATGAAAAGTCCCAAAGAAGAACATAGCATTTTACCTACGATTTTAATACCACAATATTAACTGA
>NC_051409.1:40762924-40763071 GCF_015228065.2 Penaeus monodon | reverse complement strand
CCTTGGTGAGGGGGAAGAATTTCTATCTGTCATATGCCAAACATATCTGCGAAAGACAGCTATCTGCTTTTATGAGTAATACTTGCTATTTAAAAGTCACGATGCTTATGTTACCAAAGGAAACCAATCGCTTTGAGATTTTAGTGT
>NC_051409.1:40761996-40762140 GCF_015228065.2 Penaeus monodon | reverse complement strand
AACTATTGTAAATTTAGCATTGGTGGTAAAAGTGTGATAATTATTACAAAAGATGTCCTGTTTGTTGTTTATTTTCCAATAACATTGTTACATTTGTTAAAACGTCCCTTTATTGTTATTAGTCATAGTATCTTTAATAGGCCC
>NC_051409.1:40761841-40761943 GCF_015228065.2 Penaeus monodon | reverse complement strand
TTCCCAAGAGTTAATGATAAAAAAGATAAATGTAATCATATACTGGGAATAACACAAAATACTGCGTAATACAACCATACTTTTACATATTCAAAAATGCTT
>NC_051409.1:40761089-40761741 GCF_015228065.2 Penaeus monodon | reverse complement strand
TGACTCACAGTTGGCAACAGTTCCTAGCGACTTCTTAAAGCCCCCTCACCTCCCTCTTCGCCCCCCCCCCCCTTTCCCATCACTCCCTCTCCTTCACTTCCCCTATCCCCCACCTCCCTCTCCCCATTTACCCACCCTCTCAGTCCCCGCGTTACCCAGTGAGACCTTGGCATGTAATGTCCAGTTTCGTAAAGACAGCGCCATGCTTCTGTGAGTGCCACGTAGATATGGGGAATTCCTAGGGTGTACTTTGGAATCTGTTGAGTTTATTTTGTCTTATTTCTCTCATTTTTCTAGTTATTTAAAGTATCTTAAAAGCATACAGAGTACGAGACGCTTGTTTCACTTAAAGTAATCTCCAAATAATCCCATTATTCGTAGGAAAAAAAATCAAATAGAACTGGATTATGAATTAACATGAACTGGCGGTGTAAAATCTACGGAGTTCACAACCCACATTCGAATGCCAGTCCATTTTCTACGTGTCCAAAAATGGCCGCTAACATTTAGCATTAATTAAGCGGGAATTGAACCGCTGTGTTCGTATCCCCTTAAGCGATGCGGAGGTGGAAAAAATAATGAGCTTTTGGTATTACAAAATGGCAGACAAAAGTGCGCCTTTTAATATTTCTAGAATAGATTTTTGTATGAA
>NC_051409.1:40760032-40760782 GCF_015228065.2 Penaeus monodon | reverse complement strand
CCTAATGCCTCCTTCCCTTTTCATTCACTGTGTATTTTACCCAATCTCTTCATATTTTTGTGCTTTTCTCATCTGCTTCTTTCCCTCTCCCTGCTTCTCAATCTCTTTCTCTCCTTTCCGATCTTCCTTTGTCACTCATTCTTTCATCCTTTTGAAACTTTATGAAAGTATCAGAAAAGTCTCCATTATAAAGAATTTTAATTAAACCAAAAAGAGAAGGGGAAGTATATGGTAAAGAATGTTCTTATCTTTTTTTGTCTTGATCTTTTCCCTTCTCAGTCTTCTCCTCTCTTCCTCCTCTCCTTCCGCTCCTCTCCTTATTATCTACCTTCCCTTCAATACCTTTTCCTCTGTTCCTCTTCTCCCTCCTCCCCTTACCCATCTACCTCTCATTTCCCTCTCTTTCAGTCCCTCTTCCTCCTTTCCTTCTCTCTTTCTCCCCTTCCCTTTTTCCTCTCCCTCTCCTCCTCCCCATCCCCTTCTATATTTCCTCACTCTTCTCCTCCTTCTCTTCGCCCCCTCTTTCTCCAACCCATGACCCCTCTTCCTCCCCATCGACTTCTCCTCCCTATCTTTTCCAACCCTTCTCCCTGCCTCCCCTCCCCCCCTTCCGTCACCATGTCTTTCATTCTCATATTCAGAACTTAGAAGGAGTTTAGTGGTTTTGAACGACTTATGAGAAACTCAATTTCGAAATTTCTCCACCTTCTCCTCTCATTTATTTGTCTGCCATATTATGTAATCGACATG
>NC_051409.1:40759723-40759878 GCF_015228065.2 Penaeus monodon | reverse complement strand
ACATTGATTTGCTTGTGTATTTGCATGCATTTTTTTTTCTTATTTCTCCAGTCTATATAAATTTTCTTCAGTTCATATGCGTATCTATCTCTGATGGGGAGCAGAAAATAACAAATACCAACCAACAATTTTTATATTCTTTATAAGTGCATTTC
>NC_051409.1:40759180-40759495 GCF_015228065.2 Penaeus monodon | reverse complement strand
GCCGTTTTCTAAATCTTAGGGCAACCATCTTATACAAAGCTATTGGTAATATCTTCCATTTGTATGTCTGTTTCAGCGAATCCGTACAAACATTTTCGTAACGATTCCTTATCCAATGGAATATTCAAACGCAAAATTAATTCAGAAACACAATCATCATATGAGTGAAGCTGTCCATATTGATCAGCAGATAAATCATTCAAATGTTCTATGTTCTCATCTTCACACTTGTACTAAATACTCGATGAAATTAAATATTTCACCGAATATGTCAATTCGTCGTTGGGTCTGTGCTCTAGATCTGATTTTTAGCTA
>NC_051409.1:40758661-40758975 GCF_015228065.2 Penaeus monodon | reverse complement strand
TCCTCCCTTTCTCACTTTTTCACCAATAAAAGTACGAATTCATCACCTCAGACTCATCCAAGAAAAAAAATGCATTTAAAAAATCTGGCTGGAGGAAGTAATAAAATCCACTGTATATATACATCAACAAAAATAAATACCATAAAAAAGTAAAGGCACGTACCCATTACTCTAATTATTTGTATTCAGAATCTCTACATAACATCTTTTTCTGAATATTTTTTCCCTCTCAGCACATTTTGCTTTATGTTCATTTCAGTCTTACGGCGCAGAGAACTAGATTGTTCAGTGGAAAATGTGGAGAACTGCAGACT
>NC_051409.1:40758528-40758621 GCF_015228065.2 Penaeus monodon | reverse complement strand
TTTTAGAATGTCATGCAGACATACATATATGCCCACTCTAATACGTACATAAAAATATGCATATGCGTGCAAAGAAAGTTACAGTGACAGAAT
>NC_051409.1:40757728-40758458 GCF_015228065.2 Penaeus monodon | reverse complement strand
AAGAAAAAAAAGACAATGGAAGAGAGGGGGAAAGCAGGGGGCAGATTTATCCATGTAAAGTAGATGTCTAATCCATGTAATTCTTCCCACGACAAATCATACATTGTATTGCCAGAAAGAGTTGTTTTTTTCTTTTGCGAAAATCGTAATTCAGACAAGCAAGTTCTTTTCCAAGGAAGCAATAATTAAATTAAATTTATATGATATTCTGGATTCCGAAAATGAATATTCCAATAGACATGCAGATTTGTGTGTCTTTTACAGCACATTGTTAGAATGTAGTATTCTACATCTTCATTTAACAAATTTCACCATTATGTTTGTCTATATTTATGTAGATATTCATTCGTACATATACACATACACGCGTGTTTGTGTATGCAATGTAATTACCATTAGTATAAATATATTTATACAAATGAATAAAATCGCATATAAACTTACATCAACACAGATGCTTGTCTTAGCCTTATTATTTTGCATTTATGTCATTCCCCTTCTTTTCCTTCCCTCTCCATGTCCAGAATGAGCAACTTTATCATTAGAATAATCATGCAAAACATAAGAGTATTTTCTTAGGAACTGAGTCGAAAAAAAAAGAAAAATCATAAGTGTAGCTTTGCATGATAATTTTTTTCTCCACCTTTTTTTGTCACTAAATTGTAAGTTTGAAATTACTGAATCTGTTTAAGTGTTGTTAAACTGTCTATTATTATTCTGATCATAATTT
>NC_051409.1:40757030-40757570 GCF_015228065.2 Penaeus monodon | reverse complement strand
TAACCATAGAAGTACACTTAATATGAATGAGACATGAGCACGTTAAAAACAATTCGAATAATATATTAAGCAATTTTACTGCTTGATATATGGGAGAGACAAATATGAATGAAATAACGTTCATTGAAAACATCGGAAAATATTCTTGTGCTGAGAAAATTAACCCGAAGAAATTGCAAATAATGCAAGAGTGACAAAGAGGAGAAAATGTAAAAAAGAGGGAATGTGTGTCTTTAAGTGAGATAGAAGGACCGTTTTGCATCTGGACCTGAGATTAAGTCTTTTTTATCATAAAGAAAAGAAATCAAAACCTACAGCCATACCACATTGCCTAAAAAGTTACAGACGGAAACGAAATTTTAACAATGCATAAAGGACCTGAAATAAACAGAAAAAAAACACATTCTAAAGATCCAAATTTATTCTCTTTTAACTTTTAAACACGAAAAAAAGACTCTTACATAAGGCACGTAAAATCAACATCCTATTCGACTGGGATAATGAGATGCTCTTTTGTTTCATATAAACTTTTCCCAGTAT
>NC_051409.1:40756412-40756861 GCF_015228065.2 Penaeus monodon | reverse complement strand
TTTACATTTATTGCTCTATCTACCTGCTTCTTTTACATAATTTAATAATGGATTTTACTTCCTAAATCCTTTTATATTTTCATACTACATTTATATTATATATATTTATCGTTTATTTCTAACTATGACCTTTATCCTCCTCCATTTCTTCTCATTTCTTTCATCATGACTATCTATCATTCCTTTTCAACATAATTATTCTCCGTTTTTCCGCATTCTCTTCAAATCGTATTCAAAATCTTCTTTCAAATACACATTGTTTCGTTGACCTTTGACCTTTCTCCTCGTGTTTTTTGTCCTCTTTTATCAAATATTTCTGCCTCCTTCACTTTCTCAAGCCCCCTATTAACTTCCTCTTTCTCTTTGTGTGAGTTCTTCTCATAAACAATTATAAAACTTTGTTTCTTTTCTTTTTTTCTTTCAGCTCCTTGGTTAAATATCTTCTTTTT
>NC_051409.1:40756301-40756381 GCF_015228065.2 Penaeus monodon | reverse complement strand
TATTCTTTTCTATTCTATTGGATTTTTTTTCTCCTCTTGGCCATGCATTCATTAGCTTGCAATAATAGTGTTAATAAAAC
>NC_051409.1:40753869-40753994 GCF_015228065.2 Penaeus monodon | reverse complement strand
GAATCATAAAAAGGTAAATGAGAAGCAAGTCTTGCTGTCCGTGAACATCTTAGCGCGTCTATATGGGAGTCACCCCTGAAAGACGTTCACCATTTTCTTTCATGTTCTTCAAAAAACAAGGTATA
>NC_051409.1:40753137-40753789 GCF_015228065.2 Penaeus monodon | reverse complement strand
GTAATGGCCAGCCTTCACGGCATACAAAGCTAATAATATGCTGATAATCTTTTAATAACGTAATGATGACACAAAAAGTTTTAGTTTATGAAAATTCTGTCTGCTAATTGGCATGACATTTCATATTTATATTATATTTAGCCCATTAACTCTCACATCAAACAGAACATCTGGGGGAAAAATATAGTCCGTGACTGACTCAATCCATTAAAATCGTCATTATCAACAACACAATCCGTTTTTAAGGAACGAGACAACCACAAAATCGAATTTATAATATACAAACGAAAAAAAAATCGGATCGGTAATATACTCCCTCTACTCTCCACTCTTCCCCAATACCCCTACTCGCCCCTACCCTATCCCCCTACCCCCAAATAACACCCTTTCATCCACGACAACTTGACGTCAGCGAAGCTTACATCTCGACACCACGACCCGGATATATATAGTTCGGCTCCTTGTTTATCGATACGCAGCTTACAGCTAATGAGAGTGAGCGAGAGGAGATATGTACTTTTAAACGCCGACTTTGTGTGAATACATTGTTAAGGAACTTACGTAACTTAAGTATGAAGTATGTATTTTAGTGTTAGAAGGTGTGAAACAGCGTAGTGTTATTGTTTTCTGGATTCTTTTCACTTCATTCCAA
>NC_051409.1:40752660-40752980 GCF_015228065.2 Penaeus monodon | reverse complement strand
CTTTTTGTCAGACCCATGATCACTATATTTATGACTGTAATGATATTCGCTACAAATATAATCATCATCAATTAGTTTTCTCGTAATATAACCGTTTGTTTGTTACAGTTAACTGATTTGCAACTTTCCGTAAAAGGCTTAGGTACAATGGTAACCAGAAATGCCAATTCAAATTTATACGGAAATATAATTCCTTTTTTAATCAAATTCCAAATGAAATCGCGTCAGTGGGCTTCGGATTTTATCATATTTATTTGATTTGTTTAAAAGTACGATTTCCTTCTTTTTTTCTTGTATATAAGAGAAAAGGAAATAGATCG
>NC_051409.1:40751983-40752139 GCF_015228065.2 Penaeus monodon | reverse complement strand
CTCTTTCGCAATAGCATGAAGAGGGCCATTATCCAGAGTAGGTTTAATCGCTCTAATTACCGAGATTTTAGACTGAGTAGCTATATAGTTTTAATGTTTTACGTTGGAGCGGTATTTCAAATTACAAATTACATAATGGATTTCCAAGGCAAAGGT
>NC_051409.1:40751069-40751359 GCF_015228065.2 Penaeus monodon | reverse complement strand
TGAATTGCTATTCACTCACCATCGCTTCCAACCTCACTATCAGTAAGAGGATGACAGTCAAGCCTAATCAGCGGTCAACCCCAATTACCAGAAGGTCAATTAAAACCAGGTCAAATCAGCGTGGGAATTAACGCGACAAACCAAAATCGTCCTTCGAGACTCATGTCCATAAAGTTCAGAATAGCGTGGAGTAAAGCACGTCATTTCATTTGTACGATTATAGGTTTTGTGTAGAGGAGTGGAAGGTCTATCGTTCCTTGGCAGCTTCTCAAGGAGAAAAAATGTGCACA
>NC_051409.1:40749903-40750408 GCF_015228065.2 Penaeus monodon | reverse complement strand
TCAAGAAAGCAAAAATATACAAATTATTTTTCCGAACAGTATATGGTACAGATATACGTATAACTGGATAGGCTATATTGGCTATATTTCCTGTTATCACGTTACACTGAGACAAATTCTAGGAAAAGGAATTAAGAGAGAGTTATGAAGGAGAGGAGAGAAAATGATAAGGTTAGGGAGTAATGGCGTTAGGGAGATATGCTAATAAAGGAGAAAGTAAATAAGGAAGAGGAGGGGAAAGAGGAAGAGGAATATGCGAGGGTAGAAGAGAGAGAAAAAAGGAGGAGGGGAATGAGAAAGAAAAGAGGAAGGAGGGCAATGAGAAAGAGAGTGGGGGAGAAGGGAAGAAGAAGGAAGAATAGAAACATAGAAAGAAGGGGAGGAGAAAAAAAGAAGAAAAGAAGGAGCACAAGTAAAAGGAAGGAAAGGAGATAAAAGGATAAAAGGAGGAATAATAAAGAAGAGGAAGAGGAGTAAGAAATATGTAAAAGAGAAAGGAAAGATG
>NC_051409.1:40749539-40749863 GCF_015228065.2 Penaeus monodon | reverse complement strand
AGGATAAAATAAAGAAATGCATTTAAAAAGATGGGATAAGGAACAAGAAGATAATCATATCTAAGAAGATTAGATTGCATAAAAGGTGTATACAAGTAAATTAAGCGAACCATAGAAGTCAGTGACTATAATACATCAAGCGTCGAGTGATGGAATTGCTACAGTGAAATGCTTGCAGTATAAGCCTCGCACAATATTTTCTACATGTTAGACACAGTGAATGACGTTTAATAAATACATCAAGCACAACGTCGTGTGTGTTGTGAAATTGTCTGTGCTTGTATGAGAGTAAACCAAATGGCTGTTTGTCGTATTATACCTTTC
>NC_051409.1:40747653-40747913 GCF_015228065.2 Penaeus monodon | reverse complement strand
AATGATGCACTACCCACCTTACTCAGTATTACAGTTTTGGCACGTCCTTACAACAGTGACTTCCTCCAACAATAACAAAACAAAATCAGCTATTTACACGGTATAATCTGTGTAAATAACACTAAGGAATAAGCACCTAACTGAACAATATTTGTCTCATAACAGAGTTACTTGTGCGACACTTTCTGTTCACGTCAGCAAGTAAATTTTGAACATGTCTAAAACGTTTGGAAAATTAAACAGATTCAGGCTTTATTCAC
>NC_051409.1:40746973-40747070 GCF_015228065.2 Penaeus monodon | reverse complement strand
CGGGATATTCATATATCATTTCTTCTAGTGAGCAAATCAAGAAATCATAGAATAGTGAGTGTTTAGATAAATTAGATAAAATTTAGATCTTTGTGAT
>NC_051409.1:40746332-40746515 GCF_015228065.2 Penaeus monodon | reverse complement strand
TAAGTTTATGGAGACAGTGTGGGCATAGCAATGCATGTTTTAAGATAGAGCGACATCTGTTTATTATTTTTTTCTTGTATTTTTCCCCCTCTTTGGTGATGTTTATCGGCCAAGGACTTCAAAGTATGCATTGACAGGTTGTTAAGTATTTTTCCCTTTTGCTTCCATATATACATACCTTAT
>NC_051409.1:40746090-40746157 GCF_015228065.2 Penaeus monodon | reverse complement strand
CTGTGTATGAGTGTAAATTTATTCACCTCGCTATCTATTTGTATGATTAAACATTTACATATTTATT
>NC_051409.1:40745666-40746029 GCF_015228065.2 Penaeus monodon | reverse complement strand
TACAAACCCCCACAACGTATGTGTATTTAAACATATATTAACCAAGATGGCTCGGCATTCTCATCACCCGAGTCATAACAGCAGCACAAGATGGAGACATAAGCGTGAAAAGTGGGCAGTAAATGACCCTTATGACACATCACGATTTTTTTTTGGCAAAATTATTATCACTTTTAAGGCCATATGTCAGATAAAGGGTTAAAAAAAAACATGTTATTGGCAACTATGACGGAGTTATTGATACTGTTGATTTTAATAGATTGAGGATTTAGATGAAAGTGTGTCTGAATTGGGCCACTGAGATAACACTGGGGGTGGCATGTACTGTAGATTGGTGCTGCTGATGAAGCCATGAAAGTTTTG
>NC_051409.1:40744629-40745428 GCF_015228065.2 Penaeus monodon | reverse complement strand
AGACAAAATTGATGAAATGATAAAAGTCAATAAACTTTTACAAACCCATAATACCCTTAAAAAAAAGCGATTGGTTCCACATGTCCTTCCGAAGAGATAATCCAAGGTATGTTGATGTAAAGGCGAGTTGTTGTCAGATGTTGTCAGGTGGACAGCGGTGGCACGGGGTATTGGGGCACCGGGGGAGGGGGGGAAGGGTGTCAGGGCATCGGGGGTAGACTGGGCAGCGTCTGACACCAAGGGTTTTCGAGGGCGCGGTGCTAGCAGTCTGTTTCGGATGCCCAGTGTAAGGGGGTGTGCTGTGTGCTACGGATTTTAAGAGCAATTCGCGATTAATCTCGTCTGTATGAATGTTTTTTTAATCGATAATGATTCATTTATCATTAATCATTCATTTACTCGTCAATAACGATAACGAATCCTTAAACGATATTATCTAAAAAAAAGCTTGCGATCCTGACAATGTGGTATTGGTATCCACGACAGTGATATCTATTTAAAAATTATATATATGTTTTATATGCTGTGATATGCCCTGCTATTAATCAGTGATTGTAAAAATACAGACTGAAGATTACCAAGGATACAGATCTGTAATCAATGAAAAGATAACAAAATCAGATCTATAAACATATCCGAAATTATTTATTCCTATAATTGCTGTATCACATCTTCCATTTTTATTGTATCTCGTTCTTAATCCCCGTTTGCTATTTCCCTGAATCCCGATACTGGGCCTAATAGAATCCTGCTAAGTGATATGTTAGGAATTTCCGCGTGGACTTACTGTGTTATTTTT
>NC_051409.1:40744481-40744577 GCF_015228065.2 Penaeus monodon | reverse complement strand
TTTACTGCACAAATTAAAGAAGTGATTGTCCATTGCGCTCCTAAGGCTGATAGAAATTAAAATCCATATATTCCATTATGATTTATGCAGTGACAT
>NC_051409.1:40744178-40744341 GCF_015228065.2 Penaeus monodon | reverse complement strand
CCTGGAAAGATCACTAATATGTACCTAAATATATTCCTTTAACATTTTAAAATAATTCCACATTACATTCACACTGGTATGTGCATTCATGGTTTTGTAACAAAATACATCTCACTTAACACCTTAAGAACAATTTTTTATATCTTGAATTACCTCCTAACTG
>NC_051409.1:40743688-40743978 GCF_015228065.2 Penaeus monodon | reverse complement strand
CTTTTTCTTTTTCTTCTTTTTTTACATTGTACCATAACATTTTTATTCATTTTATAATTACTGTAATACCAAGTGATTAATCTTTAACCCTTCTGCATCCTTACACACTTGCTATTATTACTTTCCGTTTTGAGGTTAAGTCAATATGCAGAGGATTTCCTTAATTTTATCTTTTGCTGATCCAAACATTCAAACACGGGGAATGGGGGGGGGGAGAGGTAGAAATTGCCAACAAAATTTTAATTAAAATACAAAACAAACATCACATAATGTAAGTAATATTGGTGCGA
>NC_051409.1:40743180-40743367 GCF_015228065.2 Penaeus monodon | reverse complement strand
TCCAGTTTTCAAACTCTGAGGCAGAAGGTTCACGCCTCTTTTAGGACAAAGTTGAGTACATTTTCCATTTATTTAAATGACTTTCTCCAAAGAAAAGGCGATCAGGAATACAGTATATTCCAGTGTATGATATGGAAGCATGTAAATTGAAGAATGTCCCAGTTTGTTGAAAATTATGAAGACCTTT
>NC_051409.1:40742846-40742913 GCF_015228065.2 Penaeus monodon | reverse complement strand
AGTGACCAATTATTCAAGATATCCGCATAGCAACCCCTACATTGGATATGCAGGCGGATGTGAAGCA
>NC_051409.1:40741808-40742458 GCF_015228065.2 Penaeus monodon | reverse complement strand
AGAAATGACCAGAATCAAACAAGCAAGACCAAATGCAAGCATACAGTGAGTCACACAAACAGAAAAAAAACATGAGTCTCCCATTTTCTCCTCTTTGTTTTAAGTGAAAGAAAACGGAACCAGAAGCCGCCTGACATGGGGTGTAAACAACAGTCTCTTGTGTTGTAAGCCACCCGATAATTTTTTTCTCTCTCTCTTCTCTTTTTCGTCCGATTTTAGCTCCTGACGGACATGAGGAAAGGGACCCAGTAAGCAGATAAAATAAACAAATAACAAGGACAGAGAAAGAGGTGCTGAAAGACAAACAGAAGAAACAGAAATATAGCGATTGGGTACGTGAGGAAAGTTCAGTGAAAGAATCTTGTGATCTTCAGAGAGCAGTAAAAGTGTTGTGTAAATAGGCGGGGAGATAGATTAGTAGGCGGAAAGGAGTCTATTTTGGATATATGGAATAGATAAAGGAAGGTAGTTTTTTTCTCGCTCTCTTTACTGTAGATACTATGTAGAAACAGTTTTATGTTTAGGTAAATAAAAAAAGAAAGTTCAGATATTATAGCAGTGATTTTCTAGGAATAAATTGATAATTAATAATGTATAAACTAAAAGTTATGTATATATTCACAAGGCTACTACACTATCTACCTATCTAT
>NC_051409.1:40740709-40741242 GCF_015228065.2 Penaeus monodon | reverse complement strand
ATAGTACGACTCCCCTACATCATCTCTACTCACCCACAGTCACTGAGACTCACACACACTCGCCTCCATTCATGAATCTACGTCCGCCGTCCGGCTCTCAACCGCGCGTGAGGTCTGACGTCATAGAAAATCATCTGACGTAGTAAATCATTCGCTTATCGACCTGGCTTGACGTCTCGCCTCCTGTCGGATTTAAAAGCATGAATCTCAGTTTGAGGTAAGATTCTCCGACGGATTTGGGATTCTGTGGCGTAATTTAAGACGTGTGATGTGCCTGACCTTGTTTTATTTGGCTGAATTATATATGTTTATATTTTCTTTGGTATTAAGAATGGTATTAAGTTTGCTTTATTGTTCAATTATGGATTTGATTTGTGAAGGATACATTGATTTTTTTTTTCCTGGCTGATTTGTTTATGCAATGATATGTGTATACATACAAATATGATGCTGATATACTGTATATAAAGCTAATGCATAGAAATGTATGGATGTCTATTTTTTTTAGATAGATCACCAATATCGGGAAAATG
>NC_051409.1:40740248-40740432 GCF_015228065.2 Penaeus monodon | reverse complement strand
TTGCGTGTGTGCTTATACTTATATTTGTATGTATAGTAGGTTTTAAAATGCTTGGCGTAATACAAGATTTGATGCGTCGCATGTTATACTGATGATGAAAATCGATAATATCTAATGAATGATATGCAATTTTTTGATAAACGTATAATAAAAATACATATTATAGAGGCCGAATATTTCGATC
>NC_051409.1:40738887-40739949 GCF_015228065.2 Penaeus monodon | reverse complement strand
TCAACATTTTGCCCTGTATTCAGACAGAAAAGTTTTGGTCTCCTGCTGAATGAGACAAAAACAACCGGTCTTTGGATCCAAGTGGAACGGTGTGTGCTTGTGTGTTTACTGTCACACCAAGTCAAAGACAGGAGAGATATGAAGGTGAAGGAGGAGAAGAGAGGGGAGAGGGAGGGGAGGTGGGCAAGGAGAGAGGATGGGGAGGTTGAGTGAGAGGGAGGTGGAGAAGGGAGGGCAGGGGGAGAGGTGGTGGTGAAGGAAGGAGGTTTGGAAGGTGGTGTGAAGGTGAGGAGGAGGAAGAAGGAGGAAAGGGAGGGGAGATGGTGAAGGAGAGAGGAAGGGGGAGGTGGTGTGAGGGGGAGGAAGAGAAGGGGGCGTCAGCTGGTGGGGAGGGGTGGTGGGTGATAGGGTGAAAAGAAAAGAGTGGGAGAGTGTGAGGAGGAGTGATGGTGGAGGTGAGAGGATGGGGAGAGGGTTGGGAGATAATGTAGGGGAGAAGGCAGAGAAGGGGAGGGTTGAGAGTGGGGAAGAGGTAGTAGTGAGAGGTTGAAGAAGATGAAAAGAGGAAGAGGTGCGAAGGAGGTGGAGGCGAAAAGGGGAAGGAGGAAAGGAAAGGAGGAGGTGAGGTGTGTATAGGTGAGGGGCTGGAGGGGGTAAGGGAGAGGTGAGTGAGGAAGGAAAGGATGGGTGAGAAGGAACTTGAAGGAGGATTGGGAAAGCGTAAGAAGGGTAAGGATGAGACGTAGGGAAAGAAGAAGAGAGAAAGAGAAAGGAGAAAAGGGGATAAGGAAGAAGAAACAGGAGAGTGAAGAAGAATTACGTCTATGAGAGTGAAGAAGAATTAAGGAGGAGAAAGGGAATGAGATAGAGGGGAGGAGAATGGGAAAGGCGAGGAATGTGGGAAGAGGAGGGGGGGGGGAGGACAGACCCGAGGAGGAGGGCGAGGGGAGAGGACAAGGAAGGAGAGAAGGAATGCCATTTTCCCTTGGCAATGGAGAGATCGATTCCTTTCTCTCTCGCTCGTATTGTCATCCACACTTCTCCTCGTCCCTTTTCTACCTG
>NC_051409.1:40738103-40738376 GCF_015228065.2 Penaeus monodon | reverse complement strand
TTGCAGTTATCAATTCGCACTTTACTTCATTACTCCGTTACTCATATTGATATATATCCCGAGGAAAACGGATTGCTTATATTTGACTGTTTTTTTTCTCTCTCTCATAATAAATTGTTCACTGTTTTTGACATCATCCTTTATTTATTTATTACCAAGATAAATGCGTTCCCTTGCCCCGTAATTAAAATGTTTTACTACTCTTACATAGTATTATATCAGTTGCCCATGTTTACTTCTGTGTATTTTTATGTCATATTGAATATAATTTGA
>NC_051409.1:40737656-40737748 GCF_015228065.2 Penaeus monodon | reverse complement strand
TCATCATTTTCACAAACTACAGGGGACTACATTTCCCTAAGGACCGAGAGCAGTGATGGAGCTTCTAACTTCAATAAACGTGTTCAGGTGAC
>NC_051409.1:40736941-40737368 GCF_015228065.2 Penaeus monodon | reverse complement strand
TGGGGTTGGACATAGTGATGAAGTTTGACAGAGAGGGGGGAGGTGAGGGATAGGAGGATAGATAGAAAGGATAGGTATGGAGGAGGGACAGGGAAGAAGAGGGAAGGAGATGGAGAGAGAATAGGGATGAATGGATAGGGGTAAAGGGTATAAGGAGGGATGGAGGAGGAGACGAAGTCAAGAAAGGGTAGGATTAGGGGGTAAAAGGAGTGATGGAAGGGAAGACAAAGGGAGTGAGGAGAAGTTGGTAGATGATTAGAGGGGAAATAATGCCCGGGGAGGGGGGATATGAATAAGGAAAGGGGGGGTGTGAGTGTGAGACACAAGGAGCGAGGGAGGTAGGGGAGGACACGGACTATGGGGAAGGAGGGATGGGGAGGGAGGGAGAGGCAAGTATATGGGAACGTAAGAGTAAGGGAAAGAAGGT
>NC_051409.1:40736342-40736865 GCF_015228065.2 Penaeus monodon | reverse complement strand
GGGAGGGTGGGGAAAGGGAGGGAGGGAGGCAGGGAGAGAGGCACTTCAATGCTGGCACGCATAACACGTTATTTTCAGCACAGAGGAGAAGGCGAAAAGAGGAGAGGAAAGGAATGAGAAGGGGAAAGGAAAAAGGAAGGGGGAGAAAGAGGAATGATAGAAAGGAAGGTAGAAAAAGAGAAAAAGAAAGAAGGGGAGACGAAGAAGAGCAAAGGGACCTATTACAGAAAAGAAGGAGGAAGAAAGAAAGAGAAGGAGAAAAGAGGGAAACGAACAGGGAGGCACAGAGGATAGATTCCGCGGTAGTTGGAGATCAAAGGGGCGGGTAAGGCGGAGAGGGAAAAGCTGATGAGGCTGAGAGAGGGAATGGCGCGACGTAGTCATAGGTTGACGATGTAGAAAGGGGTATGATGAGTATGAAAAAGTCACTTTATTGACGTGAGAGTTATTTCGTCACCCTATTCTGGTGAGAAGAAAGGTGTACTGTTGAAGTTATGAAAACCTTTATACTTTAATATAACTT
>NC_051409.1:40734595-40734673 GCF_015228065.2 Penaeus monodon | reverse complement strand
CACACAGATTGAAATGTGCTTATAATTATATATACATATGCTCGTATCCAATCGTTATGTCTCTCTCTCCAACAATAC
>NC_051409.1:40734212-40734563 GCF_015228065.2 Penaeus monodon | reverse complement strand
CTGATGAGAAAAGTATATCGTAATTTTTTTTTTCTCTCTCTCTTTTCGTGATGAGATGGAGAGGGACACGTGAAGAACGAGGAAATCATTTACATCTAAGGCTTTTTCATCGATAACCTATAACAAAATAAGCAATATATTGGCAAGGGAAATAGATCCAGCGAGATTTATGGACTCGGGCGCACGCAAATACCTCTGTTCCTGGATGCGGAGACGGCTGCAAGGATAAACAAAGTGTATGTTTACATTTCCTTCTCCACGGCGTCTCATAGTAGTAGTTTGCATGTCGGGCAAACATCTCGAGAATTTTCTTTTTTCGGCATAATATTCTTTTCTGGCAGTTGAGACTGA
>NC_051409.1:40733748-40734091 GCF_015228065.2 Penaeus monodon | reverse complement strand
TTTTTCTAACTGTCTACGACAGTTTATAATCTGCCATTCTATCGATATTTATTACCGGTTTTTCGTATTTTTTTTATTTCTTTGTTTCCTCTCCCTTTATGGTGGACAAAAATATAATGGAATGAAATAAAAAGGGAACACAAAATATACGAATGAAAAAATAACGAGAACATTATGAAAACATACTTGATAATAACTCTCATAAGATAGAGACAGTCACAATGATATACTATGATGATACCATGCATAATAAAATTTCAGAGAAATTTAATAAGTTAAAATCGAAGATAAGAAACTGGGACTAAGATGATAAGTCAGTTTCAAGAAATAGAAAACGAGAAAG
>NC_051409.1:40731922-40733663 GCF_015228065.2 Penaeus monodon | reverse complement strand
AGTAACAAGCTTAGATCCTAATGAGTAAGTTTTGATTCATGCTTAACGTCCTCTGATATATTTAACTATGCAAAAGTTTTCTAGCCATGTTTATTAACCCCTGAAGTTATGTCGTATTTTTTTCTTATTCTATTGATCAAAAAATTAGGAATAGACAACAGTAACATGACTTTGATGTTTAGCTATCGACTCTTAAAGTTGCAACGCCAGAGTATATTCTGTGCAATCAGATTATCTTGGTAAATCACAGTATATATATATTTTTGATATTTCCTCGTATCAACATTAAAAATAAAACAATATATTTTTATTTCTAGATGATAAAGTCTTCCTACATTCAAATCAAATCAGGCTTCTTATATCAGGCATTTTATTTTACCATAAATACATATAATGAAATTATCAAAACTAAGTTGATGAGTATATGGTACGTATGTACTACATGATATAATAAAACAAAGAAATATATATAATCAAATACACATCATCAAAGATATTCCATATATAATTACATTTTAAACCCACAATGTTATACAACACAATAAGCTCAAGCATTTAATTACTTGATATGTACATATACTGCATAATACAATAAAAAAAACTATTTGATGACCATTATCAGATCATTACAAAATCACCGTACGCTCTGTCTGCTCACACAACAAACAGAAAGAAACGTATATCATCATACAGCTATTCAAACAACACACAACAACAAACTACGAAGTCTAAATTGCAAATCGTAAGTGGAGATATCGGGAATTTAGGAATGCGGGCAGACGAATATGAAACCGCAAACATATTGTATTATTGGCTTTGTCTCAAGCAACCATTTGGTAAGTGTGTGAGAGGTAGAAATGAAAAGGTGGGGGGGAGGAGGAAGAGGTGAAGGAGAGAAGGAGGAGGAGGAGGCGGAAGGGAGAAGAGAGTAAGGAGGAGGAGAAACGAGGTGGAGGAGGAGGGAGGAGGAAGGAGGGAAGGAAAAGAGGAGGGATTAAGGAGTTAAATGAGGGAGGTAGGAGGAGAAGAAATAAAGGAAGGAAGTTAAAATGGAGTAAGAAAATGAAGGAAGGAGGGGAAGGTACGGAGAGCAAGGAGATAAAGGGTGAGGGGGAAATGAGGAAGAGGAAAAGATGAGCGGGAGGAGGAAGGAAGGGGAGAAGAGGGGAAAGGAGGGCGTAAGAGAGGGGAGGAAGAGGGAGAGAAGATGGGGAAAAAAAAGAATAGGGGGCGGAAGGAAGATGGAAGTAACGAGGGTACGAGTAAAAGGAGAAATGGAAGAGAGGAATAACAGCGAGATGAAAGAGGGAGAAAGGTAGTAGGAAAAAGAGGAGGAGGAAGGAAAAGAGAGGGGAGGAATGGGTGCAAAGAGAGAGAAAGATTAAGAAGCAGAGAGTTGAGAATCCATGAGAGACAGGAAGAGAAGGGAAAGAAGAAAGGGAAGGGGAAAGACAGGCGATGAGGAAACAAGGGATGATAAAGGAGAGGCGAGGAAAGAAAGGAAAACAGGAAGGAAATAAAGAGAGTGGGAAGAAGGGAAAAAAAATGGGAAAAGAGGGAGTGAAGAAGGGAAGGAAGCGGAGTGGGAGAGCTAAGGCGATGGGAGAAGAGAAGAGGGGAAGGAGGGAAGGAGGGAAGGGAGGAATAAAGAAGAAGGGGAGGAAGAGGGAGAGGAGAGGTTAGGAGTAGATAAAGGAGAGAACTGAAGAGGTCGGAAGGGCGTAGAACATTCTGAAGGAGG
>NC_051409.1:40731716-40731854 GCF_015228065.2 Penaeus monodon | reverse complement strand
GGCAGGATGACAGCAACAAACAAAACGAAAGAAAAAAATAAATGTAATCAAGATAAGAATGAAGGAGTGCTTATCAAAACGTTGAAGAATTCTTACATCGCTCCTGAGAATGACCTTGGGATACAATAATGATTTACT
>NC_051409.1:40731006-40731151 GCF_015228065.2 Penaeus monodon | reverse complement strand
ATATCACCAACGGGTCGATAGACACTCCTGATTGTCATCGAAGAAATATTTGCCGTCTTGTATAAAATGCTCCAGTTTTCAAATACTGGAGATTTGACTTCGATTGCTCGGCGAATATGAGTCAGCATTTCGTCGTTTGTAAGAC
>NC_051409.1:40729823-40730149 GCF_015228065.2 Penaeus monodon | reverse complement strand
TTACTATGTCTGCATTGTCTATACCATTTGCAAGACCACGCGTGGGTAGATGCATGTGTGTATATACCGTACATAATAGACACATAAAGACAGGAAATATACATGTTAAAGAATCAGAAGGGGAGAGAGAGCGTAATTATAATGATGGATAGCAAGGTCCGAAATGAGAACAGGGAATGGGGATGTAATTAGCATTACTATTGGGATTATGAGCAGAAAAAGGAGGACAAGAACAGGTGAATTTTGAAAATAAGGGATGCTAATATTTGCAAACAGGTAGTGGGGATTAGGATTAGTGGTATCAGTGGTTTAACAACATAGATAGA
>NC_051409.1:40728438-40728991 GCF_015228065.2 Penaeus monodon | reverse complement strand
AACTGTGATACAATATGATTAAGAAAACACGAAAAGAACCTCGAGCAGTGTCTGGCGGACAGGGGGGGGGGGTGGAGGCATGGCGAGGGGGGAGGGCAGGGGGTCTTAGGAGCAAGACAGGGGGGAGGTGTCAAGGGTATGGTGGTGGAGAGACATGACGGGGGGGGGCCGGAGTGGGGATAGAGGAGAGGGGCATGGTGTGGGGGGAAGGGGGAAGGGGAGGGACTTGACGGGGCAAGGGGAGAGGGGGGAAGTGAACGACTGGGGCAAGAGGGGGAGGGAGGGGGAGTGCACGGCTGGGGAGAGGGGTGGAGGGGCGCAACCAGGGCTAGGGGGAGGGGGGTGACAAGACTCGCAGCCTGCAGCCGCGGCCTCCATATTCCGCTTCCGGTTGGTGCGTATTGCAGCGGCGGCAAACGCTCGGGCTATTTTAAAACCTTTTTCCCTTTTGTTCCTCTCTTTTATTTCTTGCTTTTGGAGGTTTTTGTCTCAGTGGACGGCTTCTTAGTTTCATTCTTTTATTCTCTGCATTTATTTCTGTGGTTTGGATCCG
>NC_051409.1:40727838-40728092 GCF_015228065.2 Penaeus monodon | reverse complement strand
CAAGAATCGTCAAAGAAAGAAAGAAAAATTGAGTGCCATGCACAGAAACACAAGATTTTAGACATATATAAGGTTACGTACAACAATGTAGAAGGAAATAGTATATAAATACATATAAAATATTTACTTTACTATATACACTCAAGGAAGAACAGCTGAAATACGAATAAAATGAAATTATCACCTCTCCAGAAAAAGAAGGCAATGTGGCTGCCTCTGAAATAGAAAGTAAACATCGTGATATCCAAGTTACT
>NC_051409.1:40726782-40727738 GCF_015228065.2 Penaeus monodon | reverse complement strand
GAGCAAGGAAGAAAATTTGGGTGAAAAGAAGAGGAACAAGAACAATAGTGATACGAAAAACAACTGAACAATACTAGGTTTTGATAACTAATAATAGATGATAACAGTAACAACCCTTGGGGAGTGTGGGAAGAGGGAGAAAGACGGGGAAGGGTAAGGTAAAGGGTGAGGGGGAGGGGTAGGGGAGGAGGAGGACTCAGGGAGAGTAGAGTAAAAGGGAGTGAAGGGTAAGAGGAAAGGGAAAGGGGAGGGGTAGATATGACGGAGTGAGGGAGAGAGAAAAGGGGAGACAGGGGAGGTGAGGAAGTAGGAGGGGGAAGGAGAGAGACGAGAAGGCTTGGGGAAGATGGAGGGGGTAGAAAATAGATAGGGGGAATGGAATAGAGGAGAAAAGGAGAGAGATGAAAGAAAGGAACAAGAAGAGGAGAGACAAGAAGAGGGGATGAGAAAGATGGAGAAGAGGAAAGGGAGAGGGACGAGAGAGAGGGAAGAGAGAAGGAGACACAAGGTAGTGAAGGGTAAGGAGAATGGGAGAGAGAAGGCGAGGAGTGAGGGGTGAGGGGAAGGGAGAAGGGGAAAGGGAGAGAGACAAGGGAGGGGGATGGGGAGGAGAAGGGGTGAGAGGGAGAGTGTAGTATGTAGATAGCAGGCGACATCTGGCCGTACCGGAACGTACCGGAAAATAGATATGTTGAATTTCACTGAAAGTTCGTATTGTAAACAGATAGCGAGAGAACCCACTGTGTTCTAGGATATGTGTATACGTATATGTGAGATATGTTTTTTATGAATGGATGTATAGTTTTTATGGCGAGAACTTGTGTATGACTAGTTTGACTGACATACTTATACTTTGGTTATTATCGTTTAATAACCTTCGCTTATATGACACAAAAAAACAACACAATCCTTGGACTCAGATTTTTTCAACATCTAAAGACTATAACATTGGCACA
>NC_051409.1:40726184-40726363 GCF_015228065.2 Penaeus monodon | reverse complement strand
TTTTCCACGTTGTTAAAGATGCAACATTCATTGCAAACACAAATACATAATAAGCATTTTAACAATATGCAAGTCACTTTTCATTATTTTTCAATACGTAATATGTTACTCTAATTACCTAAATTTTTCAGGTGAGTTACTGAGGTAAAGGCTGCACTGTCTTCTTTGAAGGTAAATTC
>NC_051409.1:40725984-40726143 GCF_015228065.2 Penaeus monodon | reverse complement strand
GACAGACATACAGACTGAGAAAACTAATATAATCTGAACAAAAACAACAATAAAAAGAAAGAAAACAATGACCTGGTGATAACATATAGCAAAAATTGTACGCCGCTTTTTAAATTTTCCCGAAAAAAATGTTTCCATAAATAATTAACTAAGGCGGTC
>NC_051409.1:40725519-40725708 GCF_015228065.2 Penaeus monodon | reverse complement strand
CGACACAAGATCTTAGCATAAAAAGGAAAACAATTGAACAATCTGATTAGAGATAATGAAGGGATGATTAGGCATCACACTAATCAGGCCGGCAACGGATTAGGCAAAGATTACTAGAGATTAGGTACACAATAATTACGTGCTCAGGCGGAAATTTATGCTCACTTTTTTCTTCCATCCAAAAGCAAT
>NC_051409.1:40724594-40724928 GCF_015228065.2 Penaeus monodon | reverse complement strand
AGGTAGCAGAAACACTAATGATCCCATATGATCCTACAGAATATCTATGCTCTTACATGAGGCTCCACGTGAATAGACAGCCATATGTCTATTCATCTATGTGTCTCTCTCTATATATAGATAGGAGTGTAGGTAGAGTGGCATAGTTATCTACAGATACAAACGTGAAAAGTTTTATAAAGAACCATGTTTTCCGTACATACAGTCGCGTTTCTTGTTGTTCTCTTCCTTCAACAGAAAAAAATCTTGAAATTTGTTTATCTTATATTCCAATAAAATTCAAGATTAAGGTTACAAAATGTATAATACGCTCGTATTTCATCGTCACCTTTGC
>NC_051409.1:40723898-40724335 GCF_015228065.2 Penaeus monodon | reverse complement strand
ACTTTCCAGTATGCTTAAGGTAAAGTTTTTAGTCATACTTTATTCCGTATACTTTGGGAAGACTTATAAAAATCAAGTAAATATAAACAGTTAAGTAGATGCAAACTAACAAAAACTGCGTATTTATGAAGGATCTCAGTTGCAGAATTATTAATGCTCATATATACACCTTTACCTGTTTTCTGCTATATGTGCATAATTCAAGCACAGTTGCCACGTCTATGGCAAATCTTGCCGCGATATTTGTCTCTCAAATGATGCAAAGTATGTGAAGAGAAGCAAAGTCCTAGAAGATAATCATGTCGTTTTTTTTCCATAATGTAATTATTATTTTTGTGCACTATTTAAAGAGCTCTTGTGAAAAATGTTGACTTATCTATCCACGCTCGAATCGTGTATTTTTCCCTGCTCGTTTCTAGCTCTTGGTAAATAGTACC
>NC_051409.1:40723048-40723261 GCF_015228065.2 Penaeus monodon | reverse complement strand
TTGGAAACCCGGGTCTCACCGATACGCTCCACGTGAAAGGGATCATTATTTCCCCCATTATGAATAAAACATCGGCGAGCCAAATGCGCGTTTCCTGCATTGCTGGTTCGTCTCCTTTAATTCCTCGCCGGCAGGGCGAAGGCCGAACCGGCTGCTGCGGTTCAGGCGGACGGCGGGCGCGCGGCCGTCGTGATGGGCGGCTGTCAGGGCCCT
>NC_051409.1:40722195-40722456 GCF_015228065.2 Penaeus monodon | reverse complement strand
TTGCTACATACCCGAAAAAAAAATACAGAAACGTGTAGAAGCATTTTCAAAAGACTTTTTTCCAGAGAGAAAGTGTCGAATACCGTCCTCCACCCCCCACCCCCCCTCTCCCTTCCGCTTCCCCGGGACCTAGCTAGGAAAGAGACATTTACCTGTTGAAGGAGGACAGCGGAATAGCAATATCGTAAACCTAGCATAGCGGAACAACATTTATTGACCCTCTGAGTGCGAAAGAAAATATTACCGAAGAAAGGGTAGTGC
>NC_051409.1:40721850-40722150 GCF_015228065.2 Penaeus monodon | reverse complement strand
CATATGAACAGGCTAAGAAACAAAAGGAAGAGCCAATAACATAATTACAGACTAATTCAGCTCTAATTTCGTAACCTCCTTTACCCCCGTCCCTGCCTTTTTGTAGGTCAAAGGTCAGGCAAACCTTATGCTTCAGTGTGGTGAATTATCGCACAAAGAAGTCATGATACTTTCAAATATTTCTTTCCTTATGATCTGTTGCATTCCATCTCCCCTTATTTCCGAATACATATATAGTTTTTGTAGTTTTTTTCCAAAAAGTGGAAGAAATGAGAAAATGCAGAAGTAAAGTAGTAGTAA
>NC_051409.1:40720796-40721114 GCF_015228065.2 Penaeus monodon | reverse complement strand
AACAGACTTTTTTTTTCTTCTGGGAATCCCATAAATCAGGAGTTTTTCCATATTCTTATAAACAGACTTTAATTTGTTTTTCGGTACATTATCTTTACATTTTTATTGCTCTAATTGGTTATTTTATTTCAGTTTTATTTCACTTTTGCATTTATTAATTCACTATATTCTTCTTTTATATTCTACTTGCAACGTTCTGTCTGCTTTATTATTATCTCTTTTTTATTTTATTCATTTTTTCTACATCTATTAACGTATCATTTCCTTTTTATCTTTTTGTCGTCTCCATCCTATCTGCTTTATCACGTACCTTTTACC
>NC_051409.1:40720255-40720401 GCF_015228065.2 Penaeus monodon | reverse complement strand
CTCCTTTGGCTAAAATTTACCAAAATTTGTCCCCTGAGCTGTACTTTTCTGAAGACAAATGGGAAGATATATTTTCACGAAAGAAGTATTCAAGGAAATTGCTCTACAATGGATTGACAAGAAACACGAAGAGGAATAGCAGCGTG
>NC_051409.1:40719489-40719754 GCF_015228065.2 Penaeus monodon | reverse complement strand
CATACGTATATAATAGTACAGTATATATTACACCATCATTGATAGCAGTGTTACATCAATGCTCAATACTTTCACCATATATTTGCTATAAATAATTTCCATGTATTTTGTGCTACATCTGTCTGTATTATTATTCTTTCACATACATGTTCATTGACCTATAAGATTTCACCATCAACAGTGGTCATAATATTCACGTAGTTAATTAGTAACATATGCATAAATTATCCCTGCAGATAATTCCAGTGATTTCATATTGTTCACT
>NC_051409.1:40718672-40718960 GCF_015228065.2 Penaeus monodon | reverse complement strand
AATACAAGCAAAACTAATAATAAAGAAGGATAAAGTAAAATACAACAACATCAAAAGTGAAAGATTAATAAAGCAACAATTAAATTTTTAAAAAAAATCAAGAAAAGCGTTTGTATATGATTCTAGAAACAGCAACTCGGAGTGACGGGCCAACACGATACAATGCCATGAGTAGGAAGCTTGATATCTTTTCGTGTCAACGTAAATGATGAAAAATGTTCCTTGATGGTGATTTTGTGGTTTCTCTCTTTCCGTCTCTATTTTTTTTTCTTTCCTCTCAAACCCTTT
>NC_051409.1:40718453-40718567 GCF_015228065.2 Penaeus monodon | reverse complement strand
CAAAACCTCCATCAACAGTAATACTCACTTAGTCTTTATTAATATTATGTGTAGAGTGACCCTTCCTTCCCCTCGTAAACACGATATTGTGAATCATAACAAATGCAATACTTG
>NC_051409.1:40717736-40717877 GCF_015228065.2 Penaeus monodon | reverse complement strand
CGCAGAAGAAGCCTACTAAGATGTCCCCAAATTGGATCCAGGAGCAGGATATTATCCCTGATATTAGATTTTCCGATTTTAGGCCTATCGAATCGCAGTCACGGCCTAATATGATCTATGCGAGGCACGAGATTAGACGTT
>NC_051409.1:40717120-40717290 GCF_015228065.2 Penaeus monodon | reverse complement strand
TCTCAGAGAAGCAATAAGTTAATGGTAAAACAGAAGTGGCTCTTCATGAGGGTGTTATTATTATTGTTACATTTATAGCAGCAGCAAGAGAAGCATTCCAAAAGCATTATTGCCGATGACAATAATAGTGATGGTAAGTTTATCATGAGCAAAAAACTACCGTTGCTACG
>NC_051409.1:40716978-40717070 GCF_015228065.2 Penaeus monodon | reverse complement strand
GCAGAAAATGTGTATGTGATACACAAGCATATCAAATGAAGGAGGCAATAGAAGTGTAATGTAAAGAGAGCGAGAGAGGGATTAAAACCGTA
>NC_051409.1:40716500-40716600 GCF_015228065.2 Penaeus monodon | reverse complement strand
TTGACAAATAGATCAATATATCAATTGATAAAATCCAGTAATTACCCTGAGGGATAGAAATAGTGAGACTGATAGACCTATAGATATTTTTCTTAATGTT
>NC_051409.1:40716062-40716344 GCF_015228065.2 Penaeus monodon | reverse complement strand
AAAGTAAAAGAACACAGAAAAAACGAAGAAGAAAAAAGAAAACATAATAAAAAATCGAGTCATTCAACAGAAAGTGTTCCCTCGCTTCTAAAGCAGATTTCTAAAGTTAAACGCTAAAGAAAGTCCATTGAATGTTAAGGAAAGTCCATTCACACGTTGCCTTAGACTTTCCCACTTCACCGAATGCTTTGTTTAGAGTGTATGGCACTGGCTTCGGCAAATGAATTCGTGCAGCTCTCTCTACTTATCCTAATGAAATATTGATCTAATTATTCGAAAGCC
>NC_051409.1:40715897-40716018 GCF_015228065.2 Penaeus monodon | reverse complement strand
AAAGTGTTTTCCTCTTTGAGGTTTTTGTTTATACATTTATAATTTAGGCTTATGAGTAAAACGATCTGTTTTTCTTTTACATTACCTGGACTCATAAATAAACAGAATCATACATACAAGC
>NC_051409.1:40715024-40715672 GCF_015228065.2 Penaeus monodon | reverse complement strand
AAGTGATAAAGGGAATACACCATTTACCTAGTTAGACTGAGGAGATTATGATATGGAACATAGGATATATAATTACTAACAATTTGTCGTCACGGAAATAGAATCTATTACCTCAGTCATAAGGAATAGCAAATGCTTTAGTAAGCCATAAGATATTTGTTCTTTTTCTATGCTTATATTTCGTCATTGGGACCATTTTCTTTTATGTTTTAGCAGTGACTAAGGAATATACTGGTATATAGAACAATACAACACCACACAGTTATCTATCAGTTTATATAAATAATATTTTCATCCTTTTTTTTGTCAATATTGCATCACCCAGACTCCATTGCTTTTCTCCGCACTCCCTCTCTCTCCTTTCCATAAACAAGGTTGATTTTTTCTTCAGGAACCCCCAACTCTTCCTCAGCCTTTTCACCCCTCAATCTCAACCCATTTCCTAAAACCCCTTCACCTACCTTTCTCAACCTCTTCAGTTATTCTTTCTTATATCCCCCCCCTCCACACATATATGTATACTGAGTAAACCCTTATATACATATATACTTAGTAAACTCCTCCCTCCACAGGGTCTTCATCCTCACTTGAACCCCGTTGAACCTCAGCCTTACTAATTTGCCCCTCTAATCTCGTTCCTAACTCCTT
>NC_051409.1:40713942-40714577 GCF_015228065.2 Penaeus monodon | reverse complement strand
CCACCCCTTTTGCCCTTTAAACCCCCTTAACCCGCTCATCAGCCCCCTTCAAGCCCCTACACAACACCCTACCGCAGCCCTTTTAGCCTCCCTTCTTCAACCCTTTTAACCCCCTTTTCTCAGCTTCTTCAACACTCTCCTTAGCCTCTTTAACCCCGTCCCTAGACCCTTTAACTCCCTTTCTTAACCCCTTTAAACCTCCTTCTGCAGCCCCTTTAATCCTCCCCTTTAATCCTTTAACCCCCTTCCTAAACCCCTTCTTTTAAAATCCTTTTAACCCCGGTTCTGCAACCCCCTTCAACTCCTCTTCCTTTATCTCTCGACCCTCCAAAAACTAAACCCTTCCAACCCCTTAACTAAACCCCCTCCCCTTCCTCCGTCCTACTGAAACCCCCTCAAGGCAGAGAAACCCCGAGGAGCCAAACTTGGAAAGATTCTTTGTCTCTTCAACCCCGAGGAGAATACGCGACCTTGAGAGTCCGGTAGGAGTGTCCCGAAGGATCTTATGATTTTTTTTTTCTTTTTTTATTGTATTATTTTTAACACGTCTTTTTTTTTTACTTTCTTTCTTTTTTACGTGTTTTTGTTTTATTGTTAGCGCGGTCTTTCCCCTTGATTGTTTCGATTTCAAATAG
>NC_051409.1:40713708-40713918 GCF_015228065.2 Penaeus monodon | reverse complement strand
CCCAATTATTTAAAATTCTATAATCCTCCTTCTATATCACTTTTTTTTCCTTCAACTGATGATGACGTTGCTCTCGTATTTCTGAATCCAGGTAGGTCAGTTTACGGGTTACTGTGCCTGTGTTCGGTGGTGCTGTCGACTCGCTCTTTCGCTCTCTTGCTTGGGTACACGACATACATTATTCACGTAACCTTGGGACCAGGATCGACA
>NC_051409.1:40712459-40712655 GCF_015228065.2 Penaeus monodon | reverse complement strand
TGAGTGTGCCAGTTAAAGCTTTTCAGTCAAGCTGGTTAGTTAATAGCTATACTATTTGAATATAATTGTAATGTGAAATATTTAGTGAGGAAAAAAAATCAACAACATAAATACCTAGGAACATTTGAAAATCTACGGGAGTGTAACCCACATTTCAATAAGTGGAAGAACTTGCGGTTTGTTTTCATTTTGCACA
>NC_051409.1:40711892-40712269 GCF_015228065.2 Penaeus monodon | reverse complement strand
GCCTGGCTGGTAGGTAAAAACTGTGATTATTATAACACATATGATATGCAATAAAGTAAAATCATGTTCAATATAGGAAATTGTTATATAATAACTGGCAATGTTCACTAACTGTATCAAAACGTGCCTACGCCAATGCTGTTACGAAAGATGATCAAGAAAGCATGATACTAACTTTGAAATTCCCTAGAGAATGATTGATCAGGAACGAGAGAAGCGGACAGGCAAATAAGCGAAAGAACATGAACGAACAGCAAAGGTTGATAATATTAGACGCAAACATTATCATGATAAGTGTAAGACTACCGACGGTCCGACAGCAGCGATGAGACTCAGCCATAGAGAATTCGCTACATCTTCTCATGACTCAGTCTAAC
>NC_051409.1:40710701-40711222 GCF_015228065.2 Penaeus monodon | reverse complement strand
CAACTTTCGCCACCAAGCAAATTCTACAGACTGCATTTAATCTTCTCTTCACCATTTCTCTATCTCCCAGATTTTATCAAACAATTTTCTCTATCTACCTTTCGCCACCGCGCATGAGACAAAACCCACTACATATCTCTTCTTTTCCCGGCTTTTATCACACAGTTCTCTCTATCCATCGTCGCTACCTCGCCTGAGTCAGGCGAAAGGCCGCTGCGCATATGCCTCTCCTCACCTTTTCTCTATCTCTCGGCTTTTATTACACAATTCTCTCTATCTGCGTCTCGCCACGTCGCAAGAATTTGACGAAAGACTATTTCTTCTCTCTCTCTTCCCCATCTCCCAGCTTTTATCACACAATTCTTTCTCTCCACCTTTCGCCACTTCGCATGAGTCAGACGAAAGGCCGCTGCATCCGAAAGGTCAGTCGGTTTCAATAAGTAACGAAGTTCTTCCGCTTTGTCCGAATGCCTCAACTCGTCCGGTTCTCTCTTGTTTATCTGCTTTGGCAATCGATGTGA
>NC_051409.1:40709148-40710071 GCF_015228065.2 Penaeus monodon | reverse complement strand
AAATGTCACGCCCGCGAGGCTTCCCCGCCAGTGCGAGGTGATGCTTCAAGTGATCCACACTGGCTGCGCTTCCTCCTCGTCCCCGTCCGCCTTCTCCCCATCAGTCGTCTCCCCGTCTGCCTTCTCCCCAGCCGCCCATGTCTCCCGGCCGCAAGCCCGCCCCTCTCCCCGCCCTCGACGCCCCCCCCAGCCGACGTTCCTCCCGCCGCCCCATTCCCCGGCGCTGGGGAGCTACCAGCCTCCCCTGGGGCCGATGGCGCCCCTCCGCCCCGTGGTGCCCCGCGGGGGTCCGCCGCCGACGACCCGGGGAGCCTCCTGCCTCCCCAGCGCCTCGCCCTTCGCCGCCAGCCGCTCTGCCCTCTTCCCCGACCGCTTTTCCTCCCCGGCGGCCCCTTCAGCCTCCCCGTCTCTCCCCACCGCCTCCCCCAGCAAGCCCCCTGCCTTTTCTGTCACTCACTTCTCCTCCCCTACCATCCATGTTTCCACCCTCCCCTCCCGCTCGGCTTCACCCCCCGCGCCCCTCTCCCCGTCCCACTCTCTCCCCAGCCCCTCTACTCTCCCTCCTCTCCCCAGCTCTCGTCTCTCTCCTCCCCAGATCTCCCCACTGCCTCCCTCCCCCCCTCCGAGCAACCCCTCTCAGCTGGTGAACCCCCACTCCGTCCTCCCTCCCCTCCCCCCTCCCCAGTCTCTCCCCACTTTCCACTCTCCCTTTCCTCCCCTTCAACCCCTCCCAGCGACCCCCCTCTCCCTCTTCCTCGCCCCCCGCTCCCCAACCTCGACCTCCCCAACCTCACCCTCTCCCCCACCGGGCTCTCTCCCCTCTCGCCCCCCCTCTCCCTCCTGAAGCCGGTTTCTCCCCTCCCCTCCACCAGCTTCGATCCCCCCCCCGCGGACGCAACGGTGAGAGGACGATAAGGGGGAGG
>NC_051409.1:40708598-40708861 GCF_015228065.2 Penaeus monodon | reverse complement strand
TGATAAAGAAGTTAAAAAAGGACTACTGACTAATTAGTGGAGAGAATCAAAACAGCAAGGAAGATGGAAATAGAAACATCAAAGGAACTTTAATGAATAGTGATCTCGTGGATACCAATCAATGCCGAAGATATAAACAGATATGGTGTCTATTTTTGCTTGCTTTTGAAACGTTGTCATGAGTGGACGAAAGAGAGGGAATAGATGGGGGAAAATCGCATAAGCAGGAGTTTCTATTAGTAATCGAGTGCTAATAATCATAC
>NC_051409.1:40708306-40708467 GCF_015228065.2 Penaeus monodon | reverse complement strand
CTTAGTAATCGGTTGCAAAAGAGCGAGGTGCGTGCCCGCAGGCGAGCACACCTCTGAAGTGCACACACTGTGAGATCCGGAAGATTGATGTGGAATCTTGAGGTGATCTATGACGACTGTGAATGGCAGGTGTGGCGACAAAACGGTTTTACGGCTTTATA
>NC_051409.1:40707121-40707536 GCF_015228065.2 Penaeus monodon | reverse complement strand
ACGCATTATTATCCTGCCGATGAATGAATACGTAGTTAAGCAAACAATCCGTCTTGCGTAACTACTACCGGGTAATATCGATCCTGACGAAGGCTTGAAGGTCGCTCAATTCCCGGAAAAGGTCACACGAAATATCGTTGACCTTTTTCGAGTGAGCAGACTGCTTAGACCCTGAATGCAAACTTTGCAATTGATCCTTTCGTTTTTTTATGCTTTCGTTGTTTGAGTCCAGATTTTTTTACTTTCTTTTCTTTGTTAATATTTTGGTTATCACGGTTATTTTCTTCTTGTTTTCGATGTATTAATTTTCGTTTTGCATATTCCTTTTATATGTATTTTTTCTTCTTTTGGTGTATTTCTTTTGTTTGTTATTCTTCATCTTTGTATATATCTATCGTTTTTTCTTACAACCCTC
>NC_051409.1:40706586-40707043 GCF_015228065.2 Penaeus monodon | reverse complement strand
TTACTTTACATACTTATTTATTCCTTTTCCAGGATCGAAGTGATCGTATTGAAGTGATCGTAAAAAAGTTAAATATTGTAATAATTTGTATCCATTCAGAGTCGCCTTCATCAATAAAGGCTACATGAACATTAAAGAAAAGACGAGGATATCGTAATGAAAGAGACACGAGGACAGAATTCATCCCACTTTAACACCATAGCATCATGGAGGCGATGGCAGCCCCGCTCTTAACTCAGGGTCGTATAAGCGATTATTTGGTCTTACGACTTTCAACTTAAGTGAAGTCTTAGACCAGTGAAAGGGGGATTACGTAGTGAAAGGGGGTGAGGTGTATCCCTCACGATATAGTGCTTAGGGATTTTATAATGAATGAGTTTGAGGTCGACTAATTTAACGGAATATTTACAGTACCTGATGTTATTAATGGTATTTTTGGGGGAATGTGTTTGTTTTA
>NC_051409.1:40705033-40705188 GCF_015228065.2 Penaeus monodon | reverse complement strand
AAGTTACCTTCCCACAAAAACAATCATGCGAACTTAGAGCGAGGTGTAGAAATATAGAAACAAAGAAAGGTAAAAATAAAATTAGATCCGGTATTAGCTTTCCATAATTCAGGTCAACTTACACATGTCGACGTCTGGAATTGTAAAGAATGTAA
>NC_051409.1:40704653-40704755 GCF_015228065.2 Penaeus monodon | reverse complement strand
TAATCAGCCTTCGTGACAATCAATCAGTTGACGCCTGATGAAAAGCCCTGAGAATGAGAGCGATCAGAACGGGCGGTCACTCTCGGGAAATGGAGGAGGAGC
>NC_051409.1:40703126-40703470 GCF_015228065.2 Penaeus monodon | reverse complement strand
TGTGTGTAGATTGGAAATATGTTCAAGCTTCATTCACTCAGGAGACATTTGAATCGAAGTATCACAGTGAGTTTCGAAATTCCTTTCAAGAAGCGAATCGTGTTCGTCTTTGCCAGGTCGGAGAAACTAGATTTAATTTAATCGGTCAAATGAAAACCACATTTGAAACACGTGCGACAATCTTCCGTCGCGAATGTCTTGTTTGAATTCGTTTTCTCGATAAGTTACTAGTCCGATCATCTTAAAGGAAAAGAAAAAAAAATGGAGAGAGAAAAAAACCATCGGCGAAATATTTTGGGAAACGGACGAACAGAAACAGACTGGCTAGTGATCGCGCGTGAGTC
>NC_051409.1:40702493-40702693 GCF_015228065.2 Penaeus monodon | reverse complement strand
CATAGTCATCCCACAAAACACCTCAGCAGTCAGTGAGAGGCCCCGGCACGTCACTTTTGCCTGCGGTCACTCGGCGCTACGAGTGTGTGTGTGTGAAACGCGCGTGTGTGTTGTAAAGTACACACGTATGGTGACGAAGATGGTGAAACTGATGGTGATCATTTCAATGCGTTGTGGTGCTTTTTTTCCTTATTCCTTGT
>NC_051409.1:40701797-40702468 GCF_015228065.2 Penaeus monodon | reverse complement strand
TTCGATAATTGTTTATAGATATTTACTCTTATTTTGGCATTGTGTTTGTGAATGAAGTGTTGCGCAATATTATTCATACACGTATTGACGTAGAAGAATATTGACTCTTCCATGACAGATGAAACTGGCGAGAGAAAATATCATACATTTTTTTGTGATTTTTTTTTTTGTGTGTAGACTAAAACCAAGTGGCGTGCCTAAAATATGTTGGTTATTTTATTATTTGTCAAATTCTGGCATCGATAAAACGAAGGAAAATGCAATATCAGTTTGAAGAAAATAGAAGCTATATTTATTTTTTCAAACTGAACTTCACGTAGTGCTTAAGTAAGTGCGTAATATAAAGACAAGGATTTGCCGTTGTCAACAAAAGCACAAAAAATTGATAGAGAACATCCCCGACAAGTATAATTAAGTTGAAAACAAATAATTATGAGGAGGGAAATATAATTAGAAAAGCAATATGAAGTGAACTGATCCATAATTTTGAAGAATTTTTTTTTTTTCGTAATATCCATTAAGCACGTATCATCACTATCATTACCTTGTCATTACTCACCATGATTTACCTTCGTCGGTAATAATCTTGCAATTGGAAAGGATGCAAGAAAATCCATAAGCATTAGCACTGTAAATGTGTTATTGGATGAATTTTAGTGGTTATTACCTCT
>NC_051409.1:40701276-40701439 GCF_015228065.2 Penaeus monodon | reverse complement strand
TGTCACATTTTCCTATCATTATAATTTGCATAATCTTCACAGTCACTCTATATGTCAGTGTCTGGCAAGGGGAACGTGTGAGACGAATATAACATCTTAATCACCCTAATGTCTTTACAACTCATACAAGATAACCCGTATTTAAATACAGTACATTGCCTCA
>NC_051409.1:40700650-40701059 GCF_015228065.2 Penaeus monodon | reverse complement strand
CCCTACATTCCAACCCGGAAGTATATCCCCAAAGTCCCTATAGATTTTACGATAAGACTGATGCAACCTGATTACGAATGCTTATTTAAGATAACGACCACGTGTATTTATCTTATCTATCATATCCCCCTCAAAAAGGAAAGACAAAATCTCTCTCTAAAAAAAATAATAATCTAAAAAAAAGACTACAAATTGCCACAAAAGAGTCGGCTCTGAGTAGTTTCAAAGGCAAACCAATCAATCATATTGGCGCTAGTAATTGGATAAAATTTTAATGGTGTTTATAGACTCAGGGTGACGTAGCTGGGAAGAGGGGAGTGCATTGTTTGACCTTCAGCTGCCAGTGGATGACCTGGAATATTGCTGTATGTTATCAATATTTGGGTTAAAGATTTCATAAAATGTTCAC
>NC_051409.1:40700545-40700610 GCF_015228065.2 Penaeus monodon | reverse complement strand
GAGGAAGTTATGTGGCGATAATTGTTATCTTGTTATTTTTTTATTCGTTACTGTTACATGTGTTT
>NC_051409.1:40698426-40698619 GCF_015228065.2 Penaeus monodon | reverse complement strand
CGGTCGGTTGATCACACACATACATCATGAACGATTTAGCTGAAGTAAGCACACGCGCAGCATCGGCCGCGCCATGTTCGAGAAATGAGCTTGAAAAATTTACAAATGCGGCAATATGAATAAATGAATAACCTCGCTAGTTCCGTGTAGTACCTCCCTCCTTCATTCCCCACTCATACATATGCATATTATT
>NC_051409.1:40697700-40698161 GCF_015228065.2 Penaeus monodon | reverse complement strand
TACGTACTATAGAGTTCAATTCTTTGTGTTACTGACGGCGAAATTATGGATCAACTTTTACCTGTCATGAACTATCCTTCTACACAAAACTTTTTTTTTTATTTGATGAGTTAAAAAAGAAGTTGAATATACGTATTTGTATCACATATTCGTGTCAACATATTGGAATGTCAAGTTTTCATAACGATATGTAGTCATATTTCATGAACAATAATCCAAGACCGAAAGAGGAATCATGAACAATACCAAAAAAAGGAGAAAAGAGCGAGAGAAAAAAAACACGATAATGAATTTATAATCCGAGGTGCGTTGACCCCAAACTGCAAAAACTTAAAACGGAAATGATGGTAAAATTAGTGAAATTGATAAAAATATGTTTGATTGAAAATGATGAATACTAGCAACGGAGATAAGGCAAGAATAGGAATATAAGACTAACCATTATATAGAAAACGAAGCAT
>NC_051409.1:40697278-40697641 GCF_015228065.2 Penaeus monodon | reverse complement strand
AATCTACAAATACGGAAACACAACCAACGCATTCAATAAATACCTAAATCACTTACCTTACCTCTCCAACAACAGAATTTGATAACAAAGAACGAAAACGGACAGAAAGGGTTAGCGACAAAAACACGCGACAGGGATCTCGAGGCGACCCAGAATAACCTCTCGAAGGCCTCAGGTCGAGGAAGGTCAAGAAAACGTGTCCATGTTGTTGTCGAGAGAATGAAAGATTTCCTACGGCAGCTCCTCAGCCGTTTTGTATCTCGGTAAGTGAATGGAAAAGAGTCTTATGAAGGGGTGGGATGGGGGGTGGGGGGTGGTTGGGAGGGGCAGGATCTGTGGGAGGTTGTTGGTTTAGATGTTTTA
>NC_051409.1:40695968-40696445 GCF_015228065.2 Penaeus monodon | reverse complement strand
GTCAAATTATATGAATCATCTGCAGTGCGGTTGGTACGTGATGGTGACTAAATCATGGTGCGCCTTCACCATGCATCATCCTCCCCTCTTCTTCTCCCTTCTTCGTCTGTTTCTTAGTTTGTTCTTTCTTCCTTCTTCCTATACATATTCCACTCTTCTACTTCTCCCTCTTCGTCTGTTTCATAGTCTGTTCTTTCTTCCTCCTCCTCCTACTCTCCGATCGTTCTTTCTTCTGCTATTCCTTCTTCTCTCTCTTTATTTTTATTAATTTTATGTTTCTTTTCTCTTTTTCCTTTTCTCTTTCTTCATCCTTCTTTGCGCCTAACATCCTGCTGTCTTTACTCTCCTGTTCTCCGTTTGATTTTTTTTTCTCTTTTTATGTTGGGATGATTCTTCTCTTATTCTTCGTTTCTGTAATATATTTTTTCGTTTCCGATTCTTCTCCTTCCGCTCCTTTTCTTCGATTTTCTTTCTGCA
>NC_051409.1:40692909-40693057 GCF_015228065.2 Penaeus monodon | reverse complement strand
GTGATCTAGGGTTTTCAGGCATTTTGGGGGAATTTATAGCGTGAAATTCAATTAAACTGTTTTTATGCCTCGCTTTGATGCCGGTGCAGTACTCGAGATGAATTTAACGATGTTCGGGAAGGTCGCTTGGCTTCGACGCTTGATTATG
>NC_051409.1:40691309-40691524 GCF_015228065.2 Penaeus monodon | reverse complement strand
TTCCAAAAAGCATGTGTATTTGTTAGGAAAAAAATACAATAAAGATCCAGGTTAGCAATGGAATTCAAGATTATTATATTTCTAATAATTAGAAATGATTATCATTACCGGTATGATAAGAGTAATTATGTTGATGCCAATGAATATGATTACATTTAATATTGATGCTGTTTTGGGTTATCCTGTCTGTTATAAAAATCATTAATATATTTAGC
>NC_051409.1:40690754-40691071 GCF_015228065.2 Penaeus monodon | reverse complement strand
GAAATGATTAACTAGCGAAATCAAAACTACAGCAACGTTAATAACGGTGCGACAAGAAGAACAACATCAAAAAGGACTCTCCCGTAAAATGGCGGAATCTCGAGAAGTGCAAGAAGTAGCGAGATTTTCCGTCGATTGTCCACGTTTTACTTGAGAATTCTCCTGCGTTGTACTTCGGGCGTCGTCGTTTCAATGGCTGATTTGCTGACGACGTTATGGAGGCTCTAGAGAGAATTTGTGAGGTTCTCTGAGTTGGATATTTGGGGATAAAGTGGCAAGGGGGTTTGGCCAGGTGGGGGGGTTAGGGGAGGGAGGAG
>NC_051409.1:40687220-40687929 GCF_015228065.2 Penaeus monodon | reverse complement strand
AAAAGACAAAAAAAGCAAAAGGCAGAGACACGATAATGAACCGCTTTTAATGTTTTTCTCAAGCCAAGAACCTTGTCACATCACGAGGGGGAAGGAGGAGGGAGAAGCAGGGGGGAGGGGGGAGGGGGGAGAGGGAAGAAAGAGATGAAAAAGGTAAAAAAAGGAAATAGAGAAGTGAGGGAAGAGAGAGTTGAAGGAGGGTTGGAGGAGAAGAATATAAGGAGGAAAGGGAAAGAGGAATGTGAAGGGGAGATGGGAGGAATACAGACAATAGAAGGGAAAAGGAAGAGAGGAAAGGGAAGGTAAAGAAAGGGGGAGGAGATGGAGTAGAAAGGGTACGAGGAAGGGAAGGGGAAGGACAGAAAAGGGATAAAAAGGGAGAAGGGGAAAATAGGAGAGGGAAGAAAAATCGAAAAGGGGTTGGAGAAGGGGGGGAAAGGAAGAGAGAGGGAGACGAAAAGGAGAAAAGAATAAGAGGAGATGAAAGATAAAAGGAAGGGAATGAAAGAAGAGAAAAGTAGAAGAAAAAGCGAAAAAAAAGAGAAAAAATAACAAAAGGGGAGGGGGAGAGGAGGGGGGGAGGGAATGAATCTGACATCAAAATACACGTGCTGGAGATCTTGGCCCGTTGCTCCTGTAGGCCGGTCATCTGTCTTCATTAACATTTTTTCCCTCGATTTCATGTTTTTTGAGTGTCCAAATCTTTTCC
>NC_051409.1:40684925-40685287 GCF_015228065.2 Penaeus monodon | reverse complement strand
CCCCACACACACACACGCAAATATGTGTGTGGGGGGGGGGATCTAAGAAGTGAGAAGATATGAAACTTGTACAAACCGCAACTGCATTCCTATCTTAAGAGCTCTAAAATGGTCCCAGTGTACACTAGAACCAAGTGTGTATGCGACATCAGCTGCCGAAGTCTTTTGACCTTGCGACATCCAAAAGACAGAAGGTTTCGCTTCGGCTCTTTTCGTGAAACCTCCTTGTGCTGTTGTGTAAAGAAGCCTGCCTTATCCCCGCCCTCCTTGAACCCATCGAATATGGAGTACCTCGAGAAGACGCGCTTTTGAATCTTTTGTGTAAACCCACTTGTTCCCCTCTCTTAATCGCTTCCTTGTGG
>NC_051409.1:40684384-40684737 GCF_015228065.2 Penaeus monodon | reverse complement strand
CTGTCTGTTCTAATAATTCCCTTTGAACTTTTCACATCATATACTTCGAAATATGTTTTCTTCATAAGATAGAACCGCGTATTAGTCTGAAAAAGTACACATCCTTAATCCGAGGTCGAAGTCAACGCATCCAAACAAGGGTAAAAAAATTTAAACAAACAAGACTGCGTCCGAAAGCACTACATTATCAAAAGCATACGTGAGCGCGTACCTTTTTGTGTGTTCCCTGAGAGGCATTTCAGTTATTTGAACAGTTGATATTATTGTCTTTCCTTTCCTTCGCTTTCTCTCTTTATCTATTTACCTATTATTCTTTTTTTTCTCTTCTTGTTTGTATTTCTTCCTTATATTTG
>NC_051409.1:40684249-40684313 GCF_015228065.2 Penaeus monodon | reverse complement strand
GTGTAATTTTGAAAGAACAGTGCAACCGAGGAGCATTCCTACTTTCTTTTTTATTATTTATTTA
>NC_051409.1:40683437-40683503 GCF_015228065.2 Penaeus monodon | reverse complement strand
GTGAAATCCCAATGATCTTCACCATATGCAACGGAAATACTCACTATATTCTCCAACAGCTCCTCC
>NC_051409.1:40683017-40683409 GCF_015228065.2 Penaeus monodon | reverse complement strand
ACAGAACGTCGCATACCACTAGTCTTCCCTAGAAGGACCATCCCCTTTTCATTATCTTTATATATATACATCATCACATGTCACCAATCCCCTCCAACAGTAATATCCCTTTACGCCTTACTTTCCCCACTTACGCAAGGGCTCATCACACCATCAGTGCCATTCTTCCCCAATTACTTTCATTCTACGCCTCCACGAGCCTCTTCTCCCCACAATGTCATCCCTCCCCCATGACCCACAGCACACGCCTCACGCCCTCCTCTCCTCCCACAGTGGCATCCCGCTACTGGTGCGGCATCGCGGTGGCAGCAACAATGGCGGCGGGCAAGGGCTGGCGTCCGCCCGTGGGCGGCGAGGCAGCACGGTGGGCGGCCCTCGGAGACAGCTCTCGC
>NC_051409.1:40681433-40681662 GCF_015228065.2 Penaeus monodon | reverse complement strand
CATACACACAGTAATCAATATCTCGATACCTTCCTTGCTCTCAAGCAGTCAGCCAAGGTCACTTTGTTTCATTGTTAATCAATAGAGCTCAAGATTGCCTATATATCGTCTTAGATTATTTTTTCCATGGCTTATTTCTCCAAGCTTTATTAACTTCTTGATCACAGTTTGATTTAATAGGGACTATAAACACTAATACGACTTTTATTGGAAGTCATAGTGTTCGCAG
>NC_051409.1:40679834-40680116 GCF_015228065.2 Penaeus monodon | reverse complement strand
ACAGCCACTATATATACATGAGTCTCCCTAACTATACCCGTTTTCATTGGTTCGCATCGCTCAGGTATAACTATGTCCATTGATAGTTTCCTTTGATTACACAAGTACTTTCACAGATATGAAGAGCTTTACCATTGCTGACACTATTGTTAAGGACAACAATCATAACTTTGTCAAACTTGGTATACATGTGACCTTACAGGTGCGATTTTTTATTTTACTAGTCATCTCTTGAAGACTCGTTTTCTTTAATCGAATAATCGTTTTTACGATACTCACCAA
>NC_051409.1:40679641-40679799 GCF_015228065.2 Penaeus monodon | reverse complement strand
ATAATTTTACAATGGGTTTTCCATTTATATGCTAATGTAGTTAAGGAGCATTATCACTGGACTATAACTCTAATGGAGATGATTTAAAGAGACGCGTTGATTTCGTTTGTTAATATCATTGTTAAGGCCCATGTTTCAGGGGCGGCAGTGTCTTTGGC
>NC_051409.1:40678733-40678827 GCF_015228065.2 Penaeus monodon | reverse complement strand
TCGACAGCAAATAAAGTACAATTAATCTGAAGTTCAGTCGTAAACAAAGTTTTTTTTTCTTTAACTAAGTCGATTCAGATATCTATAATTATTG
>NC_051409.1:40676098-40676926 GCF_015228065.2 Penaeus monodon | reverse complement strand
TATCGTCGAGATAATGAAAACATATGTATATTCCCCGTAGACTTTAGCCAGTAAATAATTTTGTTACTTCTTCGTTTGATCTTTACTTTTTTACTGCGCATAAATAACGTGGGTAGATTATAACAATTGTTTTTTTTTCTTTTTTCTTCATTGGTTGAACTATCATAAAAAAAGAAAAAGTATCTCATGACGGTGAATAGGACTAATGGATACGGATGGGAAAGGGGGATACAGACTAGGAACCCAAAAATGGGGAAATTTCTCCAAATACATATTCATAAAGTTAGGAATCAGAAAATCAATCCATAATCCCGAGGTTCTAAGATATGTGAAAATTCTATGTTGATATTAAAAACAAGTAGGTTTCACGTAGGTATATCCTATGATCTTTATTTCTTAAGTATATTTACTTAATAAGTTTAATTAATAAGTTTCTATAAGAAGTGGAAAAACAACATGAAACTTTTACTTCAGGAATTTCTTGCAGGGTACCTCATCCCTCTTGAAAATAAACAAAACAGTAATATTACAGACAGCAGGTCAATAATACACGCTTTTCTCTTTTTCTCTTACATCATCCAGCCACAGAGAGCGAAGAAGAAAAGGAAGAAAAGGGAAAAAATCCTATTCGAAGATTTTCCAAGATGATATCCAACGTCGGTCCTGCGTTAGTCAGAAGAGTTTCCAAACTAAGGAGGAAAAGCATGGCACGTAAGTATCCCCTTCATCCATGTAGTTTTCCCGTTTTCATGTTTAAATCTCGTTTTCTATTCGTTGATCTACGGATACGTGTTTCACGCTTTGAGGTATTTTGGGCTATATATGTCG
>NC_051409.1:40675869-40676070 GCF_015228065.2 Penaeus monodon | reverse complement strand
GTGATGTATCTATGATTGCTGGGTGTATTTTAAGAATATTTTTTTTCCAGCTTTTTGTGTTTTCGACACCTACAGAAACCTTATTTACGAGCATTGCGAGAGTTTTGAGGCAACATAAAGAGTATTTTTGACGTCTTTTCTCTTTTATTATAATCTGTTCACCTATGTTTTTGGTGGTCACGCTCGGCAGTGCTTTAGGCG
>NC_051409.1:40674322-40675397 GCF_015228065.2 Penaeus monodon | reverse complement strand
CAGAAAGCAATTCTCATTTCCGAAATAAACACGACTATATTGCGTTTCTAAAACTTTTTTCTACAAACATACAGTTACATACTTCGATTTATTTCTTTTAATTCCATTATAAAATGCTTGTTAGATTATCATCACCATTCTTCTTAACAGTCAGTAAATAAATGAAAAAGTACAGAAATTAATATACAAATATTTAAGGTTACTATGCATATGGGAAGTAAAGAAGAAGAGTATCATGTCTTCATTATACAACATAGGATTTCAGAAGTTAAGCTTCGCAATAAAATTATACTAATAAAAGTACACATGTATAAAGTTGCAAATGCATGTATATGGTACAAAGCATTTTGTTGCATAAGAGTGTTCTTTGTGACTGAATCTTAGTGCAAATGAACTTCTTGTCTTCTTATAGATGACTCTATATATATATACAACTCAAAATTCTGTGACAATTTATGCTTAGTGTAAATTGTATTAAATGTCTGCCGTTCTCGTCTCTCCTCCTTGTCAATTGAATGAACTCCCATACTAATTTCTGTCCTTCTTTCAAGTTTTGCACAGAAGACTTACCCTCTATGCCATTCACAAATGTACACGTAGCCTTGCACACATGAATATTAACGTATATGAGAACACATGCACCTTTCTCTTCAGTCTACCATGACAGAAAACGAATTCTCTCTTGCATGTTAGAGAAAATGTTCCTTCAATGTTGGGTGTAACTAATGTAATCTCTCAGCGACGCTTTCTCTGTTTCTAATACCTGTCATATCTGTTTCAGTGGTTGAAGGAGGTAAGATTTGACATCAAATATGAAACTGTAAGGTAGAGTATGATATGTAAAGTGGCAAAAGGAACACGTCAATTTTAAGCATGAAAACCAAACAGAAAAGCATGATATATTTTACTTAAGGAAATTGGATGCATGGACTAGTTCTATTGTTTTTATCACATCTCGATGAAAGATGCATTTCTCCGTGTTTTGTTCCCAAGCCACGTTTTTACATATAATCTCGATGTTCGATCAAAGATTATATATTTCTATGGTTGGAATGAACCTCCTTCATCATAAGTG
>NC_051409.1:40674001-40674224 GCF_015228065.2 Penaeus monodon | reverse complement strand
CTCTCTGTATTTTCACTTTATCGTTCGTTTGTCTTGCCCATTCCGTGTGTATATCCAATCTTTCCTCTTTGCTTGCTAGAATATTTGTCATTCCTTATATTCCAAAATGTTTCGTAGATTCCCAAAGTACGGATACACCACCGATTACCCGGCAACTTATGGTTCGACACCTCTTTTAATCGGGACAGAAAAAACCAAAAAAACTACCAGACTACTTTACTGA
>NC_051409.1:40672661-40673751 GCF_015228065.2 Penaeus monodon | reverse complement strand
TTTAGAGTTTGATCATTATCAAAATAGCATCTGAAGCTCGGCTGTTTGCGATCAGTGTTGTAGGACCCTTGGAAATATATGGAGATTCTGTCTTTCAGAGATCAGTTAATGTTACTTGAAATATGACACTAAATTTGCCTTCCTTTCTTTCTTTGTATTCGAACTGTTCCATGTATCTCGCCTATAACAACGGCTGTGAAAATTGATTTTGCAATCTAAACAAAAAGAATAAAAAGTGAGAAAGCAAAATCTGTTTTGAGATTGCAATATAAGAGTTTTCATCTCTCAAATTATAGTTTCTTTTCCAGTAGTCCTTTTAAATATAACAACACCAAAAGACTTTGCCTCTCATCTTGTCATAAAATAATAAAATAAGATAAAAAAGGATAGATAAACAAATAAGCAAAACTAGGTTTACAAAACATGTCTATTTTACTTTTTGATATTCATTTCCTCAACATGCAGAATGATTTGCCTTTCTATCACTTCCTGTTCATCTAAGGGAAGTCCAGATAAACGAACACAGGGAAACTATTACCCTGTGATATTACAAAGATAAGCCTGCTTATAGACACCTGGAATCAAATCACTAATTCTTAAACCATCTCTGGATTGATTATTCATAACTTTATACTGCAGCAGTTTGTATAGCGCCTGGAATACTATGTGAGACTAATCCTAGTTTGTTTGCATTGACCCCTGCGTATGGTTTCCATTACTTCTAATACCACTATTTACTTATGGCTTAGGGTTTTGGGATTCTAAGTATAGTACAAGTGTTTGTTGTTATCATGATGCTTCTTAGATCCGTGAGGTACAGATATAGGGGTTCAAGTGTGGATAATTGAATCGTTGGTCCAGCACAACGGAAAATCCGGCAAGGATCTGGAACTAAAGGTGCCGGAATAGAGGTGGTGTACCTGTGCTGTTGTGTGAAATTCATGTATATATTTGTATATGATTATATATTTTTTTCTTTTTTTTTTGATAAATAAGTTGAGTACGTTTCTTTAGAGAGCATGTTGATACAACCTGATTAGAAGCCCCTTTATTTTTATTGTTTTTCCCCTTTTAAAAAATATTTCCACAG
>NC_051409.1:40672026-40672572 GCF_015228065.2 Penaeus monodon | reverse complement strand
CTCGTTTGGCCTTTAAAACTGGATAAAAATTGGCCACTATACTAAAAAAAATCTTATATTGCATTTCAGAATTACAGGGCGAAAAGAATGGTGAGTAAATACATGAGAATGAAATACAAGAGTGATAATTTGACAGTAGAAAGCTTTGATATTAGCCAGAAAACAGTTGAAAATCATTTGAAATAGTGTATTTTGCACGCATTTGGATATTCACAATATGTAATAATAATTGGTAGTAATAAAAATGTATTAGATACACTGACATCAGTAGGTTTAGTAAAGTACAATTGAGAAAATGTTTATGACCATTATTTCTGAAACTGAAGATATATAATAACCGAAATTAGGAGCGTATTCTAAATATAGCAAACGAAGTATCAATTAACGATCTAAATATTATTTGTAGAATAATTAAACATATTGCAATAAGAAGAACATGCTTTAAAAAATGCCGTGCTTAAAAGTCAACCTTACGTTTCGGTTAAGAGGTAGGTGTTTAGGGAGAAAAAAATCCCCTAAAATCAAGCATAAACAGGAAGGCGTAGG
>NC_051409.1:40671803-40671974 GCF_015228065.2 Penaeus monodon | reverse complement strand
GAATTAGACTAAAAAGCGAATAATATCATTTCTTCAAGGAAGAACAACACAGTCAGTAACTGTAAAGGAAGTAAGGTTTATAAATGATTATATACTCCACCCAATTTATCACATTGTCATTGGTATGGTAAGTTCGAGCACAGTGTGAATTGATGTGATGTTATTATTATG
>NC_051409.1:40671387-40671718 GCF_015228065.2 Penaeus monodon | reverse complement strand
CACCTTTTTTTTTACTTTACGGTTCCACGTTGATTTGTTGCACAGAATTTTGTTTGCATGATATTGACGAATTACATTTTTAATACCAGGGAAATAAGAAGAAAAATAAGGTAAGATTTACTGGAAGGAAGTGTAACTTTACAAAATGAAATTGGTTGTTTTGATGGTGATTGCTCGTATGTGCTATAAATATCTATTTCATTTTCAGGTTTCAGAATCCATTTATAACACATGTGGAATGTTTGGGTCTATGGATCACTCGTAAATTCATTGAACCGTTAGAAAAAATGGCAATAATATCTATGTATAGTTCGTTTCATAGCTGTGTTCA
>NC_051409.1:40671079-40671361 GCF_015228065.2 Penaeus monodon | reverse complement strand
GGTGTCTCTGGGATGCATTTTATAAAATATCCCGTTTTCTTTTGCAGTATTTTCCCCAGTAAAATATTTTACTCCCTAATCCCTTTTCTATAATGTTTCAATTTTCAATATCTGTCCGCGTAAATAGATCTGAATTAAAAGATGCAAATTGACAGCAGCAAATATACTGTTAATTATAATCGGCTTTACAATACCTGACATGGATTTAGTTAGGAAATTACAGTTCATTATTTTTCATTTAAATTAGTCTTACCTCGTATGACGTCACGGAGGTTGGTAGCG
>NC_051409.1:40669937-40670514 GCF_015228065.2 Penaeus monodon | reverse complement strand
AAGGTTAAAGTGAATCTCTCCTGGGGTTTTGATATAATTTCGATGCATTTTCAAAAGCGGAATTAAGAAAATGAAATATTAAATGAAGATGATGGTGTTTATCCTCCGCCCCAAAGACTCTCCGTAAAGAAGCATTTAAGGATAAGAAGATATCGAATTTTTGCGTGAAATTGCAAAGTTTTCCCTCGTTTGATTTGTTTATTTATTTATTCATGTGTTCTCTTGTTCATCTGTTTATCAACTTATTCATTTTTTGTACAGAGTGAACCGTTTCATTATCGTATTTACTCAATGCCCCGTGATTTGAATTAGAGATGGAAAAGTATCGAAATTAATCTGTTGTGCTGTTATCATAGTTACACATACAGAGATAGATAACTGCAGTGCTATACATTCATACACACTTTGCACTCGTGTATATGTATACGTGTTATAATATCGGAGGTTTAACAAGTGTGCGGGCTGGATGTCATAGATAAAATAGGTATCAATCAGATTATATGAAAGGCAATATATCAGGTGGCTATTAACTGTAACGGACAATGTCAAACGATTTTTTTTTTTATTCACTGAAATA
>NC_051409.1:40669775-40669867 GCF_015228065.2 Penaeus monodon | reverse complement strand
GTTATTTTAATCTGTGTTATGAAAATTGTATAGAATTTGTATAAATAAAATTTGGATTGATTGCTTGATCATATAATCCCTGAACACTGTCA
>NC_051409.1:40669262-40669410 GCF_015228065.2 Penaeus monodon | reverse complement strand
GCACTGACGATTGCATTACAAATATACCTCTGGGTACACACTGCTTCACTCCACGCCATTCTCGCTGCAAAACTCACTTCAGATTACGCAAACAATCACACACACAATTAAATTTATTTCTTGGAACGTATTAAGAAACCTTCGAATA
>NC_051409.1:40668343-40668971 GCF_015228065.2 Penaeus monodon | reverse complement strand
CTTACAGTCGCGAATGAACAAGACCCTAAACACATCTTCCCTCGATCTTCATCCGACGTCATTCTGCACCCGAAGGAAAATTTGTTATGAAGGTAAAAGGAGTTTGTTAAGCTTAACGATCTCTCTCAAGTGACGTTATTTTTGGGGGCAATCACAAGAGACCTTTCGATAGGGAGAGGGGAAAGGAGATGGAAGGGAGGGAGGGAGGGAGGAAGAAGGGGAAAACGGAGAGGATAATGGGAGGGTAGGGAGAGAGGAGGGCGGTGGGGAAGGCAAGGGAGAAAAGGGGAGAGGGAGAGATCGAAATGGGGAGGGTGAGGAGACAGCAGGGACAGAGGGAGGAAGGTATAGGGTGGGAGAGAGGGAGATGGGAAGGGTAAAGGGAAAGCAGGGAGGGAGGAAGGGAGGTGTAGAGTTGGAGGTGAAGGGGGGAAGGGGGAGGGGAAGTGAGAAAGGAAGGTGATCAAGGGGAAAGAGGGAAAGAGAGGTGGAGAAGAAGGTGTAGAGGGGAAGGGGGAGGAGGGAGGGAAGGATGAAGAGGAGGGGTATGGAAAGGTAGGGGTAGAGAGGGAAGAAAGAGCAAGGGGATGACGTTGTTAATTGCAGAGTTCAGCGATGTAAACACCCT
>NC_051409.1:40667421-40668073 GCF_015228065.2 Penaeus monodon | reverse complement strand
GATTTATTCAAGTGTTGCGATCCACTCTAACTCAAGCAATGCATGCAAATCCACCAGCTGAGAAATATGTATATCGTGTCAAAATCAGAATATATTGCCCTAATAATACAAAGTAATATACGCGTGAGAAGTACAAACGAAGAAAAGTTATAACAGAAATAGATTCGTAGAATGTAATACGGTTGTAAACATGGTTGCACGTTGCACAAAATTGCAAGTGCCCGAAAATGATTGAAAACGTTTTATCTATTTGATAGGATTTTAGTGTAATATTGTGCTATTGTTTATGTTAAGCTTGAAAATAAAAAGAATTTACGAATATTGGCGGACACAAGGATAACATTTTATTGGAAAAATAATAGTTGATCGTTAGTGAGTGATAGTAAATAGTATATACGAAGACCTATGTATGAAATTAGGAATAATATTATTGATGGGAATAAAACAAATGTTTAAAAGAATATCCCATCTATGTCACAGGAATGTCAGTTATATTTCATTTGAACAAATCATGAAGAAATATAACATTACTTATTTGTTGAAATTTCAGTTTCCAAATGTGTTATTTTGTTTGCTGTTAGTAATATCGAATATAATTTACACACACCAAGAGACAGATAGATGAGGTGAAAGAGAGGGGGGTGTTATAGAA
>NC_051409.1:40667135-40667386 GCF_015228065.2 Penaeus monodon | reverse complement strand
ACAGTTACTGATCAACCATCAAGTTAGAGAGAGAGAGAGAGCAGTTACTGTTCAACCATCAAGTTTCAAACCAGAATCAGCATCTAAAAAGACGCAAAGATCCTAAGCACCAGAGAACAGACATTCTAACATATCTCTTCATCTTTAGGCAAATAGAACGTCCTCAAACGCTGCACATTAACGTCAGGACTTTTGTCTAATTTCTTATCATGGCTCTGCATTTCGTTGGATTTTCACCGTCGTTTCTAAAG
>NC_051409.1:40666935-40667027 GCF_015228065.2 Penaeus monodon | reverse complement strand
AAAGAAGAATGATAAAGATAATAATTAATACGAAGAAAATAGTCATAAGATTTTTTTCTAAAGATTTCGAATTCAGAATATCACACATGCGG
>NC_051409.1:40666600-40666666 GCF_015228065.2 Penaeus monodon | reverse complement strand
TACTTTAATCTTCTTAATTTTTTTTTTTTTACTTGAAGTCCCTTTCCTCTGGCCGACGAAGATAAC
>NC_051409.1:40666285-40666490 GCF_015228065.2 Penaeus monodon | reverse complement strand
CCCCCTCCACCGGACTTGATCTTGTTCTTTCATCAAGTTAATGGCACGTTCGAGCAACCCGTCAGAGCCGAGTACAATGAAATTCAAGATGGCAATCCTTTTCCGCGACTGCAAGCCACGTCCTCTTGTCTTGCTGGCCCAAATGCGGATATAAATAGGTCCGAAAAGGGGAAGGAAATCTGAAATGGAGTTACGGATGATGCTT
>NC_051409.1:40666113-40666212 GCF_015228065.2 Penaeus monodon | reverse complement strand
TTTGGATTTTTTTTCAGCTTTTCCTTCTTCTTTTTTTATTTTAATATATTCTGTGTATGGGTTTTCAGTCTGTCTGAAATAGCTTGGCCTATCTATTTG
>NC_051409.1:40665490-40665976 GCF_015228065.2 Penaeus monodon | reverse complement strand
TATCTGGCTATCTATCTATCAATATCTATCTTATAGACAGATAAACTGATAAGCAAATAGATATGTATAGGCATTGATATGGTTATGAATGCAAATGCATATACAATATATATTGTACACGAAGTATATACACGCGCGTGTACACACATAAACACGTAATCATCTACCCTCTGTATTTCACAAAATAACGATAATAATGACAGCATATATGAATATGACATCTTTTTCGTACTGAAGGAAATAGAGATAAGAAAGGCTTCTGACAGGGTCCAAAACCTCACCAACGACTTTCTATGTGTCATCACTCCATTTGATGAGGTGATGGGATTATGGTGGGGGGAGGAGGGGAGGGGGAGGGAGGGGCAGAGGGGGAAGAGGATATTGTACCTGGAAGTTAGCGGTGATATTGGGGAGATTGGGGAGAAAAAGTATATAGATAGTGTGTTCTATGAAGATGATAATACAAATATAAAGAGAATGAGAGTG
>NC_051409.1:40665084-40665327 GCF_015228065.2 Penaeus monodon | reverse complement strand
TAACAGTATAAACAATGTCTATTTGCTTAAGTACAAGAGATGGAAACAATAGACCTCATTAAATTTTGTTTTATAATTGGACACATGTCAAACAGACAAGAGGAATACTAAAGAAAACGCGATTTGACAAAGATGGTCCCTAGCATCTCGAGACGTATATGTGACGCGCAAAAGACATTTATGAGGAATATAAGCAAGTAAAAATCCAGGGGAATGTAGAATGGGGTAGATGTCTCTGCCTGT
>NC_051409.1:40663666-40664968 GCF_015228065.2 Penaeus monodon | reverse complement strand
ATACACACATTCCTCCCCTCGCCGTCTTCATTTTATTTTGGCGTATATTATCACGGACTTGTATTATTTGTACCACGCAATAAATGACAACACATCATAATATCAACAAAACAAGCAAAATCCAACATAAATCCCATTGCAAACAACTCAGCAAATAGAAAGGTCCCAGCATTGAATAGCAGCAGTAGATGCAAGAACAGAAAACGAGGTACATCCAGTAAGAAGCAACAGGCAGCTGTGAGTACAACAGGTGCAGAGAAGGGGAAACGGGTGTGCACAACAGGTGTATTGGAGGAGAACGGATGTGCACAACAGGTGTATCGGAGGAGAAATAGGTGCCTATAGCAGGTGTATGGAAGGGAAAGCAGGCGTGCAAAAGAGAATATTGGAGGAGAGGTAGGTGTCTACAACAGCTGCATGAAAGGAGGTCAATAGGGGTAAAAGAGGAGACACAGATGAATAGAACAGGTGTACAAGAAATGAAACAGACGTTAAGCAGTTGCATAAGAAGGGGACACTTGCATGTACATCAGGTTCACAATAATAAAATAGGTGTATACAATAGGCGAAAAGAAGGAACAGATTCGTAAAACAGGTGCATTATAAAAGGGGAAACAGGTACATACAAGAGGTCTATAGAAGAGGAAATAGGGTTACAAAAAGGTTAAATAGGCATAGCAGATTCGTAAGATGAGGAAACTGGCGTATAGAAAAGGACCATAGCATGGGGAAATGTGCATCTATAACAGGTGCAGAATATAAGGAAACGGGTGTGTAATACAGCTGCATGGGAAAGGAAACACGTGTGATTAACATGCACAGATGAAAAGAACCAGGTGTGTACAAACAAGTAAGTAAAGAGAATCTTGTACAACAGGTCCAAAGTAGTAACAACAGATGTGCAAAACAAGTACGTAGTACGAGGAAACGGGATAGAAAGGAATAAAAAAAAAGATAAGAGGAAGAAGACAAAAAAGAAGAAGAAAAGGAAGAAGAAATAAGTAAAGACGAAAAATAAAAGAATTAAAAGAAGACGAAAGAAAGAAAACACAACATAGGAAAATTGACAAAGTAAGTAGAAATATAAGAGAAAAGAAATATTGAATTGGCAGTAAAGGAGAAGAGGGATAGCGATGGAAATGGGAAGATATGGGGATATGAGCAACCGGAAGATGACATTATGGAAATGGGAAACAAGGGGAAAGGGAATTCTGAGGGGAAGCGAAATGTTCTCGAAAATGAAAGGAATGAGCAAATTAATCTAACGTATCAAGTTGGTTCACTTAGGAAATGTATAGTATT
>NC_051409.1:40663113-40663203 GCF_015228065.2 Penaeus monodon | reverse complement strand
ATAAAATTTCCTCCATTTCCCCTCTTCCTTCTACGATTTCTCTCTCATCTCTTCACTTTTCTACCTCTTCCCCTCTTCACATCTTCTATC
>NC_051409.1:40662596-40662753 GCF_015228065.2 Penaeus monodon | reverse complement strand
CTTCCCCCTCCCCCTCCTCCCATAAGCTCCCCTCTTGAAAGGATCGCATTGCAAATAATGGAGCGTTTAATGCACTATGAGATGAGGATGACGAGAGCAAGGCTGGAGTGGATTCAGCTTTGAGCGATGAGGGACGAGGGTTTAGTCCCCTGGGGTT
>NC_051409.1:40662150-40662223 GCF_015228065.2 Penaeus monodon | reverse complement strand
GGAGCTGAAGAAGGGGAGGAGGAAGAAGGAAAAGGGATGCGAGATATGGTAAGATTAAGAAACAAGTAGGAAC
>NC_051409.1:40661688-40662097 GCF_015228065.2 Penaeus monodon | reverse complement strand
CGATGAATAAAGGTTATTTGGGAACAAGATCAGGAGGAGGGGGTTGGGGGGTCAAAGAGAGGGAGGGAGGGAGGGAGGGAAGGGGAGAGGTGCCTAGGAGAGATGGGGAGGGCGAGGAAGGAGGGAGAGGAAAGTGGTTGATAAAGGAATGAAAAAAGGCCCAAGGGAAAGACGAGATAAAGATAGGGTTACGGAAAATGAGATGAGATGAGGAAGCGAGGAAAAGGATATGAGGGAGAGAAGGGGATAGAATCGGATGGAAGAGGGACGTAGAGGGAAGGAGAAGAAGAAGAGAGAGAGAGAGGCGTGGGCAGGAAAAAGGGAAGAGAGGAGGTCAGTCGGGGAAGGATGAGAAAGGTGGAAATAAGGAAATAGGTTAAGAGGCTAGGCAGGGAAGAGGAGAGCAGGG
>NC_051409.1:40660513-40661005 GCF_015228065.2 Penaeus monodon | reverse complement strand
CATTTTCGAAGTCAGATAAAACAACTTCAATGTGAAAGTTTAACATTTTTATTTAAACTCGACCGGTGGCGGAGACAGGCATTTTGCAAGTGTATATTATCGCTGCTTTTTTGTTTGTTTGTCTTCATTATTGTAGCATTCTTTGAAGATATTTATTCGAATATTAATTTACATACACCCACACACAAGGATTTCTGTTGACTGGTTTTCCTTATATTTCATTTATTCATTCTCGAGGTGAAAAAAGAAAAGAAAAATAAATGCGAAATATTATTGATATGACAGATGATTTACACTTTTTTTTTTAATCGGATAAGTGTTCAGGGCAAATTGACGCAAATGTACATACACACACATACACACATATGCGCAGATAGTTATTTCTTAAAATTTCTATATTTATCTGCCTTCCTGTCTGTTCATTTTTTTTCTCTCTCTTTCATGGTATTTACTTACATCCACGTGCATACATGTATATTTTTCTTTCAGCAG
>NC_051409.1:40660131-40660360 GCF_015228065.2 Penaeus monodon | reverse complement strand
TTCATACAGCAAATCCCCACACATTACACGGATACTAATATATAAATGAAGCGCGACTCGAGCGTGTCATTTCAGCGATGCATTTTTTTAGTTGCTACGTTTCAGTCGGTCGCGTCACTCAACTCATGACCTTTTTTTTTTTTTTATAGCTTTGCATGTTATTTATACACAAATTCTCGATTTATTCACGATCTTGTCTCCATATTTACGATTGCTTTTGGTTTTTCCC
>NC_051409.1:40659071-40659181 GCF_015228065.2 Penaeus monodon | reverse complement strand
GAAAGGAGAGTTGCACAGGGATTGCAAAAGAAGTGTGATGCAAAGGCGCGTGTGTTGCAGCGGGGAGGAAGAGGATAGAACCGGGGGAAGAGGGAGATAAGTGCTAATCC
>NC_051409.1:40658089-40658456 GCF_015228065.2 Penaeus monodon | reverse complement strand
CGGCTTAAAATCCCCCACGACACGAGCTGGAGTGAACCCTTGATAACCGGGGCCATGTCGCACGCCAACTCCGAATGGCTCGTAAGGACACGGGGCCGAACAAAGACAACCTCGAGCCAAAGGAGGGGAGACGAAGGCAAAACAGAGGGCAGTCCAAAGTGCTTTTGCTTGCCTGCAAGAGGAACCACGCTGCGACTATAGAAAGGGCGGAGAGGCGGAGAATGAAGGTGATAAAAGAGGTGGAAATGTGTTTATAGATTGAAAAGGGGTGAGAAAGATGGGGAATAAAGAGGAGGATAAGATGAAGGTGGGAAGCAGAGGGAATTGGATTTGGGGGGGAAGGGAGATGGATGTGAGAGGAGACAAG
>NC_051409.1:40657827-40657954 GCF_015228065.2 Penaeus monodon | reverse complement strand
GTAACGAAAGAAAGACAGGAAACACGAGCAGAAAAAAAGTAACAGTGTCGCCAGTCGATCATATTCTTCCTTTCTTTTGCCCTCTCCTTTATCAGGATTCTCTTGTATTTCCCATATATTGGATTAC
>NC_051409.1:40656280-40656355 GCF_015228065.2 Penaeus monodon | reverse complement strand
CTGCTGCGAGTTTGCGCGTTAAGTGAATATGAAAACACATTCACGTACTTGTAATGCTTGACGCTTTCTGTGCTT
>NC_051409.1:40656147-40656247 GCF_015228065.2 Penaeus monodon | reverse complement strand
AGTGCATGCATGCGTAAACTAACACGAATGCGTACGGCCGTGCCTGCAAATATCCATGCATGAAAGTATATGTTTGTGCTTCTGCGTCCGTGTAAATGCG
>NC_051409.1:40655556-40656027 GCF_015228065.2 Penaeus monodon | reverse complement strand
CCCGCCCGTGTGGCAGCGACGCGCGGCAGCCGGGCAGGTGGGGGCTGCCTCGCGAGCGGCGGCAACAGTGCCAACTGACCCTCCGTGGCGTTCGGTGCCACCTGCGTCCGCCGACAGCCCGACAGCCCGACAGCTCGCCCGACCGACCGCGAGGCACTCTGCCGTGGGCGCCGCGCGAGTGAGTGAGTGAGAGTGAGCGCCGCCCGCGAAGCAGCACCGCGGGGCATGGCCCAGGAAGGGGCCCTTGGTGCGTGTGACTGAGAGAGAACTTCGCGAGGAGCAATTAGAGTGGTTTTGTTTGTCTCGTGCGGGGCGGGAGGAGGAAAGGACTCTCGAGCGAATTAAGGACCAGATAATCACAGGTCCTTGTTTATCCTATTATCCTAATTATTGGCCCCACCCCACCCCCCCTTGGCCGAGCGGGAGCGGAGAGAGGGCTCCCCTGCCCCCCTCGAGTGCGGATGTGACCCC
>NC_051409.1:40654813-40655496 GCF_015228065.2 Penaeus monodon | reverse complement strand
CGTGTTCCGCGCCTTCCAGCGGGGACGAGTGTATGAGGCCGGCCGCCCTGGGGTGAGCGCCCCCCCAGGCCCCCCACTCAGCACGCTGGCCGCCCGCGCCTTCTCCCAGCTGGACCCTGAGGCGTCCCCGGGGGACCTCGACGAGGAGGACTTCCCCCGGGGCGCCATCGCCACCATCAGCAGCGCCAGGGACTCGCCGCAGATCCCCGGGCCGGCGGGGCCCCCCAGCGCCCACGCCAGCCCCAAGGGCACCGTGCCCACGCTGCTCGAGAAGGTGCACCGCTACGTGTGGCCGAAGGAGCGCGAGGAGTGCCCGCAGGTGGCCTTCGAGCCCAAGCCTTGCAGGGAGATCCCCATCACGCAGTGGATCCTGCGGAGGGTGCGCCGCCTGCCGCTCTTCGCCAAGAAGAAAGGTAACGTCGGCCGCCTCTGCCGTCTCGGCTGAGGACCCATGCGGGAGGCTTTGTCTTCCCTTCTCTCTGGACGAATTATCTTTTCTAATTTCTAGTCACACTTTTTCTTTGAAACTTGTCTTTCATATGACGGCTGGAAATGTTCCTGTCTTCTACTTCCATAGCCAACATTAAAACAACAACTAACGAAAAGGCAATGTTCAAGTGACTAATACAAACGATCAGTATGCTGAACATGTATGCAATACTCAATCAATATCCCCCCCCGCC
>NC_051409.1:40654282-40654696 GCF_015228065.2 Penaeus monodon | reverse complement strand
CAATATCCCGTTTTCGCGCAGCACACCAACATCCCTTCCCTTTTATCACCAAGTAAACCTTCTTCCGGTCGTCTCTCACCATAAGTTACGTTTTGCAGAGCAGCAAATGATCACAAAAACATTATTAGCTTAGGTCAAAGTGACAGTTCCATTTCAACGTAAATCAAGAAGTCACGCGCTGTGCATATTACATGGATTAATTAGTCATTCACTGTAGGTTTGAGGGAGTGCATAAAGGAGAGAGACTTATCTATTTATTCACTTATTTAGGATCATCATTATTTATCCTTAAATGTGTATTTTCGCTTAGATATTTCTGTGTATGTGTGTAAGAGCGAAAAAGGAATAAAAAATATGTTTATTAGTTATAATATTTCGTACAATAGCAGTTCATTAAGATAAAAAGTTTCCATG
>NC_051409.1:40652650-40652816 GCF_015228065.2 Penaeus monodon | reverse complement strand
TTGAGTGTGTGTTTAGGGAAATATTAATGTAGAAGAATTTTAGCGAGGACCTTGCCCTCTTTTTAAATTTTATCCATAAGGCAAGAAGTCTCCCTTTGCGATTCCTCCAATATAGACCTTTCGCAATGACGCGGTTGCAAGGGGGGGGGGTGTTAAAGATGAGGCA
>NC_051409.1:40652249-40652591 GCF_015228065.2 Penaeus monodon | reverse complement strand
CAAACAAATATTTTCCTGTTTGCTTCTACTTTTCGGGTAGAAACTGATAACGGTCGCACAGGCGGCGGTGGTGGTCGTGAAGCAACCACTGTGTTGAGGGTCGTTTCTTCTCTCCCTTGGACGTACCTGGGGCTTCCTCTAACGACCTGTCACCAGAGGAGGGCCGAGGTCGTAGACTTAAGACGGGAGAAATACGGTTATATCATCCTGGTTGTGGAGAAGAACGGCAATGGTGAGGTGTTATGCTGATACCGATACTGTGACCACTTCTATTATTTTCATTATTGCTGCAATTGCTAAATATTTCTACTTCCGTTACACTGATGCATGCATAAATAATAT
>NC_051409.1:40651849-40652102 GCF_015228065.2 Penaeus monodon | reverse complement strand
AAAATTAGAGATTTATATAGAGTTTGCTTGGGCCTTTATTTTTACTGTCTAGAGAATTATACATCTCAACTGTTCTTTAACTATAATTAAATATCATAGCTTGGTATGTGGTCACATTCTATTAAGATTACATACGTATTCCTAACAATACATGAATGGTCTTCTGTGTAATGTATGTGTGCACTTGTGCGTACAGTCTTATTGAAGGCCAATCAGTTTTTAATGACAACGTCTCGGACGATACAGCAAGATT
>NC_051409.1:40651288-40651499 GCF_015228065.2 Penaeus monodon | reverse complement strand
CATGCTACCCTTAGAGTATATGCAGGAGGGGGTTCACCACAGACTTAATATTTACTTGGCTAATTTGGTGATTATGCACGGACATTAGTTTCTTACATTACGCGTTGAGTAGATAAACCTGTTAAACATTAGAAAGACTTAAAGGGCTGTGAGCTCCATGGGGTGAAGTCGGTCTTCAAAGTGTTCTCGATATATGAATGTGTACACACAC
>NC_051409.1:40650589-40650764 GCF_015228065.2 Penaeus monodon | reverse complement strand
ATATATTAGCATGAAAACCGGGACTAAATTTCTGTTCCATAGCCTCGACGTGGAAACGAGCGCGTGACTCTTCGTGTCTCTTTCGGTAATGAAATAAAGGGGTTCCTTGTGATGTTTATTTAATTACGCTTCTGTTGATACACTTCTCCCTTCCTTTCTTTCATTTTGTGCTGAC
>NC_051409.1:40649695-40649875 GCF_015228065.2 Penaeus monodon | reverse complement strand
CTATGGTATCCCAAAAGGAGGACCATAACATCCCAGCATACACTCAGCCCAATATCATTAGTAGACCTATCCCCCCCTCCCCATGCCCTCAACTCCCCTCTTCATCCCCCTTTTCGTCTTGCCTAAAAAGGAACTGTAATGGGGGGGGGGGGAGGTGAGCCATCTGTCACGCGATGATGA
>NC_051409.1:40648845-40649111 GCF_015228065.2 Penaeus monodon | reverse complement strand
GATCCCCTGAACTGCCTCGAAAATGCCTCTTATAGGGAAAAGAGACAAATAATCAAAAGTGACTGATTATCCTAAGTAAATAAAACCCGCCGATGACATGCAATTAGGCCAAAAAATTAATGACGAGCGGGGCATTTAGGCCTAAATCGACGCCTGGCCATATTCGGGGTAATTTTCTCTTCGTTTGGGGGAGATTTTCGTGTCGAGAGAGTTGTGTTGGCCGAATAAATATTATCGGTGTTATTATGGTCAATACAGACGGGGAG
>NC_051409.1:40647571-40647771 GCF_015228065.2 Penaeus monodon | reverse complement strand
TTTACTAGTTTTCGTTCAGATTATCTCTACATTCGCCAAAAACTACTAAGGATGCAAGCGCAACTTCTATTGCAAGAATCCTCATACCTGTTGCCACATGCGCTCTCATCCGGCAATACCTGTACCTTTTACTTCCTTACTGTAACCAATTGCTTCCGTGTTTGTTGTTTGTCCAGTGAAGCGTGAAAGTCTTTTGATGT
>NC_051409.1:40647275-40647386 GCF_015228065.2 Penaeus monodon | reverse complement strand
ATGTAAATATAAATTCTTTTAGCTGAAAAAAATCCGGGAAATGAGAGAAAATGAATGTTGCTGACCCACTACTCACGTATCTCCAACGCTAAATGCATATTCCAAAAAAAT
>NC_051409.1:40646847-40647006 GCF_015228065.2 Penaeus monodon | reverse complement strand
AAGACAGAGGCCCACGTCCTTGACGTCTGGAGGTAAATGAATCATAGTATAGACTATGAGATAATCAACTGTTGTAGCGGATAAATGATTCTGTTCGTCTCGACTTCTAGTTTTAAACCGACACCGATGTTCCCATTTGGTGATAAGCTGGGACCTAAA
>NC_051409.1:40646478-40646631 GCF_015228065.2 Penaeus monodon | reverse complement strand
AAGGAAGCCTCACTGTCATTCCATACATCAAAACCGCCACAGCTTCTCTGCTTACCTACCTGTTCCTCCCGCCACAGATAAACCAACATAGGCACAAGATATGAAAGGCAAACACTAACCTGATCTCATTCAAATAATGAAATGAACACACGG
>NC_051409.1:40646119-40646453 GCF_015228065.2 Penaeus monodon | reverse complement strand
GTATTTATAGAAGTAGGTTTCGACTAACCACTTCGTTACGCCTTCACGAGGCCGTGTCCCGATCCGTGTACGAGTTTTGAGTCGAGGATAAAACGGGTTAATTCAGTTCGAATTCTTTGTATATGACCAGGTTTTAATAAATGCGGTTTATATCAGGTACGAAATCGGTCTCGTCGAATTTCCGTAGAGGAATATAAGTAAGATTATTGAAAGTCTAAATGCACGCATTTAGACCATGTCTCCTTACTAACGCGAAACACAAACATAATTTTCTGAGGCACAATTTCCTGATCCGAAAGCTACAAGGAATGTGTGGCCGTTTATGCGGTTTGGA
>NC_051409.1:40645213-40645360 GCF_015228065.2 Penaeus monodon | reverse complement strand
AAAAAAGGGAGAAATGAAATACAAAAGAGAGAAATGAAGAAAACGATAAACCAGGGAGACAGACGGCATAACACGGGGAGCAAACACCTGGAATCGTCGGGTATTAATGATCTTTTTGGACGACTTGGCAACTCAGCTGTGTCTTCT
>NC_051409.1:40644315-40644718 GCF_015228065.2 Penaeus monodon | reverse complement strand
TTTTTTTTTTTTTAGCTTCATGATATCCATTTTTATATCTGTTTTTTTCTTCTTCTTCAATTTATTCATTTATTCCTAATCTCCATCGCCCAATCAGAATTTATTTCCTGACCACCAGCAGCGAGTGAGCGATCGACTGACATCTCACTCGTACGATTTTTTCTCGCCAGTTTTGACATTTTCAATTATTGTTTTGACATTTCCACACATCCTCTGGCAACCTATTACACTGGATCTGTGTCGGAAGTTGGCCGAAAATAAGAGGAAAATGGAAGAAAAACAAAAATGGGGGGGGGGGAGGGGGAATATGAAGATAGTAATGCTACTTTACGTAACAAAATGGAATGCGTTGACGGGTATATGGCAACACTCACATCGTGGGGACGAGTTGCAATATCGGTAG
>NC_051409.1:40644187-40644285 GCF_015228065.2 Penaeus monodon | reverse complement strand
GACACGTAAAATGTAATAAAAAAGAATGGCCGAACAGAACATAGGAAAGAACTGTTTGTAATGATAATTAAAACTCCAAAGATCCCACAGTAAAATAT
>NC_051409.1:40643412-40643532 GCF_015228065.2 Penaeus monodon | reverse complement strand
GATAAAGCAAACGTCGAAGGGAGAGGTTGACTAAAAGGGAGAAAGAGAGAGAGGTCACAGAGAGAAAACAGCGTGATAGGGCAAAGGTCAGGAAGTAAAGGCAAACACCGGCATACATGG
>NC_051409.1:40642655-40642869 GCF_015228065.2 Penaeus monodon | reverse complement strand
GAGAGAGTCTTAGAAAAAAAAGCACCCTTTGAAACAAATTTGTCTTCTTTTTTTAGACCTTTAAAGTTATAGAACCGAGCACCTTTACCCAGACACGTGGATTCACAAAGACAAAAATAAGAACAGTTGCATAAGTCAAAGTTAATGTGTGTTTTCTTGTTGTCTTTGTCGTTTATCATTCTTTTTTCATGTCATTAATATTTGTTGACGGAGA
>NC_051409.1:40642372-40642541 GCF_015228065.2 Penaeus monodon | reverse complement strand
GAGAAGGGGTGGGGGTACCGTAATGATTTTAGGCAGTGAAGGAAAAAAAATTGGCTGATTTTTGTTGAGACACTTAAAGGCATTTTCTTATTTGGGTTCAGTCTTTTTCTGTTGTTGTTTACCTGGGATAAAATGCAAAAAGGATTTACGTGTTGTTTATTTATTAACT
>NC_051409.1:40641567-40641782 GCF_015228065.2 Penaeus monodon | reverse complement strand
TACCTGTCTGTGTCACTTTCTATCAACTCTTCTACTTCTAAATTATAACAGATAGATAGGAGTGCGTTTACAATGAAACGTGTTGCGCGAAAGAAAAAAAAGCCTGCTCCCTTTCTACTTACAAGCATAAAAAAACATAAATAAAAAAAGAAAATATTTAAATTATTATGTGTCGTAAATAGAAAATTTAGATAGGCAGAAGAGACGGATTGAGG
>NC_051409.1:40641206-40641535 GCF_015228065.2 Penaeus monodon | reverse complement strand
TATATTTTAAAAAGAGGAAAACATTTAAAACTTCATGTTTAGAAAATAGAGACATTTAATGAAGCAGAAAAAGAACAGATTTCAAAAAAGGAAAATAAGTCAAAATAATAATAATAAAAAATCTGAAAGAATATACACAATGCCAAATCACCATCAACAGTGTGCTAAAAATAAGTTATTGGAACGGTTTCGAGTCTGGTTCATTTTTCCTTTTTTTCGACATCATATGGAGTACCTCTCTTCCCGTCCTCTCCCCCCCCTTTGTATACTCACATTTCTATTTGTTTATGTGTTTATATCGCATAATTTTGCTATGTAGATTTGATTAT
>NC_051409.1:40640886-40641083 GCF_015228065.2 Penaeus monodon | reverse complement strand
AACGCAAACAATATAAAAAAAAAAAAAATAATTTTCTTTTTCATCAATTTACATCAGTTAATTTCATCCTGGAAGTGTTTTGAATAGTTGAATATTGAACACCTGTCAGAGTTATTACTTCATCGCAACGCTCTGATTTCATTGTAAAATCTATATGTAAAAATGTGCACTGGATGTGACTGACACAGAATGAACGT
>NC_051409.1:40640178-40640622 GCF_015228065.2 Penaeus monodon | reverse complement strand
CGCCCTCTCCCTCTTTCCTCCATTCTTCCCTCATTTTCCCTTACACTCCCTATCTTTCCTCCCCTCTTTCCCTCTTCCTACTCCTACTATCTTATCCATCCTCTTTTACCCTCTTTTCCCCTTCCTCCTTTTTTTCTTCTCCTCTTCCCTCCTCCTTCCCCACCATTTCCCAATTTCTTATATCTGTCCATATCGCTGATCCATTCTTCTACCCTTCTCCGCTCTTTTTCTCCTATTTCTCTCTTCTCCCTTTCTCCTCCCCCTCAGTCCTCTCAAATCCTTGCTCCCTTCCATCCTCATTGACCCTATTCCTCCTATTCCTATTCTTCTCCCTGTTTCGTACACCTCTTCTCCCATCTGCCTACCTCATCCTCCTCTACACCCTCCTTTCTTCTATATTCTCTATATTAACTCTCTTCCCTTCATTCTTCTTCCCCCTTTTAT
>NC_051409.1:40639838-40639922 GCF_015228065.2 Penaeus monodon | reverse complement strand
AGCGATTGACAATCTCAACAGACTCCCGATCAGCGATGTATGGGCTGCCATTGTTATTTTGAGAGCACTGCTATTAGCGTTTAC
>NC_051409.1:40639187-40639300 GCF_015228065.2 Penaeus monodon | reverse complement strand
GAAAATTAGCTGGAAAGGGAGGAGGGAACAGAAAGTTGATGATATAGAGAAGAAGACTTTATTTGTTCTATCGTTGTCATGTCAGCTGGTATCTCTTTGCCTAACAAATTTTA
>NC_051409.1:40638559-40638851 GCF_015228065.2 Penaeus monodon | reverse complement strand
ATAGATTTCAAGGCCTGCAGTAATGTCCTCCATCGATATTTTATCCTCTGAAAGTGTAATTGGTAACCGGATTATAGCCCGGAGCAAACTTGAATACCGGTCCTATTGTCTTAACCAGGTGGGCGTGATGGGAATTTAATTGGATTTGACATTTTAAAAATATATCTATATATTTTTTTTCTTTTTTTTCTCTCTCTTGTTTTTATTATTCGCGGTGGATGGATTTTTTCTTCATTTTTTTAAAATTTAAGTTTTTTTTTTCTCTTGTTGGTTTAGTTGGTGTTTTCTTAAT
>NC_051409.1:40638215-40638524 GCF_015228065.2 Penaeus monodon | reverse complement strand
AATCGTTTTTTTTTTTTTTTTTTTTTTTTATTCGTAAAAATCTTTCCTTCTTTTCCATTTGGTTTCAGGGGCCAAATGAATTTGGAATATCAATCGATAGCAATCAACACCATAATCATTACGGTTCGCCGATGTGTGAAAAAAAAAAAGTTTCTCCATCCAAAGTACCGTTTTCTTTTTTTCTTTTTTTTATATGAGAACTAAAGAGTCTCCCCTCCCCTCCCCTCTCCCCGTTTTCTTTTAATGTCTTCTCTTTCAATGACCATTAAAGACGAGGGCTACGTACCTGCTCTTTCGGTCTCAAATAAG
>NC_051409.1:40637715-40638187 GCF_015228065.2 Penaeus monodon | reverse complement strand
AATTGATCAGGATCCTAAAGCTCGACCATAAACATTTTCCAGAAAGTTATTCGGACCCTAATTCTATCAAGTTAAAAATCTCCAACGTGCGATGCAATAACTTAATTCGTTAGTCGTCGATTGTGTATCGGTGTATGTTTTGGTATATATTATGAATATTTAAGGTAAAGAAGGAAAGGAAGGGAGGAATAGTGTATATTATTCGGTATTTAAGGTAAGAAAAAAAGAAAAAAAAGAAATATATATTATTAAAGTTATTTATTTTAAGGCAGGAGTTTGAAAAGGAGATCTAACACGAATGATATAATATTTTGAAAAAAAAATTGATGGAGTTAAGACATATAAGAACAAGGTGATACTAAGAGTGCAGATGTTTTATCGTACCACAAGATAAACATATTTTACAAAAAATCCCTTTCCTAGTTTTTTCATTCCTTTGAAAAATGTTAGAGACAAACTGGACAGTAACGTG
>NC_051409.1:40636668-40637600 GCF_015228065.2 Penaeus monodon | reverse complement strand
GACGAAAAAAGGAAGTGAGATAAATAAGAAAAAAGAAATTACAAAAATAAAAGAACTTAAGAATTTTTTTGGAAGAATGAAATTATTTAAAAAAAAGTAAAGAAAGCTATGAGAAAAAGAAAATATGTGAAGAAAATAGATAAGGAAAGAAGAAAAGGGAAATCGAAGAAAACCGAATACGAATAGAAACGAAAGTAAGAAAAAAAGTCGACATAAGGAAACAGAATAACAATTGAAAAAAAGGTCGAGATACGAAAACAAAATTATAAAAACAAACAGAAAAAAATCGAGATAAGAAAACAGAATAATAACTGAAAAAAAAAAGGTCGAGACAAGAAAACAAAATAAGAAAAAAGAATAAAAAAAGAGAATAATAACAAACCAAAGTGATAATAAAAAGTATTAGAAAGCAGAAGGAGGGCCAGAAACATGGCCAAAGCGGCAGGAGGAGGAGGAGGAAGAAGAGGAGGAGGAAGAAGAGGAGGAGGAAGAAGGGGGAGGAGGAGGAAGAAGAGGAGGAGGAGGAGTGGAGGAAGAGGGGGAGGAGAGGAGGAGGAAGGGGGGGAGGGGGGCACGACGTCACTCCGGCGGCCGCGCAGGAAATGAATATTATCGAATACTCGATCACGTCCCTCGCGGTGATGAACTCGTGGAGGTGGAGCGGGTGGAAGGGAAGAGTTTGGGGAAGGTGGAGGAGCTGGAGGGAAACATTTGGGGGAAGGTGGAGGAGGGGGAGAGGTGGAGCGGGTGGAAGGGGTGGAAGGGAAGAGTTTGGGGAAGGTGGAGGAGCTGGAGGGAAACATTTGGGGGAAGGTGGAGGAGGGGGAGAGGTGGAGCGGGTGGAAGGGGTGGAAAGGAAGATTTGGGGGAAGGTGGAGTAGGAAGGAAGTGGAGGAGGTTGGTGGAAGGCCTAGATAAAGACTAAGGTGGAC
>NC_051409.1:40636517-40636634 GCF_015228065.2 Penaeus monodon | reverse complement strand
TGGAACTGAAGAAGAAAGTGGGAATGGGGAGTGGAAGCCAAAAGAAGATAAACAGGGGAAAGTGAATGGGGAAGGAGGTAGAGAAAAAGTGGAATTAATGGAAAATATAGGAGGGAA
>NC_051409.1:40635741-40635998 GCF_015228065.2 Penaeus monodon | reverse complement strand
AAAAAAAAAACGAGACAAGGGAAACCTACGAAAGGAGACGAAGAAGAGAGAGCGAGAGACATTATTCCCTCCCTTCTCCTCCTCCGCTCGCCCCCTCCCCCCCCCCACACACACACTCTGAACACAATATTGATGCTTACACTAAAATCTTTCTCACGGGAAAAAAAATAGAAAAAAATCCTGCACGTGACTCAACAGCACGAAAGATAGAACAGGTTTCCGTTGACCGTCTTGGAAGGAGGGTCATGCTTCGTGGC
>NC_051409.1:40634910-40635073 GCF_015228065.2 Penaeus monodon | reverse complement strand
AAGGGAAAAAGGAGGAGGTGGAGACGAAGGAAGAGAAGAAAATCTGAAGGAGTAGGAAGAAACTAAACAGTAAAAGGTAATAGGTAAAAAAGGTGAATAATCCATGAGGTGAAAGATAATTAGGTATGAAATAGGTGGAGATTAGGAGAAACGTGATGATAAT
>NC_051409.1:40634424-40634655 GCF_015228065.2 Penaeus monodon | reverse complement strand
ATAAATGGCAATCAAAAGATATGGGTGAAGATGAAGACAAATACTTATCTATAACAACAAGTGTGACTCATGAAGCAAAGGGAAGAATTAAATGCAGAAAACGAGGTAAATCAAAAGAAAGCTAAAACAAGAGAAAATAACATTGTTGATGAAAATGGCTAATGACCCTTTTTTTTAGCAACCAAACCACTCATTAATAAACAACATTAACTGGCAACAGTAATCGAACAG
>NC_051409.1:40633988-40634310 GCF_015228065.2 Penaeus monodon | reverse complement strand
CGCAAATCATTGTTTAAAATGCTCACAGCAACAACAAAAAATCCTTTTGTGGAGTCTGAAAAAAAGGGATAGAATTGCTACCTCAAAATACTATTATACTGAAATTCATGTTTTTTTTCTAACTTTAAGTATTATGAGATTATGGAAGCTTGGAAGGGGCTACGTGGGTAATTTCTTTATAGGAAGAGATATCTATCAAATTCTCTGTCGTTTTATATCTTTAGAATTCTCTGTGGTTTTCTCAGATTGGTAGTGCAGTAGTATTTAAAACCGGGAGGAGAAAATGTCTTAATTTGCGTCTTAGTTCATTTGATGTTCATGA
>NC_051409.1:40633096-40633455 GCF_015228065.2 Penaeus monodon | reverse complement strand
TAAGAGAATTTGATCCTATCACCCTCATCATTACCGGTAATCATCGGAATATTCCAAACCTGATTTGAATTGATTCCAGTAACTTATGCTGTCAGCAAATAAACACAGCGAACGTGTGTAAATATATATCGCAAGTTTACGTAAATATCGGAAATGGAGAGTTATAGCAAAGGTTAAGCAGTTTAGGCTACATATCTCGACAGTTTTATGCCTTCAGGAGATATTCATACATTGTGCTTCCGATATCTGATAGCGTCTTTTTGGGCCCGGGTGTTTTGGGTCCATTTGCGGCTGAATTTCCCTAGTCACTAATGGCCGTGGAGACTTTGGCAAAAGAAAATTCTCTTTATGAATAGTAC
>NC_051409.1:40632080-40632532 GCF_015228065.2 Penaeus monodon | reverse complement strand
TCTGCCCCTGTGTCTGTACAGGCTCAGCCAAGCCCAGAGCACTCAGCCCCGGATCTCTCCCCCTTTTTTCGAGGCCGTGAGGAGCAAATCCCTGGGTCTCTGCTGCCAGTCAGGTCTTTGAGTCACTCAGATTAGACTGTCGGTTCGTGCATGTGAATTTCAAGATAGGCTTTACCGTGATGAGATTTTTTTTCTTTTTTTTGATATGAAAAAAACATTGAATTTGAAGAATGGGTTGTTGGCTTTGATGTTATTAATAAGGGATATATTGGTTATGACGGTGTGGCTTAATATGGGGTTTAGTGGTTGATGAAGTTGAGAAAATAGTGGGATAATTTCGTTGATATTTTTTATGGGTAATGTCATCGTATTGATTTTAAGATAATGCGAGAATAAATACAAGAAGTAAAATCACATACACAATACAAAAAGATAAGAAAAAAAAACAATAT
>NC_051409.1:40631656-40631902 GCF_015228065.2 Penaeus monodon | reverse complement strand
TGAGCCCCAACCCAACATGAGCGAGAGGGAAGGGGGTGCGATGACCTGCATATCGGATAGGCCTAAAAATAAAACTTGGAGGCATCCAGAGCGCGAGTCAAATTACAAATTGAATTTTAGGGTGGAGTGGCCATACCTAATTTGCACTTCCTGTTGGGACCGTAATGAGAAGTAGAAATTGGTGTTGTGTGTCTTATAATGTTGATTTTTTTTTGTGTGTGGTGCTTAATGAGATAAATGGAGTTT
>NC_051409.1:40630855-40631105 GCF_015228065.2 Penaeus monodon | reverse complement strand
ATACTGAGGGAAGGGTGAGGAAAAGAGGAAACGGACAAAAAAGAGAAAAGGGGGAAAAAAAAATATGGATAAAGGAGGGGAAAAAGGAAGAAAGAGACTTTTAAAAGGGGAGAAGGAATGATTAGATAAAAAAGAAATATGAATAAAGATACATACTGATTAAAAGAACGAGCAGTAACGAGAAAAAGGTCAACGAAATCTAGTTTATATAACAGATAAATCAACGGCAATGATACATATAATGATCTAT
>NC_051409.1:40630385-40630788 GCF_015228065.2 Penaeus monodon | reverse complement strand
TTTCGACATTAAAAAAAAAAACATACATGTATGCATAAGACATTCTAATTTTTTGATAATGAAGGAATAAGTTTAACATATTGAATTATCATCACCATATTAATATTATAACAATGATATTATTATCACTTATCTCACATCCTTATCATTAGCAGTACCGCTGTTATGAACTCTTATCTTCATCACCATTATGACTTCTCTTCATATTCATCATATTTCTCATTATCCCTAATTCTAATGATGCTTATGCTCATCATTATCAAGTTCTCTTTCCCAATATTTACTCTTCATATTTACTAATATACAAACAGCCGGTCACCACAGCCAACATTAGGAGGAGATGTATTTACACAGCGACTCATCAGTTTATAATTAGCATTTGATTTTCAGGCGAAAAATGGGT
>NC_051409.1:40629632-40629912 GCF_015228065.2 Penaeus monodon | reverse complement strand
ATCCATCTACCAACAACCTCTTCGATTTATGATCATATTTGAGTATGTTCTCCCCCCCTCCCCCCCTAAAAAGAGAGAGAAAAAACGAAAACATACCATGAAACATGTCTTTTGCTTCTTTCCTTTTTTCACTGGTCAGCAACTTCATGCATAATGACAGATGATACTTGTTATAATGATTTACTCTTGTGATTGCAATAGCTTATCGACCTCATTATGCTGAGTCATGCATTCTCGTGCAGGCTATTGCTCAAAACTTTATGGATGTATATTTACTCCG
>NC_051409.1:40628860-40629460 GCF_015228065.2 Penaeus monodon | reverse complement strand
GGCATTGCTCTCTTTTGCTTCTTGTGGATTGATATTTTTTCTTCCCTATCCCTCTTCCTTCCCCTTTCCCCTTTCCTCTTCTCCTTATCTCACCTATCCCCATCCCTCCATACCTCTCACACTCCTTCCCTTCCCTTTTCCTCTCTTTCTCCTCCTTTCCCTTCCCTCCCACTCCTCCTGCCTCCTTCCTCTCCTCCTCCCCTCTCTCTCTTTCCCTTTTCTCTCTCCTCCTTCTTTCCCCTCTGCCCCCCCACCTCTCCCGCTTCCCTTTTCTCCGCCTTCCCCTCTCTCTCCTTTGCCTTCCCTCTTTCTTCCATCTCTCCCCCTTCCTCACCTCTCCTCCTTCTCCTCCCCCCTCCCTTTCCCTCCCCTCTCCCTTTCCCTCCTCTCTCTCTCCTCTCTCTCCCCTTCCCCCATCCCTCCTCTTCCCCCCCCCCCGGTCATCAAGATATGCAAATGTGCCACCCCGTTTCCTTCACCTACCCTCACAGTACGTTGCCCCAAAATGCCTTTGTCTATACAGTATCCGGTAAGTGTTTTCTTCGCCCGATTTTTATGTTTACTGTGTCCTTCGCTAACGGCTGCTGTGGGAGTTTCTGC
>NC_051409.1:40628486-40628729 GCF_015228065.2 Penaeus monodon | reverse complement strand
AAAGTCTGGGCAGAGCCGTGGGTAGAAGTGTAGGAAGGAGTAAAGGTGTGTGAACAGGGATATTTGTAAGGGATGTGTAAGTAGGCTGTGTGGCTAGGGTGTGTTGTAGAAAATGTGATCAGAAGGTAGGTAGGGGGTGTGGGTAAAGTGCATGGGTAAGGGTGTGTAGATAGAGGATGTTAACAGGAAATGTAGACAAGGGATGTGTTGGTAGGAAGCGTGGGGGATAGATAGAGAGCAAAT
>NC_051409.1:40628131-40628447 GCF_015228065.2 Penaeus monodon | reverse complement strand
GAGATGTAAGTAGAGACTGTTGGTAGATGCGGGTGGGGTTTGTGGGTAAAGAGTATGAGTAAGAATTAGGGAAGAGGATTATATTAAAGGATTGAGGATTGGGTAAGATGCTAGGGGTATCTATAAGGAGTGGACACGTGCGCGGATATAGGGTGTGGGAAATAGGTGACGATGGGGGTCGGGGGTTGAAAGCAGGGGCTGTTGTGGGAAGGACTTGGGGGTGTGGGTGACGTTTGGGGGAAAATAGAAAATTATAGAAAATTTTAAAAATGAGTGTATATTAAACAGAATTGAAGAGAAAAGATACATTTCACAT
>NC_051409.1:40627585-40627677 GCF_015228065.2 Penaeus monodon | reverse complement strand
TAAGAGCATCTCCCCTTCCGACCGCATTGTATTTGTCTCCCTCATGACAAACACAGGAACAACTACACTGAAAATGGAATGTCCGTTAGCGA
>NC_051409.1:40627256-40627455 GCF_015228065.2 Penaeus monodon | reverse complement strand
ATAATGATTACCCAACAACCGAAACATTGACACAATCACAAACAAAAAAACACCAAAATGATCCACCAAAAAATATAAACGTCACAAGTTAATAAGTTCATAAATAACCTCCCCTGAAAAAGTCCTAAGTAAGAGAACAAAACAAACTCGAACCGTTTTTTACAGACAAATTAAACGAGACACGATAACCAAACAACGC
>NC_051409.1:40626645-40627204 GCF_015228065.2 Penaeus monodon | reverse complement strand
GCCCAACAAGTATAAACGTTACAAAACAATAAGTTCATAAATAACCTCCTCCGGAAAAAAAAGTCCTAAGTAATAAAACAAAAGAAGTTCGAATCGTCTTTGCAGGTAACTCAATCCTCTTCCACTCTGTCTCGAGTCCAGGATCCCAGAGGAAGAACAAACAGGCTTCACTTGGCGTCCTCTGAGGGTGCAGAAGGGTGGGGATGACGTAAGAAGAGTGTGCGAAGGTGAAAGAGGTGTGAGGATTACTCGCACGCAATGGGAGTGTGCGAGGGTGAAAGGAAGGTGAAGGAGAGTGAGCGAAAGGTTGGGCGCGGGTGAAAGCACTGAAAAAGGGAATAAGCACGGTGTAAGAAGGGTGAGGCAAGGGTTACGAAAAGTGAGGGAGGGTGAACGAAGGGTAAGGGAGATTGAAATAAGGTTGAGGTGCAGAAAGGGTGCCGAAGGGTATATAAGGGTGCTAAACGTTGGACGAGAATGAAGAGAGAGCGAAAGGTTGTAAGAGGTTTAAAAGGGTTAAGGATGTTGTAACTACGACTGATGAGTGTAAGTAAAGCGA
>NC_051409.1:40625966-40626404 GCF_015228065.2 Penaeus monodon | reverse complement strand
AAATACTTTTCCATTGATTAAGAAACATATATTAAAAGTGTATCAGAGTTTCTGTTCAAGTGTGAAGATTAAAAATAAAAAGAGCGTTTGATAACAATCACAAAATCGCCTGCATTAAAAATATACCAAAGGGCGACGTTAACCGAACTTAAAAACAAGAAATTTAGGCACAAGAGAAAGTTCCTATAAGCACAGTACAAAACCATTCAAAACTACTAAATAGACATTGATAAGGCTGTCAAAAAAAAAAGAATGTGAGAGGTTTGCAAAACAGAAATTAAAGGTGGTGTCTGAAGGATTTTTAAGAGAGCTTAGTGGCGCATGTGAAGTTCGTTTTATGGGGTGAAGGTCAAGACAGCTCTCGTTTTCTTTCTTTGTTTCTCTTCAAGACTCTCGAATTTCTTGTTGACTTGTTTGTTTGTTTCGCCCTGTTTACTC
>NC_051409.1:40625374-40625838 GCF_015228065.2 Penaeus monodon | reverse complement strand
GCTCCACAAATGTGAGCAACATCATCATTACTGGTACGTTTATTGCCATACCAACGCTCCAATATTTCGTATCTAGATCAATTATAGCTTTGATTTACCAACAACTACGTTCAGGATTTTTATTTATCAATTCAATTAGATAGAGGAAAAAATAATGCGATAACCATATAAATACCAGCTATACAAAATCTCAACAAATTGACAAAAACGATAAAAATAAGAAAAAGCTTACTCGACAAAGGCAACAGATAAAATAGTCACCCACACGCTCCCAGGCAATAAACAAGCGCACAGAAAACGGGAGCAGCTCTTTGACAGCGAGTTCAAAAAACAAATCCGCATCGCCATAGCCCAAGGCCGCATAACTCCATCATTGTTCAATTAACGAGTGTTGTTTGTTCATCTATGGCTGATTGTGCTTCGCTATTATCCTGTTTTCGAAAGGTTCTTTCCAGTCAATAACT
>NC_051409.1:40624971-40625069 GCF_015228065.2 Penaeus monodon | reverse complement strand
GCGTTATTCCCTCATAGCTCTTTCCTGTCACCATTATTCGTGTCTATTTTTTTTCCTCTGTCACTGTTTTAATACGTAATGTTTTATTTTCGAGAACA
>NC_051409.1:40624619-40624805 GCF_015228065.2 Penaeus monodon | reverse complement strand
TATCACACAGAACTTTAAAACATGAGTAATACCCTATTCATCATCCCCCTATCGCCGTCGATATTAACGTAATCGAATATCTAAGTCAGATACCTCAATCACTTTCACCGCCATGCTTAACTGCAAGAGCTTATTTCGGCCCCGCCTTGCAGTGAACAAGAGTGGCAATAAGAACAATCATTTCCT
>NC_051409.1:40623988-40624504 GCF_015228065.2 Penaeus monodon | reverse complement strand
CCCGAAAGGCTCCGGGCAAGAGAGGCACAGGCGGCAGCAGTAAAAGTTGAATTATAGACACTGGGCGCCACTTTAGACTGCAGTTCACTGGCCAAGGCTGCGATCTAGAATCAAAATTTTCAGAAGCTACGAGGAAGGCCGTAATTTTCGCTTCTACCTACTGATCTTTTTTTTATATTTGTGAAAGTAAGGAAGGAAAAAAATGAGAAAGAGAGAAAAAAAAATATTGTAGATTATAGTGAATGATTTATGGTGTTATTACTTTTGTGCGTGTGTGTGCGATAGCTTTTTATTTATATGATGATTAATCTGTGTATTTTTTTCTCGCTTGCTTACCTATTTATTCGTTCATAGAGGGGTAGGAAAGAAACTTGCTTATGATCGTGTCATTGTTTTTATCAAAATATGATATGTCTAAAATTTTAAGAATATAGTTATAGCAGAAAAATTTCTACAATTTTTAAAATGTATTTATGGCAGAAAAATGATATGCAGCTAGGTAATATACATGTTTCT
>NC_051409.1:40623385-40623484 GCF_015228065.2 Penaeus monodon | reverse complement strand
GACTCCACAGAACCGGATCAAGGCCAGCCACGCTTGACGCTTTCCAGCCATGAGCTCATTCATCGACCAGCAGGAAGGTGCTTGTGCCTTCTGACCTCG
>NC_051409.1:40623069-40623182 GCF_015228065.2 Penaeus monodon | reverse complement strand
CCCTCCTCCCCTACCCTTTCTTTTCTCTCGCCCTCAACCCCTGTTTTCGCTACCCAAACACCTCCTTCACCCCCTCCCCCCCTACTCTGACCTCAACCCCAAACCCATACTCC
>NC_051409.1:40621916-40622001 GCF_015228065.2 Penaeus monodon | reverse complement strand
GTTTGAGCTTACGACTGTGACGTGAACATTCCAGCTCAGTGACGTCACTCTTGCTAAAGGTCCGAGGGGTCACCGCGGAGTCCCC
>NC_051409.1:40620538-40620763 GCF_015228065.2 Penaeus monodon | reverse complement strand
ACGAGCCCAACGAAAGCGCAGCTCCGTGACCCTTTGATGTCCAGTGCCAAGAGGTGACGGGCGGGTCGGCGAAAGGGGGGGGGGTGAAGGGGGCGTGGCTGACACTCTGGCACCGGTGACACTTCGGCTGCCGTGAACAGTGGAGACGGAGGAAACGTAGATGATAAAAAGAGAAGGAAAGGAAGAAAAAATGTTTGGTCATCTATCCTTGTATGTCATGTAGGA
>NC_051409.1:40620282-40620347 GCF_015228065.2 Penaeus monodon | reverse complement strand
CCAAATTCTCCGCAGTCATGAAAAAATATATAGATAAAAGTCACGAAAAAATAACAATCGGTTTC
>NC_051409.1:40619771-40620251 GCF_015228065.2 Penaeus monodon | reverse complement strand
GACTCGCTTCTCAAACACGTCACGGTGAAGCCAAAGTCCACAACTCAGTGGAAGCTCACACGCTAGCCACTCCATCCCTCTTGCCCTTCCTCTTCTCCCTTCTCTCCTTCCCTTTTCTCTCGCCTCACTCCACGCCCTTCCTTTTTCTTTCCCTTTCTCACATTTCTCTCCTTGTTCCTTGTTTTTCCCTTACTCTTCTCCCCTCCCCTCCTCTTCTCCATTACTTTTTTCCTTCCACAATTCCCACCTTTAAACACTTCCTCTTAGTTCCTTTACCCCCCCCCCCCTTCCCTCCATTTCCTTCAACTCTATCTCTTTTTTTCCTCCCCATTTTCACCCCCCTCCTCTCACTCATACTTTTCTTCCTTTCCTCTTTCTTTCACGGTCCCTTCACTCTCTTTCCTCTCCCTACACTTCGTCTCCCTTTCACCTTCTCTCCCCTTATTACATCCTTATTTCTGTGCTTCCCTCCACTCTTTA
>NC_051409.1:40618531-40619435 GCF_015228065.2 Penaeus monodon | reverse complement strand
ATCACTCTTCGCCCACCTCTCTCATGTTTATGGTAGAATCGAGGTCAGGTCACACGTAATTGAGCTTGATGTTGATTGCAATAACAGGGAGATCGCGTTAACATGTGGGTCCGAATGGCAGCAAACAGTCCATGTTAAGGATGCGTGGTTCGTAGAGGGATAGAGTAAACGGTTCGAATGCGGTTCAGGTGGAACAAAGTGGTTCATGATGATTTCAAAAGCTTGGTGTAATTGGTTCCCGGTGGTTGATTTCAGTTGGAGATGGTCCTGTGAATTTCTTGAAGGATTTGATGTTTTTTCTTTGATTCCGGTGAAGTAAAACGGTTCAGGGTGGGTTCAATTTGTTTCGTTTTGGTCGTAGGTGGTTCAGTGATGTTATAGAGCGTTTGAGCGGTTCTAGCAGCTCCAGTGGAATAAATTTTCATGGTGTTTTAATGTTAGTAATCAATGGGTCAGGTGGTTTCATGAGGTTCCGGATGGTTCAGTATTTTTTGTAGAGGAACGGGAATGGTTTCAGTTTGAAATCGAGGGTTTCAAGAAAGTCAAGGTAATATACACGGGATCTCGAGTTCTAAGATCCAGTTCAATTTTAGTAGAGGAAGGGGGTTCAGTGTAGCAGTTTCATTTCTAGGTGGCTCATTTCATTTATATATTAACGTCCAGATAATTATATGGCATGATTTTGGCTCGAGTGGATCAAAATGGAGGCCAGGGTTGGTTTTACATAAAAGATATTTCTAAATAAGTTAACATAACAGTTTTCCCCTCCTTGAAGAAACTAGTATTTTAAACTATCGGCATCTTCAGTTTGACCAGATGGTTGAAGGTGGTTCCAATACGTCTCAGCTGGCTCTAGCTCGCATCAATACTTCCTTTTGCATTTATATTCACCGTAAACAGTTAC
>NC_051409.1:40617557-40617844 GCF_015228065.2 Penaeus monodon | reverse complement strand
TATTATCATTTCAAGTTCAAGACTGACAGGGAGACACATAGCATTGATAGTTTGATGACCTGGCTCTTCAGGAAAATATGAAAGAAAATGATGCATAGATTGCGAGAAAAAATATGACAGACACGTAAATATATCATCCCTTTAAAAAGAGAAACAGGCAGAGACATAGATAAGTGACTGAGAGACAGTTTGAAATGTGGTCAGCGTTCTACTTCATCGTCTCGAAGCTTTCTTTGTTTTAGATTGTAAAGATAACGATGGTTTCTGTGTGTGTTTGTGTAATAGAT
>NC_051409.1:40616941-40617369 GCF_015228065.2 Penaeus monodon | reverse complement strand
TGACATTTATCTTCAACCCACAGAGACACTCACACGTGTAGCCGGGCGAAAAAAAAACACTAAGACAATTCAATGACAGACATATTGACGTTTGATGGATGTCAGTGTTTGATCCTCTCGATTCAGAAGCCTCGCATTGACCCACATTTGCTTTCATGGATATCGAAGAAGTGTATAGCGAAAAGATAAATACACGATAAATAAAAACAGTAGATATAGACAATCGATTCATTGATAGACAGATTGAGTTTACATGGAAAAGACAGGGGAGATATACGACGGGGTAAGGAATACCTAATGATTGTGTAAAATTTTAACTACAATAGACTTTCAAACGTTGAGTTAAATGACAAGCAGACTGGCAATTGTCAAGTCCCAGTACTTGAACCTCTCAATTCACAAGTTTTGCGATGACCCACTTTTTCGCC
>NC_051409.1:40616563-40616663 GCF_015228065.2 Penaeus monodon | reverse complement strand
CCGTCCGCCTTCGTATAGACGTGAACGAAGACGAAGAAGGTGAAAAGCGCATTCAAAAATGTTCCCGGGAATATGTTCACTTCTGTTGGTCTCATACAAG
>NC_051409.1:40616397-40616515 GCF_015228065.2 Penaeus monodon | reverse complement strand
GCTGGTATTTGGAATTAGTATAGAACTGGGATTTTGAGTCTATTTTTTATAATTTTGTATCTGTCAGCTGGAGTAGACACGTGACGCACCACCTACAGACATGTAGTCATTTGCATGA
>NC_051409.1:40613286-40614467 GCF_015228065.2 Penaeus monodon | reverse complement strand
CTCTATTTCCCCTGTATGCCCGCACACGACATGTCCACTAACTCCCCGACGGCATGACACACCGAAGCCGAGACACAACAAGAAATGCCTCTAGAATTTACCACAAAATCAAAACTTTATCGGCGTTCTTTCATCCGACTTTCGCAAGAGCCTCGCTATTTTTGGACGAAGGAATAGCGTAATTAGATAAAAATAGCTATACCAATTTCCACGATTCCCGTCGCACGTATTTCGCTTACTCACTCCCTTCGATATCTCAATAAAAGTTCGAATGCTGTGTGTGTGTTTATATTTATTCATCTATGTCTATATGAAAATGGAACTGTCCATCTTTCTATGATTATGTGTATTTGTATTTGTTATTTAGCTAAGTATTTATCTAAGCATTTATAGGTATTTTGTGCATTTTTAGATATTTATGTGTATTATGTATTATAGGCATTTATATGTATTACATGTGTTTAGACATATTTGTCTATATATTCATATCCATTTGTGCCAGTTATTTATCTATTTATGAATTTATTTATTCGTTACTTCAAGAGTTTATCTATATACATCCTGCTGTTTATTTTTCATCTATTTATGTTCATACATTTTTAGCTGTTTCCTTATTCATTCACTTCTTTACTCATCTATTCCTCCATTTATCTATTTGCTTAATTATCTATCCCTCTTTTTGTACATTGAGAGATAACTAATCCAAAAGACTTTTTTCTTGTTCTTTTCCTATTTATTCTATTTTTTATAACTCCAGTTCACAACAACACATAATCTCGAGGAAAATAGTAGGGGGGAGAGGGGGGGGAGGTGCAGGGGAACGAAGGATAGATGGAATTATGATAAGAAAAAGGGAAAGTGAGGGAAAAGGAGGGGAGTAGGAAGGAGAGGGATAGAGAAGAGGAAAAGTGAAAAAGGAGAAGGAAGGGAAGAGATTGAAGAGTAAAGATGTGATGAAAGAAAAAATAGAGAGGAAGAAAGAGAAAAAGAGGGGGAGGGGGGCAAGTACCAAGGAGATGAAGAAGAAGAAAATGGGAAGGAAAGGAGAAGCGTAAGCGAAAGGGAAAGAGAAAGGATGAAGACGAAGCGGAAGAGAGTGGCATGGAGAAGGCCAAAACGGACCAGAGGACGAGAGAAGGGGAACAATAATGGAAAAAGTGAAGTGATAAAAAAAAAAATAA
>NC_051409.1:40613119-40613221 GCF_015228065.2 Penaeus monodon | reverse complement strand
ATGGGGGTTATCATCTTCCGTCGTAAGAAAAGTTTCCTAAAATAGAATCTTGAGGAACAGGGCAAGATGTCCATTTTGAGACAGACGTTGAATAGAACTAGA
>NC_051409.1:40612894-40612980 GCF_015228065.2 Penaeus monodon | reverse complement strand
CCTTTATGTGAGATTGATATCGTTGCAATTCTGTCTTGTTCAATATTCAGAAAAGTCAGAGTTAATCTTTAGGATTTAAGGAATTG
>NC_051409.1:40612260-40612405 GCF_015228065.2 Penaeus monodon | reverse complement strand
GTACTAAAAATAAATCATATGCAATCACACACAGCATCAGACGGGGATGTCCATGTCTGCTGTTCAATTACATAAATGGGAGCGACCTAACCATTGATTAACATTGCTTAATATAGCTTGCATGTGAAGGAATTACTTCCATGGC
>NC_051409.1:40609002-40609873 GCF_015228065.2 Penaeus monodon | reverse complement strand
AATGAAACAAACTTCTATCGTTTATCACTCGACATTCCAGTTTATCGGAAGATTACACTGAGTAAGGATCATTTATTGTTGTCAAACCCTGCCGACTGCCAAAGCTAGATTTTATGGCTATCACACCATTGTATTAATCTACGGGCAAACAACCCAGCTTTCACATATCTCATGTCATAGATTGGTGACGTAACTTTAGTTTATTTTACTTTCATTCGATTCTGGATCCGTTGGTTTGTGCTCAGCGTGTTTTTATGTGCTTTGAATTATTTCTATTGTTCTTTAATTCAACTTTGTTTATGTTTTTATTTTAGTGATGTCAAAATTTGCATTCATATTACCTCTTTCGTCGAAATTTTATCATTGTTAGTATTTTTTCTTTCACCTATCAGGGATTATCATAAAGAATTATCCCACTATCATTAGCACCTACTTCATTATACGATGATGATTAGGTGTATCATAACAGAAATCCCTCACGTTAATATCTGTGTGTACATCACAATCCTTATAACTGATTAGACGATACCAACAGATACGATGAAAAGACATCTTATGTATTATACCATTAAAATGTACAAGGCTCTCAGAATAAGGCGTTGATAATATTATCCGTTACTATCACATTGCTTACGACTGATATAATTGAGTGATAAGATAACGGCCTATTTATAGCAATAACCCTAAATACTCCTGCATTACCATTATTATTATTTTTTTTCTTGGTGCACACTCCTTATGCTTTAGATCACCTTGACACAATACACGGCTTTATACTGTTATCGCGAAGAAAGTTATCATCACACGATAACAGGAAACTCTATACTTACCAACAATCTTCAGTACTAACAACTGAATCCTCTTTTGTCCT
>NC_051409.1:40608810-40608970 GCF_015228065.2 Penaeus monodon | reverse complement strand
ATCCACTCTTTTAGTACAATCTCATCAAGACGCCACAATATTCCTTCCCTTTAAGATCAGATCCCAAGCCCTTGATCCTGATTACGCCACGTTAGAATCTCGATGCTCAGAGATCTAATCCTATTGTAGGAAAGACGTGTTGCTCCAGATGCTTCCCTAA
>NC_051409.1:40608280-40608412 GCF_015228065.2 Penaeus monodon | reverse complement strand
GTTTCCCTTTGTCCCCCCCCCCTCCAGCTAACACCAACCCCCTCTTCCTCGCTCTCCCCTTTCCTACAGGCTCCTCTGTCATATCCTCCCTGGTAATCATTAGCGCCTATGGCTGTCTGCTGAGGGAAGGAG
>NC_051409.1:40607596-40607661 GCF_015228065.2 Penaeus monodon | reverse complement strand
GCGTTTACGTGCGTGTGAAGATCTGTGTCTTTGTTTCCAATCTTCAGCTACACTTATCAATACAC
>NC_051409.1:40607347-40607557 GCF_015228065.2 Penaeus monodon | reverse complement strand
GAAAAAAAAAGTCAAATTCAGGAAATACCTGGAAATTCGTTCGCTAATATCGCTACCCCTATTTCTGTCCATCATCAGTTCGCCATCCGTCCCTTTAACAGCCTCTCTCTGTGGCTCAATCTTCATTCGATTCTTTTTCATCACACACATTTTACTCCCCTTTTCTCCCCTCGAGGATTGCCATTCATCAGGCCTTTTTCGTCCTTTTTT
>NC_051409.1:40606274-40606521 GCF_015228065.2 Penaeus monodon | reverse complement strand
GTAGCAATCGATACAGAACAAATGCATGCTGCAAAAACAGGTGACAGCATAATGGTAACAGCTGATTTGCCAGTCCGAATAAAGGATCGTCTCGACACTGAGCATAGTCTGAATGAAGGATCGTCCCAGCACAGAGGGTGGCGCCCTTTATCGTATCGCTATGTCTTTTTCTTATCCTTTTTCACAGGTGATTTATGTCGATCGTTACATGCTTCAATGGAGATCTTTCTTTTGTTGTTTGTTTGTT
>NC_051409.1:40605956-40606060 GCF_015228065.2 Penaeus monodon | reverse complement strand
TTTATTTATCTTTTTTCAAACTATAAAAGTTACTTCAGCCATTACGTAACAGTACAAGATTGGCATCATCAGAACCACCTTTTTTTTCTCCCTTTTCATCAACT
>NC_051409.1:40605799-40605923 GCF_015228065.2 Penaeus monodon | reverse complement strand
GTGTCCACCAATCTATAAATATCAAGCAAAGTTTCTCTATTCAGATCAAAAAGATTCCAATCCATTGAAAAGGATGCTCCCGAAAATATCTTTCTTCCAGAAATACGAAAGAAAATTTGAAGAT
>NC_051409.1:40605511-40605753 GCF_015228065.2 Penaeus monodon | reverse complement strand
TATATATATATTTTTTCTTCCAGTTAGTACATTTCCATCAACAACTGACTGGAGGCTGTAGCATTTATAGCAATTGCAAGGAAGTTGCATGATTCTGCAATTGGCGGATGCTTGACCTGACAATGACGTTCTAACCCGAGGCCGTCCGGAGACCGCCTTTTAAGCGATTCGCAAATGACGTTGCCGGCGGTCGCCAGAGTACGAAATTAGTAGCATTTATGAGCGGCTGATCAGGTGGAGTG
>NC_051409.1:40604940-40605227 GCF_015228065.2 Penaeus monodon | reverse complement strand
ACACCAATAACCGACAAAAAAAAAAAAACAACATACAAAAGACGAAGCTGAATCCAAAATCTTATAACCTAGAAGATAAAAGAGAAAGCAAAGGAAAAAAATGATCAAAGGAAGAAGAAAAGAAGTGAAAGAAAGAGAGAATGAGAGTGGAGAAAAAAAAACACAAGAGTGCATAAAATACTTGTATGCAAACGTTTCATCCTGAAATTTCCTTTTCAAGTCACTTCATTAAACACAGAATCCGAAATAAAGAATAATGGATTTCAGTCTTCTAGTTATCTAAGTAA
>NC_051409.1:40604738-40604876 GCF_015228065.2 Penaeus monodon | reverse complement strand
CAACACTTCTTTCCGTCTAGAATTTTCATGAGTACTTTTATTGTAATGATTATTGTTCCCATGTTATTTCTTCTGTTTTCATTATCGAAATTGTTGTTCATATCACTATCATCATTGGTATCACTGTTATTACTAATA
>NC_051409.1:40604134-40604321 GCF_015228065.2 Penaeus monodon | reverse complement strand
TACACAACACTGACATTGTCCCAAACTAGACAGTGTTGGTTTTCAAATAAGCTTAAAATAGGTTTGGATACTGTAGTTCCTAATTAACCCTTGTGATACTGTTTACTCCCTGGCAATAGCGTAAATGCTAGGTTACCTGTCATTAAAACCCGGATGTATAGGCGTGAGAGGGAGGGAGAGAGAAATT
>NC_051409.1:40603836-40603956 GCF_015228065.2 Penaeus monodon | reverse complement strand
TCTGGAAGCGCTCCCGTGAACCCTCTGTTGTCGAGAGGGGTAATTGTCTCTTCCCTTCATCTCAGGAGGAAGCCAAGGAAAGCTGATGAAACCTCTTGGGCATCACGGCGGGTCGCCTTG
>NC_051409.1:40600895-40601558 GCF_015228065.2 Penaeus monodon | reverse complement strand
GCTGTCACTCATGAAAATAAATCTTTTTCGTACCGTGATATGAATTATTCCAAAGAAAACTCCTTTTGGAATTGATTTTCGAAACCACATTCTTATTTAGGATTTTGATGATAAATTAAATGATTAGATTGAGAAAAAGACGGAAGATGATATAATAGGAAAGAAGCAAAGAGAAGAAGACGAAGAAAAAAAAAGAGAAAAGGGTGAAAATGTAAGGGAGGAGGAGGATTTGAAGACGAGGAGAGAAATAACATAAGAAAGAAGAAAATAAAACAGAAGAAAGGAAGAACAAAAAGCAAAAGAAGAGAGCGAGAAGAAGAAGAATGAAAAAAATGTAAGAGAAAATGGACGAAAAAAGGAAAAGGAAAGAAAAATGAAAATATAAAAATTTAAAACAAACGAATGAAGGAAGAAAAGAGAAGGAAAAGAGAGCAAGAAAGAAGATTGAATAGAATAAAACCATATCAAGGGACAGTACACACACTCAACCCTTTCTCAACAACACACAACATTGATACGAAATGCATGATCACGGTGCCAGCAACATGGGTTTGAATATGTATTATTTTACCTCAGGGCGTCGAAAGGGTTATCCCCCCCGCCTCTCCTTCCGTCTACAAGAGGAAGAGAGAAGGTGGGGGAGAAATATATACATATACACAC
>NC_051409.1:40600192-40600475 GCF_015228065.2 Penaeus monodon | reverse complement strand
CCTACCACCTCTTCCTTTCTGTTAATGATCAAACTTTAGCCATGTGTCCCAATTATGCAAATGACACTACGTAATTGAGTCGCAGTAAATATCTGTTTGAATAATTGCCAATTCGTTTTAAAAGTACAAACCAGTCGATCTGGTTCTCGTTTTGTTGGAAAAGATCGGAAATACATTAATGTTAATGAAGGTTCGTTTTTCTCCATAATGGGTCAGGCGAAGAAATGGCAAATTACATTTTGGAAAGAAGAGAGAAAGAGAGAGGAGGAGGATGTGTGAGATG
>NC_051409.1:40599945-40600126 GCF_015228065.2 Penaeus monodon | reverse complement strand
AAGGAAGTGAGAGAAAGAGGGAGACAGCCAGAGAAAGACAGAGGAAGAGAAAGAAAGAGGGAGTGTAAGAAAGAGATCAATTTATATGAAATCCATTTCTAAACATCCACCATATTCTGCTTCAAGGTGTTACATAATCCCACCCAATTACCATTATGGGAGATATTAAACCGATCGATCC
>NC_051409.1:40599785-40599923 GCF_015228065.2 Penaeus monodon | reverse complement strand
TTCATTAACGATTCGATTTCAGTTTTAATTCGAGTTGGATGCTAGGATAATAGGGGCACAGAGATACCACTTAAAAGTCTCTTGATCTGGGCTATTCATAGAAGCTGTATTTGGGTGGGAAAGGGACTTTAAGATACC
>NC_051409.1:40599685-40599750 GCF_015228065.2 Penaeus monodon | reverse complement strand
ATGAGGCAGTGTGATGCAGTGTGACGTGGTGAGGAATAATGAGGCGATGTGTGTTTTTTGTAGCG
>NC_051409.1:40599468-40599585 GCF_015228065.2 Penaeus monodon | reverse complement strand
ATACAATACGTGTGATTAATATCGAAGCCGTTTGATATCTAAGGCACGATGTATATTACGTTTTACCTTAGAATAAAAACACACAGATAAAACAGATACTAATACAAAGACGAAGCC
>NC_051409.1:40598905-40599288 GCF_015228065.2 Penaeus monodon | reverse complement strand
TAAATACACAGAGACCCACGAAGCAATAGGAGGAATTGCCTACCCCCCTCCTTAACCCCTCCTCCACCTCCCCCAGAGCAGTCCAGGCAAGAACTTTTCGTTAACAGAAACTTTGAACGAAAAGGCAAACGCAAGACCTTCGATCATTTCGGATTTGGGGGATGCAATACCGTCGCGAAGTTGCATAATAATGATAGTCAAGAGTTTATTTCGTATAGTCGTTGTTGCAGGAGTTTGGCATCGTTATGGGGACAGTGAAGTGCAATATCTGAAGTTGATTGCTGTGTAGAAATGCAGTCTTTCTCTCGCCATTACGTGGGTGGGTAGGTAAGACGTACATGCAGGCTGTAAACATACACATTCCTCTCATCTTTGCTAACACA
>NC_051409.1:40598316-40598743 GCF_015228065.2 Penaeus monodon | reverse complement strand
CCAAGATTAGAAAACTTTTCGTTAACAAACTTTGAACGAAAAGGCAACGGAAGACCTTCGATCATTTGGTTGTGTGGGGATGCAATAGTCCGTCGCGGAATGTGTTGATAATGATGATAGTCAGAGTTTTTTCGTTAGTCGTTGTTGCAGGGTTGTGGGATCGTTATGGGGACGTGAAGTGCAATATTTGAAGTTGATTGGCTGTGTGTTAATGCGTTTTTCTCGCATTCGTGGGTGGGTAGGTTAAGGTACATGCGGCTTGTAAACTACATTGCCTTCTCTTTCCTAAGGCATGTTGTCTTTCCCTCTCTCTTATCATCTCCTGTCGCCTGTCTAACATGTATCTTTTTTTGTCTTTATTCGTTTTTGTCTGTTTGTCTTTTTTTCTCTCTCTGTCTGCCTTTCATCTGTGTTGTGGGATTATTTG
>NC_051409.1:40597375-40598071 GCF_015228065.2 Penaeus monodon | reverse complement strand
CTAAACCGCTCACATATCTACACCTTCATAGAGGTAAACATGATAACCATATACAAAACAACAAACAAGAAGAATACGCTAAAAAGCAAGCCAGACAGAAGACGAATCGAAAATCCCCGCGACCCCGGGCGCGCATAAGCATCACCAATTTGGCGACGGCAAGGTCATGTACTCTTAAAAGGTTCCAAGAGCCTTTTGAACCAACGAATCCATCCAAGGGGAAACACAAGTACCGTTTTTGGCTTCAGGAAATCGACAATAAAAACGAATTTTCCAGTCGACTAGCATCCGTTTTTTTGGCTATGAATGACCGAGTACTTTTTTGTGGTTTTGGCGATAAGAGTATATGTGATAAGGATTTAGAGATGGTACAGGTAAAGATTAGGAGAATGTCAGGAAAATGAGAAGATAACAGTGATGGAAACGAAGAGGTAAAAACGAAACGTAAAAGTGATAAGAACGTTTACAGTAACGAAACAATAATAAGAAAGTAAGAGAAAAGAGAAGAGGAAGGCAAAGATTAAAAATCATGGAGATATAATGGGAACCTGGAGATGATAAAATGGGAAATACTTAGGCTGTGTCTCAGGTGACAAGTACAGGTGAACTGACTTTTCCTATCAATTATTCACTCTCTTTCCAAGTCCCGTTTGGTTTTCTCGTATTCTCTTACGGCATAAAGTCTAGACTGAAATT
>NC_051409.1:40597211-40597279 GCF_015228065.2 Penaeus monodon | reverse complement strand
ACATCTCATTTCTGCCACTGTTTATTTAATGATATCTTGTATATCTTTGTCTTTCCGTCTCTGTTTCA
>NC_051409.1:40597033-40597169 GCF_015228065.2 Penaeus monodon | reverse complement strand
TTATTTCTACTGATATATTAAAGTAGCTAATGATTTTTCTCTCATCGAACTAAAGCAATCACATTCAATCTCCTTCGCCAACACCCCTTTAACAAACCCTTTCATCATGTTATAAGAGGGTAAGAGAGAGGAAGGA
>NC_051409.1:40596658-40596853 GCF_015228065.2 Penaeus monodon | reverse complement strand
TCAACCTAGTCAGCTAATTGACAAAGAAAGAGAAAGGAATAACAGACCAGAAGAGATATAAGAACTCTCAACACGCGTTTTATATAGAATTACTGAGGACGTGTCAGCAAATACAATCTTGATAAATATTAGAACAGCAGACTACACGAGAGAAGTTGTTCCAATATGTCGTATGATGTAAAGATAAATACTTGA
>NC_051409.1:40596420-40596636 GCF_015228065.2 Penaeus monodon | reverse complement strand
AAGCTAAGTATGATATCGAGTGCATTTCATTTATTAGACCATGGAATATCATAAGTGCATTTGCTTAAATCTATTCTTAGAAAAAAGCAGAGAAATATATGCCTGGATGAATTACATATATGAATGGATAAATGGAATTTAAAAAATGCATTTACGAGAACACATGTAATAGATGACTGAAAGATTGAATAAGTGAATTAAATGCTTCGATGAATA
>NC_051409.1:40596235-40596381 GCF_015228065.2 Penaeus monodon | reverse complement strand
AGCTTGAAATATGGTAAACACAGCGAGGCAAAGCACTTTGTTGAGTTTCACATGACAAAGAAATATGTTATTATTTGTTCAAGTCATATGTCTGTATTTAAAAATATGATACGCAGTGCGTTTCATAACACTTGATGTCACTGTAT
>NC_051409.1:40595041-40595546 GCF_015228065.2 Penaeus monodon | reverse complement strand
ATGTATATTTGATTGAGGAAGAAATCGAAGAAAACAAGGAAAGACTAATCCCACACGGGCGGGCGACACGAGACACCGAGGCACTGGACAGGCCGCTTGCAATCCTGCCTCCTGCAGCCTATCTTCCTTTTCCTTCGTCTCGTCCTGTTGCCTTTCCTCGGCCTTCTTCTCCATCACTTACTTTTTTCGCCTTCTGATTCTGTCTTCCTTCTTCGTCATCTTCTTTTTCTTTTCCTTCTTCTGTCCTCCGTCCTTCTCATATTTATCTTTTCTCTTTCATTTCCTCTTCTTTTTTTCTGTTCTTCCTCTCCTCCTACTCCTCTACCTCCTTCTCGTCCCCTCCCTTTCCCCTCCTTTACCTTCCTCTCCTACATTCTGTATCTTTCCCATCACCTCCTCTCCCCCCCCCCCAAGTCCTTCAGATATTTATGGAAAGACCCGAGATGGAGAATATAGCCTCCCTCCCCCCCAAACTTCTCCATCTCCCCCCCCCGTTTTTTAATCT
>NC_051409.1:40593791-40594891 GCF_015228065.2 Penaeus monodon | reverse complement strand
TTCTTTTAATCTTCATTTCCCGCATTATCTCTCTCTTCCATCACCTCTCCCTCCCCTTCCAAGTCCCTCAAAATATTATGGAAAGAGCGAAGTCGAGAAGGAGAATTAAACCTCTCTTCCCCTCAAACTTCTTCCAAAGACATCATCTTGATATCATCACGACGTCTTTCTCGGACCGACAAAGGTGATTCATGCGCGAGCCGCCGGTGGGACGTGGGGCACGGGGGAGGGGGGGGAAGGGATAGGGGAGACGGAGAGGGAGGAGGGGAAGAGGATAGGAGAGGAGGAAGGAAAGGAGAAGGGGCGAGGGGAGGAGTTCCTTTGGTGGATAGAGAGTGAGGGTATGAAAAGAGGATAGACTGAGTGAGAGGGAGAGAGGTTAGGGGGAGAGGGAGGGGTGGGAGGGGAGAAGTGGAAGGGAAGGGGAGTAAGTGGAGAAGAAGAAGAAGGGAAGGGAGTCTTGGGGTCGGGGAAAGGGAGTAGAGAGAGGGGTAGAAGGGAGAGGGGAAAGCCTTGGGGTGGAGAGCATGGGAAATGGAGGTGGATGGGGGGAATAGAAGGGAAAAAGGGGAGGAAAGGGGAAAGCATGAGGGGAGAGGGATGGGGGAAATGAGGACGGTGGGAGAGTGAGAATAAGAGATGGGAGAGGAGGGGAGGGAGAAAGCGGTGGACAAACAACAAGAGGGAGAGATGGGAAAAGTGGAGTGGGAGAGGGAGAAGGAAGGAAAAGGAAGGAGGTGGAGTGAAGAGGGAAGAATGTAGTGGGGTAGGCGGGGGAGAAAAAGAAGGGAAACAGAGAGGAAAGAAGAGAGAAGAGAGGAGAACAGGGAGAAAGAGAAAAATAGGGAGAGGAAGACAGAGGGAGGGTGAAAATGAAAGAGGGGGATAGAGGGGGAATTAGGAGAGAAAAGGAGGAAAACAGGGAGAGGAGGAAGGAAATGGAAAAGGAGGATGAGGTAAACGGACGGGGGGAAATGGAGAGAGAGGAAGGTGGTAGGAACCGCAGGGTGAGTGAAGGAGAAGGGGAGAGGCAGAGAAAGATAGGGAAAAGAGGGGAAGATAGATTTTGAAATACCCACACTTACAGATAACGTGAGCGC
>NC_051409.1:40593084-40593679 GCF_015228065.2 Penaeus monodon | reverse complement strand
GAAAAACAACAACAGCAAAATAACTAGACAGAAACAGAAATGAACTTAAAACATGCCACAGTAATTACTCTTAGATTCCATGAACTTCATCCCATTACCTCCCTTCTCCTCTACACTGACGGTCATTTCCCTCGCTTCCTCCTCAGTGCATACCAACGAATCGAATCCGAATACCCGAACCTCAAAACGAGATTCCGAAAGACCTCAGCGAAATCCCACGCGATCGCACAAGGAGTTCGAAACAAGGTTCACACTCGAAACACCGAATAATATGAAACGCGAAACAACTCTCATTCCAAACGAAGCTGCTTCTCTCGCTGTCGAAAGTAGAGAGAGACCAAACACAAGGTAACGACTAAAGTCTCTTGTGAGGAATAGTTTCGTCTCGTTAACGCAAGTCGATATACAACAGAATGCAAATCCGAGAAAATAGGAAAGTTGGACAGTTACTCGCCTCGATCCTCTGTTGCGTAGCCACGAGACTTGTTCACACCTTGAACTTGCTGTTGGATTTTGAAAATTATTTGCGGTGATGAGGAGGCTGGTCTTTAGATTGTGCTTGTCATTATTATCATGCTTATCTTTGTTTTCACCA
>NC_051409.1:40592252-40592595 GCF_015228065.2 Penaeus monodon | reverse complement strand
GCATGTCGCTATCTCACATGGGACACCTGACAAGAGGTGTCGTCACTACGCACACATAAAATGCACTGAAGGTCAGGTGTTAAAAGCAAGGCTCTTAACACATGCTCAGCATCTTGACTTTAGAGACACGGAAAACATGAATGAGCTGAGATTGAAGTCATGATTTATGAATGTGTCTTGAAAAGTACGTGGAATGGAAATGTATAAACAAAAAAGGTTCGAAACCCTTCATATATATATGTATAAGCGATCGGAAGATTTTTATATATACACAAGAAAGAATTTCGAGAGACACAAAATAAGAACATGTTGAGTTTGTTACTAGGCGAGGAGGAATGTCTGC
>NC_051409.1:40591243-40592039 GCF_015228065.2 Penaeus monodon | reverse complement strand
AGGGACAGATATGAAAAAGAGATATAGAGTGGGTAAGGAAGGTATGGGTGAAGGAGTGGGAGGGGAAAAGGGGGGAGGGGATAAAACGGGATATGGGGGCGGGGGGGGGGTATGGAATTCCAAAACCCTGGACAATTGGTTAACTTTTCCTCCATGTCTTTAAGAGCAGTGAGGTACGAGAGGAAACGCTTTTGTTTTTATCTCTCTCTTCTTGTTTCATTCTCTTTTTCCCTCTTTCTTCTAGTTTTCTCCTCCTCTCCTCTACCTTGTTGTTAATATCATCATTGGTATTTTTTATTGTTATCATGATTATCAATATTCTTTTATTTACTTTATTTCTATCTCTCTGTATCTTTTCTTAGTATTATTCATTCTTCTCTCTCTTATCCTTCACCTTCTTTCATTCTTATTATAATTATATTTTTCTACTTCCTCTTCGTCTTCCTTTTCTTCATCTTCCTTTTATGTATTTTTTATCATTATTTCCTGCTCTTCCTTCTACTTCTTTTCTTCCTTTGCAGTTTCTCCTTCCTTCCACCATCCTCTTCTTCTTTTTTCCTCATTTTCACCATATTCTTCCTCTTCTTCTCCTTTTTCTGTAAATATTCTCGATTCGTTGGATATTCACAAGTAAGTTGAATTAGCGAAGAATAGAAAGCAACACATGGTTCATTTTTTTTAATCGAATAAAAGGAAGAAATGCGGCATATTGTCGTATCGAATATGACAAGCATTTTATACTTTAATAATGGATGGGCGTGGCCATGTGGTCAGAGATAAGTCTTTCTATGAGTAA
>NC_051409.1:40590705-40590954 GCF_015228065.2 Penaeus monodon | reverse complement strand
CCATAAAAGTAAGCCAATAAAAATATATACCTAAATAGGAAAATATCATCGATTCTGATAAAGATAAGAACTGGCCAGTATTCAAGAAAAACATTATTTCCCCTTCAGACTCCTTTTATTTTGCCTATGTACATTTGCTGTGACAAATGAGAAACGCAAGTTAATTGGAAAATGAATTATTTCGTTTTTACTTCTAAATATTCTTTTTTTTTTTAATTCAGTACGATGCACATATATTTCGGAAACTGA
>NC_051409.1:40590250-40590491 GCF_015228065.2 Penaeus monodon | reverse complement strand
CGAGGAAATATCTCCCTCAAAAGCAGCATTCGGCCGATGATTGAATGTACCAAGCGACTCAGAGAGAAAGCTGAAAGAGTGAAACAGATTTGACAGAACCCAGTAAACACCGGTGTACGAAGGGACGCGAAACCCCGCAATGGCGTGACAACCGCATTGTGTTCGAACCGTGACAAGATCAGTTATTTCCCCCCCACGTGTGTGTGTGTGTTGGCACGCATGCATATAATCGTGGTTTACC
>NC_051409.1:40589980-40590220 GCF_015228065.2 Penaeus monodon | reverse complement strand
CGTTGATTATTACATTCCCTATGACTGTGATTGCTGTTCTTTTCTATTTTTCTTTGTTTAATGACGTGTCTCTTTAGAAAAAAAAAAGACTTAAGAGATATGAAGAGCGAAGCGAGTGAAAGAGAAGGATTGAAGGAAGGAATTTAAAACCACAAAGATAACACATAGAACACGCAGGGTTTCGGACACGCTCGCATGTCATGGCAGCCATAATTCTAAGAGTTGCTCCGCCAGAGCTCA
>NC_051409.1:40589230-40589432 GCF_015228065.2 Penaeus monodon | reverse complement strand
CCTTCATTCACATTTACGCAAGGGAAGAAAAAAAAGTTAAATGAAAAATACCGAAATGAATGAGATAAATTGATGATTAGAGACAGAAAAAAGAAAGATTTTTTTTGTAGCAAAATATTCGAAGATGGGGAAAGGGAATGAGGTAAGAGGAAGGGAGGGAGAGGGAAGGTGGATAAGGGGGGGGGGAGGAAATGAGAGTAGG
>NC_051409.1:40588288-40589100 GCF_015228065.2 Penaeus monodon | reverse complement strand
AGAGAGTGCGTGGGAAAGGCAAAAATAGAGAGTGACAAGCTGTGATTCTTCTGTTGTTTTTAGCGCCACCTTGTCCTTTGCTTCTTTGCTCCTCCTCTCTACCCTCCTCTTCAAATCTCCTTCTTCCCCTCCTTCCCCCCTTCCCCTCCTAGCTCCTCTTCCCCTCCCTCTTACCTTCCCTTCCCCTGTTCTCCTCTCTCCTTCCCTCCCCTCTTCTTCTCTCCCTTCTTCCCCCGTATGACCAAGATTATTAACCCCCCCAAACGCCCCTCGCCCTCCCATCCCTCCATCCCCCCCTCACCTCCCCCTACCCCTCCACTGCCTCTTTGACCCTCCCTCCTTCTTGACCTTCCCTTCGCCTCCTCCCCTCTCCCTTCCTTCTACTCCTCCACTGCCCTGCTGACCTTCCCTTCGCCCCCCTCCCCCCACATCCCCCTCCCTAACCCGCTCCCTTCCCCCTTACACCTCCACTCCCTTCTTGACCTCCCCCCCCCCTCCCCCAGCGAACGAGGTTGGCATAGTGAGGCGGACAGCTACGTAGCGTGACACCAGGTGATTACTTGGGTGAAGTGAACCCCCCCCCCCCAACTACCCCTTCGTTCACCCCCCTCTCCTCCTTCTCCCCCTACCCCCTTTCTCCCCTCCCTCCCTGCCCCTGGTTTTGCTTCCCTCCCTTCTTCCCTAAGTTACTCCCCTCCTCTCCCCTCCTCTCCCCTCCTCTACCCTCCCCCCCTCTTACCTTTTACCCTCCATTCTCCCTAACACACATTTTCGTTTGTTTATGGCTCATTATCGCATCTCTTCATTTAGCG
>NC_051409.1:40586897-40587314 GCF_015228065.2 Penaeus monodon | reverse complement strand
TCTGTGTCTATGTGGATGTTGATTTGCATTCTGCATCATTTCCAAAAAGGGGTTAACATTGCCATCACAAGCAATTTCTTAATCGGACATAATCTTGATCTATTAGACTGCAGTGTGCAATACCTTCTTCTTCCCCTCCTCCTCTATCCCTTTTCCCTCTTCTCTTCTTCTCTTCTTTCTCATTTCCCCCTTTTCCTTTCCTTTATTCTTGTCTTCTTCGTTCCTCTTCACTCCCTTCGATTCCCGTCTTATTCTCTTCCGCTATTCTTCATTCCTTTTCTTTCTAATTCCTTGCCCCTCTTTCCCGTTTCTACTCCTCTTGCTGCATATGCGTCTTCCTCTCTTCCTCCTTCTTTCCCTTTCCTTTTCTTTTCTTCTCTCCCCCTACCCCCCCTCTTCTTAACCCCATCCAGGACC
>NC_051409.1:40586289-40586675 GCF_015228065.2 Penaeus monodon | reverse complement strand
GAGAGCTCCATAGCTGATTCTTTATGCAGTTCCAATATATATTCATGAAGTAATTGATTATGTCTTGAAGGAATAAGCGACTGTCCACAGGTTGTTTTGTTTATTATATTATCTGTTTAGTTATTCCTTTATTTATGTATTATTGTCATGGTTGCCTTTGTTTCGGTTATGATTACTGCTGTAGTTATTATGCCTCTATTTTGTTTCCGCTTATTATGATGATTATTGTGAGGATGAGATGATTGAAAACATTTTCATTTCGGTTATCCCTATTATTATCAGAATTATCACGTCATCGTGTCTAATATTTTATATTTCACCCCCCCCCCCACGCCGTCTATTTAGAGTTATGTGGAAACAGACGTGTGTATATCTAAACTATTTCA
>NC_051409.1:40585406-40585653 GCF_015228065.2 Penaeus monodon | reverse complement strand
TCGAGTATCTTGTATGTGTTGTGGCGTTGTGCTATACAAGTAGTGATCTGGTTTATACTAACATTCTCTTCAATGTGGCTGAGATATTAGGAGTGTTTTCCATAAAGGTTGATATGTGCTAGTTTATTCTGGCTTTCTGTCTGTGTTTGACGATGACAATTGCGTGTTGTGTTTAATTCTTCTATTTATTTATCATATTTTTATGTGTTTTTCTAACTAATTTTTGTGTGTTTTCTGCTTGTATCAT
>NC_051409.1:40584618-40584709 GCF_015228065.2 Penaeus monodon | reverse complement strand
CTTTAATCCTTTTAAGTGTGTGAAAAGGAAGTTTGATATGAAATGTGAAAGGAAAGGAATCGTGATTTTTATATTTTATAGAAGATGCATT
>NC_051409.1:40583921-40584368 GCF_015228065.2 Penaeus monodon | reverse complement strand
AATTCATTCATTTAATAGTACTTAAATATTTCTTTTCCCACGTGGAGTTAAGAGGCATGGCGGGATATTGAGAAATATATATCTCACCATCTTGACTCTTAAAAGCGTCGCTGTTATGAACCTATTATTATCTATAATTTATGACTATGGCCCCACAAAAATTTATGCCCTTCAGCGTTAATCTTACTATAAGAAATTATTCTTTTAATTTTTGCCTTCAAGAGAGATGGATGCCCTTCTTATAATGCAAAACGGCCCTACAGCTGTTGAACCTGATGGCATAGGCGTACACAGACTTACATACAAACAACCATGTACGTTTGTGTACGTAATTACATGGATGATAAAAGAGCAGGTGATTCTTAAGGGATTTTGGAGACCTTAATATCCTGGAAATATTGTTGACAATATAAAGATAACTACCCATCATGATTATATTTTTTACTA
>NC_051409.1:40583460-40583811 GCF_015228065.2 Penaeus monodon | reverse complement strand
TCATGAGTCTATGGGCATATGTCTATGTGTATAAGTGCGTGTATGTCATCACATACACATCCATTAGGATAAAAGGATTCCTATTCTATATAATTAGCGGTAATTGGTGTTTACAAAGAGACAGATAAAAGTTTCTTTCTACTGTTCTTATGGTCCTCTTTTATCGCTTATTTTTGTTGCTTCTGTTGGTTTTGTCATCATTAGGAGAGTTTAGTACTGAGGTAATTGCGGTTAAGTATTGTGGTAATTACAGAGTCTTTCGTAATCCAAAAGAATTGAAGTTTTATTCTATTTCAGTTTTGGATTTTTATGCAATTCACCGCAGACTCATACATACACAAATGCACAAGA
>NC_051409.1:40582510-40583116 GCF_015228065.2 Penaeus monodon | reverse complement strand
CACGTGTGTGCTTCGTCATAAGTGAGATCTTACGAGACGAAGCAAAGGGACTTAAGAGGTATAAAATTAAATCCTAAATCCACGTTTCCGCCAAAGAGGAAATTCATCGAGGTGTATAATCGGTGAATTATCATTATTCATTTTATTCTTATTCACTGTAATATACAAGTGGCTTCTCCTATGATATATATTCCGGTCCCGAGACGAGAGGCTTTGAAGATTTGGGCAAGAATACGAAATATGAAGTAGGGGGAGAGGGAGGAGGGGAGGTAGGGGAGGTGGGAGAGGAAAGGGTGTAGGAAAGTTAAGAGTGAGAGGGAGAGGGAGGAGGGGAGGTTGGGAAAGTTAAGAGTGAGAGGGAGAGGGGAAAAGGTGTAGTTGAGTTAAGGGTGAAGATGAGAAAGGGGAAAGGGGAAAGGAAGGGATAGGGTGCAGGGGAGTTTAGGGTAAAGAGGAGAGGAGAGTGGGTCGTGACGTTGAGCTAGGGTGTATAATGGGGAAGGAAAGGGTTGATTAAAGGGGGTACATAATAAAAGGAAAGGATGTTTAGAGGCAGAGGAAAAGGCGGATGGGATTATGGGGAAAAGGAAGGGAGGGTTTACAGCC
>NC_051409.1:40582330-40582396 GCF_015228065.2 Penaeus monodon | reverse complement strand
TCTGGAAGCGAGGAAAGATAGAGGGGGTTGGAGGGATAAAGAGAATAAGCGTTTAGAAGCAACGTT
>NC_051409.1:40582054-40582284 GCF_015228065.2 Penaeus monodon | reverse complement strand
GGTCAGAAGCAGTTCATGCCTTGCAGATGGGATCGTTTGGAATCAGATTTCTTGTCGTCTTTTCCTCCTCTTCTCCTCCTTTATATTTTTCTTTTTTTCTCTCTCTCTTACGGCATTCTAACGGTATCCTTCCTTCCGTCCTTTTGTCTCCATAATGCCTATCCCTTTATCCATGGATATAATCCTTCCTTCCCTCGCGACCAGAGAGATTCAGGTCTCGGCATTTCATG
>NC_051409.1:40581713-40581828 GCF_015228065.2 Penaeus monodon | reverse complement strand
CATCGGTGCAGGTGCTTCATTTGCGCTCATCTTTCGACTCATCGCTTTTCCATTGTCTTGCAGCGTGCAACACAGATGGCAACACTTAGGCACTCAATTATACTACTATTTTTGG
>NC_051409.1:40580468-40580693 GCF_015228065.2 Penaeus monodon | reverse complement strand
CCAAATTTTCACACGAACCTGGCGGCATTACCAGGCTAAATCATCAAAACAAAAAAAGTTATTTAGAGGAAAAGATTCTGGCGTCAGAGAGATGAAATCCCCTTGGGATCACGAGGGCACGCGGGGGAAGAGCAATGGTCGTCTGTTTATTAGTTGGCAGTAGGTGAAGCTCTTGCCAAAGTGATATATTTGAAGTGACTAGTAGTATGATAATCTGAAGTAGGT
>NC_051409.1:40579338-40580199 GCF_015228065.2 Penaeus monodon | reverse complement strand
TCTAGCATCTTTGTCATACGCTGGAAATAGGAATATAAATGCAGGTATTAACGCTGGGGAATTACAGCACACTGCTGAAATCATTAACAACAAAGTCACGGTACTATAATATTTTGTTTTTCACCAAAGGGAATCCTCTTTGAAATCTTTTTTTTTCCATTTCTTAGAGTGTATCAATTAGCAATTCATAAAGGCTGTCTTAATTGCCTTTGTTGATTAATAAAAAAAACGTGTTTATTCACCTGATCGATTATTGACTTACTCATTTCTAACTGCATATATACTCGGACATTAATGGGGATCTTAATGATGATTGCCACCGGAATCATTAACGTAATGCTAATTGTAGTTGTAACAACATTATTAGAGTGGAATTACGAATTTCTGTTAATCAATATTAATGATAAATATTATAATAGATAAATATCATGAGATTTACTACGTGAAATTGTACTAACGACAATACTCAACTCAGAATAAATAAGTTAGTGAAAGTCCCTATAAATGATAATGATAATTAAAAATTAAACACTTTACTTCTTCATAAAGTGATAATAACAATAACACTTCACCATAACAATCAATTAGATTTTGGGCAAACACCGAAGAGAGAATAACGTACGCTCGTAGGCTCAGGACGCCATAATTCGCACAACATTTGCACACTAATCGCACACCTCATATTAGCTTTCCAGGCTGTCAGTTTCTCCCGCCGCATACACTGTGACAAGCTTACAGCGTCCGCTTTAGACACGTATCCGTTTCCTTTGTGGACAATGAGGCACTTATAGCTTCTGGTGGAAATGCTCGCTTTCTATAGACACGGTACTTAATGCTCCATTAACCTCTAAGTCATTGGGT
>NC_051409.1:40578960-40579262 GCF_015228065.2 Penaeus monodon | reverse complement strand
GGTAGGAGAGTTGTGTATATCATGTGGGGATTTGTTTGAAAGTATGTCGCATACGTATAAAAAGCATATATGAGCAAAGCATATATGAGTCTCTGCGCATGTACATGCATATTTTAATGTAAATACATATAAGTCGTATCTCTCTTCACAGACACAGAACGACACAAACATTGCAAACTAAATAAGCACTTTCAGGCCGTTTTATAAATAGTTCACAAGTCTTTTCCCCTTTGACAGCCTCTGGGGTATAAAAAGGTTTTCAGAAGAGAGGGAGAGGTTGAGGTAGGAGAAAGAGAGGTGCA
>NC_051409.1:40578800-40578914 GCF_015228065.2 Penaeus monodon | reverse complement strand
GACTCTGTGTGTGTGAGATGCTTTTGTTCTCTGCTTAAATAAGGAGAAAAAAGTGCACAAAGATGCGGGTCCGAATTTGTGTTTTTTCTAATGTTCCTTGTGACTGAGAAGGCG
>NC_051409.1:40578192-40578307 GCF_015228065.2 Penaeus monodon | reverse complement strand
TAATCCCCAGCAAGGAATCCATCGATAGTTACAAAAATCTGTCCTGCACGTGGGTAGCTATTTTTAATCCTCTTCTCCACGGGGAAAGTGCTACACAATTAAAAGGAAAAAGTTA
>NC_051409.1:40577651-40577786 GCF_015228065.2 Penaeus monodon | reverse complement strand
TTTTGTTTCTTTTGACTTCCACTTCCTTTGTCCATCGCTCGGCTGCTTAGTGCTCTGGCGAGCGCTTGGGCACGATCAACTTCGGTGCGCTGTGGGAGGAATTCATTATTGTGCTCTATATGGCATTAACAACCC
>NC_051409.1:40577055-40577246 GCF_015228065.2 Penaeus monodon | reverse complement strand
CATGAGGGTAGCCTCGTCCAATGGTTATAAACATCTTTAAGTATTGATGACTAGCATATATACGTATTATATATTTCTTTTTTTTCTTTACACTTTTTTCTTTGGTTTAATGACCGTAGTTGTCTCTCTATTATCCACTTGCCCGTGTTTCTATTTTCTGTTCCAGTTACTTTTCATCCGCTCTTAAAATA
>NC_051409.1:40576197-40576992 GCF_015228065.2 Penaeus monodon | reverse complement strand
GCCCTTTATTCTACCTCTCCTCCTCATGTATCTTCCTCTTACCTCTTGCCCTACTCCTCTTACTTTTCTCACTTTCCTCTTCCCTTGCTTAATCCTCGCACTGTCTCTGTCTCCTTTCCTTCCATCATCTCATTTTTACCTGTTTCATATTCATCATATCTTCTTCCGCCGCTTCCTGTCACCCAATAGTTTTAAATCTTTTTCCTCATCCTTTTACCTTCTTCTCTTCTCTTCTCTCTCTGTTCTGTATACTCTCCTCATTGTTTCTTCTTTTCATTCTATCCTTTTTTTTCTATCCCTCTCTTTCTCCCTCTTCTTTTCATCTTATGGTTCTGTTATCGTCCTCTCCCTCTTACTTTCCTTTTCCTCATATCATACGTCTTCTCTACTGTTTCCTCTTCCTTTTTCTGTCGTATTCTTCTTCTCCTCAGCAAACTCCCTTTCTCTTTTGTCTCTCTTGTCGTTCCTTTCTGTTTTCTTTTCCTTCTTTCCGTAGTTCTTTCCTCTCCCTCTTCGTCTTTCTTTCCTGTTCCCTCTTTAATCCCTTCCTTGTCTCTATGTTCCTCTCCTTCTCTCCTCTTCCCTCTTTCCTACCTTTCCTTTTCTCTTCACATTCTCTCTCTCTCTCTTTCTCCCTTTTCCTATCTCTTCTTCCTCATCTCAGAATCAAAGTACTTTTTTTAGGCAAGACATAAACTATGACACAAGGAGGAGAGAAAATGCTCTCGCCTGTCTCGAGATGATCTCTCAGGAATAACTTTCGTCTCGGAAACTGAAGGTCTTCCGGCTGATGAG
>NC_051409.1:40575816-40576092 GCF_015228065.2 Penaeus monodon | reverse complement strand
AGAAAAGATAAAAAGGAGGAGGAGAAGATAAGGCGAAGATAAGGAGGGAAGGATAAGGAGGAAGATAAGATAGGAAGGAGAAGATAAGGAGGAGGAGAAGAAGATAAGAAGGAGAAAGAGATAAGGAGGAGTAGAAGATGAGTAAAAAGAGGAGAATATAAGGAGAAGGAGAAGATAAGGAGGAAGATGCTTAAGAGGCAGACGATACAGAAGAACTAGAATAAGCATAAAATGTTGAAGATGAAGAAGAAAAGGGTTAAGAACAGGAAGGTGAGT
>NC_051409.1:40574792-40575769 GCF_015228065.2 Penaeus monodon | reverse complement strand
TGGAGAAGAGATGATGATCCTCCAGGAATAAACCTGGTGTGGCATTCGTGGACGAAGGAGAGAAGAGAAGGAGGAATGTGATAAAGACGAAAAAGATGGAGAAAACGTACAAACAGAAGAGGAAGAAGAGGAAGGGGAGAAGGAAGGGAGATTTTGAACAATGAGATGGAGTAGAACAGGAAGATGAGGATAAAGAGAGAAAAGGAAGAATGGAGAAGTGAAGATGATGTTCTAGGAGATGAAAAAGAGAGAAAAAAAATAGAATGATGAGGTGGAAAAGAGGAATAAGAGGAGGAAAGAGGTAATGATGAGAAGGAGATGATAAGTGGAACAGAAGAAGGGAAAGGATATAAAAGAGAAGAAGAGGAAGAAGTAGAATAGAGGGAAAGAAGTAGATGAAAAAGAAGTTGAGGATGAGGAAGAAGAAAGGACGAAGAAAAAGGAAAAAGAAAAAGGAAAGAGGAAAGAAGTGAGGAAAGTAGAGAAGGAGAAGAAAAAGAGAGATGGAAGTAAGTACCAATAGCAGTAATAAGAATATCTAGATAAAGATGAGAATCAGGAAGAATACAGCAAAGCTATATGAAACTAGAATAAGAATAAGAAAAGAAAATAAGAAGAGAAAAATATAAATAGTAAGATGAGAAAGGGAATGTATAAGAAAGAAAAAATAAAATTAAGGATGACACTAATAATGATTACAGAACAATAAAAAGAAATAGTGAAAACAGAAAATGGCATTAATAGAATTAAAAGAAGCAACAAAGAAAAAGAAACACAAGAAAACAAAGGAGCAAAAAACAAAAACAAATGAACCAAGGAAGACATCGCGAAACACTGTATACGTTCTAGACGGCGAGGTCTTAGAAAACGACAGGGAGCCTAATCCCCGGATGTATGTGTTTTCGCAAATTGCGTATACGTTCTAGACTTAATGGAGGGAGTCGAAATTCTCTAGACTTTACAGGTGGGTGTGATGG
>NC_051409.1:40574316-40574617 GCF_015228065.2 Penaeus monodon | reverse complement strand
GTGGAGAGCTGTAGAGATACCAGGAGAAAGAAGGAGAGGAGAGGGAGATTAGAAGGGAAGGAGAGAGGGAGTTGATAACGTTAGAGATGACAGAGGGGGGTAGGGAGAGAGAAATAAGGAGAGGAAAAGGGAGGAAAAAGAAGAGGGAGAGGTAAGGGAGGTAGGAGGTTAATTAGGCATCTATATAGTAATTGAATCTTTTTTTCCCAAAATGTATATGATTAATCAGGAAAAGTGTGTTTTCGCTTTCCGGGTTTATGAAAGGTATACGTTCTCTTTTTCTCTTCTCTTCTTATGTTAG
>NC_051409.1:40574055-40574223 GCF_015228065.2 Penaeus monodon | reverse complement strand
GTGTGAGTGTCTGTGTACAACACGCGCATGAATATGACTCATGGAAAAATCACAAACCATGGATCTAAAAATATTCCTTCTTGATTGATGTGATTCTTATTAGCACTGTGGGACACAATCTTTGATAGAAAGTAAATAACATGTAAGAGACTGAAAGACAGAAAATAA
>NC_051409.1:40573557-40573698 GCF_015228065.2 Penaeus monodon | reverse complement strand
AAAACTCGTAAACAAGGTTGACGAATTGGTAAAAGTCTGCGTACTCGTGTGGGAGAGTGCTTGTCTGGAAATAGCCAAAAGTGTGCTTTTTATTTTATCAATCTTTATGCCTCAACGGTTGTTTGGTACATGTGTGTGTGT
>NC_051409.1:40573215-40573415 GCF_015228065.2 Penaeus monodon | reverse complement strand
ATATAAGAAGTGAGTATTTGCACTATTTTTTTACGTGTCTTTCGTAATCTTTTCACTTTAACTTAGAATGACAGGATAAAATAAAGAATATTTGCTCTTGTGCCATGAATAGATATTCAAAAGTAAAGATACTTTCCAAGCACAACTTTTCAAAGGATTTGTCAGCATAAGAAGATAAGTATTGATGTAATGCTCTATTT
>NC_051409.1:40572130-40572654 GCF_015228065.2 Penaeus monodon | reverse complement strand
CTCCATTCGCTGGCAATTACCTTCCTTTCTTTTCTCTCATCATTTTCGTCAGCGTTTGAAAAATAAACAGATAAATCCCTCTCTGGCAACATCATCTTCCTCGACAGCCTTGTCTTTCTCTTTTCTTTCACTTTTCCTTTTTTTGGGGGGTTGCTGTTGTTTTCTCGCTTTCGTTTTTTTTTTTTTTTACTTTCTTTTTGTCATTTTTCTTTCTTTCTTCTTTTTTATTCCTTTTTTCATTCTAATTCTACTACGATTATCTTTTTTTTCTTGGTTTCCATTTTTCTACATATATATTTATCTTGATTCATGTTTCCTTTCTTCATATTCATAATCTCCTAACTTTTTTTTCTATATCTTCTTCATTCTTCCTTCTTACTCTGTTTAACTTTTCTCTCTTCTTCCTTTTCATTTTCTTTATCTTTTTCCTCTTCCTTCTTCATTTTCCTTTTTTTTTCCTTCCGTCCCATCGAATTGATTAACCGTGAGAGAAATGGGAGGAATTTTCAAGGGAAATTATGTAA
>NC_051409.1:40571367-40571575 GCF_015228065.2 Penaeus monodon | reverse complement strand
AACAAAATCTTCACCATAATAAAAGAAAAAGTTTTGAAAAAGGACAATGAACAAAACGAAGAAAAAAATCGCTTTAAAACTAATTAAAGTTGTCTACCATATCTCTTTACACAAGCACGCTGTTTATCCATTCTGCAATTCTGTTGTCAACTGTTTTGATCTCCTGCACGTGAGCATCTAGGAGGGAGACAGATACAGGGGTGAGGAG
>NC_051409.1:40570677-40570806 GCF_015228065.2 Penaeus monodon | reverse complement strand
ATAAGTCAGAATCCCTTTTCCCGGTCTTTGCATCTCGCTTATCACATTCTAAGATGGAGGCAAGGGAAACTGTCCTTTTACTTGATCTCTGCTTTTTATTTCCGTTTTTTATCATATTCTTTCGTGTTA
>NC_051409.1:40569733-40569869 GCF_015228065.2 Penaeus monodon | reverse complement strand
TAAATAAAAAGCGAGTCAGGAAGAGACTATCCGAGAAAGGGGCCGGATGTCAACAAGGTCGGTGCTCTGGCTTAAGATTCGACTAAATTCACCTTTATTGTCATCCTGGCGAGATTTTATCTCGTCGTTAACAAAA
>NC_051409.1:40568351-40568415 GCF_015228065.2 Penaeus monodon | reverse complement strand
ATGTCTCCGTCCCTCGCTTTTCCTCTCTGCCCCATGTATTGCTTTACATTTTTTTTTTTTTCAA
>NC_051409.1:40567944-40568103 GCF_015228065.2 Penaeus monodon | reverse complement strand
AGCAGTCAGACGCGGTGAGAATAATCGCCCAACATTCGTCCCGGTGATGAATGACGTCACGGCAAGAAAGAAGCGGCGAGGACGTCAGAGCGGATTAAGAGACGCACGTACGAACAGACACACGGATGGCCGGAATGAGCATGCGTGTACGTGTTATGA
>NC_051409.1:40566735-40567709 GCF_015228065.2 Penaeus monodon | reverse complement strand
TATGAGGGGGAAAGGATAGGGACAGAGGGAGGAGGAGAGGATAGAGAGGAGGAGGAAGGGAAGGGGCGAGGGGAGGAGTTCCTTTGGTGGATAGAGAGTGAGGGTATGAAAAGAGGATAGACTGAGAGTGAGAGGGAGAGAGGTTAGGGGGAGAGGGAGAGGGCGGGGGAAGGGACGAAGTGGAGAGAGAAGAAGAAGGGGGAGTAAGTGGGGTCGAGAAAGGGAGGAGAGGGGAGAAGGGAATGGGAGTCCTTTGGTGGATAGAGAGCGAGGGAAAGAGAGAGTAAGAGAGAGGGGTAGAAGGAAACAAAGGGAGAGGGAGGGGGAAAAGCATGAGGTGGAGAGACACTGGTGAAATGGGAGCGGTGGATGGAGAGTGAGAATAAGAGAGGGGAAGAGAGGGAGAAAGCGTGGAAACAAGAGGGGAGAGGGTAGTGTGGGAGAGAGAAAGGGGAAAGGAAAGTGAGGAAACAGAGAGGACAGAGAGAGATGAAAGAACGGAGGGAGGGTGCTACTGGAAGAGGGAAGTGGATGAAGGTAAGAGAGGCGAACAGAGGGAGAGGGAAGGAAAAGGAAGGAGGTGGAGTGAAGAGGAAGAATGTAGTGGGTAGGCGGGGGAGAAAAAGAAGGGAAACAGAGAGGAAAGAAGAGAGAAGAGAGGAGAACAGGGAGAAAGAGAAAAATAGGGAGAGGAAGACAGAGGGAGGGTGAAAATGAAAGAGGGGGATAGAGGGGGAAGTAGGAGAGAAAAGGAGGAAAACAGGGAGAGGAGGAAGGAAAAGGAAAAGGAGGAAAACAGGGAGAGGAGGAAGGAAAAGGAAAAGGAGGATGAGGTAAACGGACGGGGGGAAATGGAGAGAGAGGAAGGTGGTAGGAACCGCAGGGTGAGTGAAGAAGGGGAGAGGCAGAGAAAGATAGGGAAAAGAGGGGAATATAGATTTTGAAAGACTCCCACTTACAGATAACGTGAGCGC
>NC_051409.1:40566079-40566628 GCF_015228065.2 Penaeus monodon | reverse complement strand
GAAAAGAACAACAGCAAAATAACTAGACAGAAACAGAAATGAACTTAAAACATGCCACAGTAATTACTCTTAGATTCCATGAACTTCATCCCATTACCTCCCTTCGCCTCTACACTGACGGTCATTTCCCTCGCTTCCTCCTCAGTGCAGACCAACGAATCGAATCCGAATACCCGAACCTCAAAACGAGATTCCGAAACACCTCAGCGAAAACCCACGCGATCCCACAAGGAGTTCGAAACAAGGTTCACACTCGAAACACCGAATAATATGAAACGCGAAACAACTCTCATTCCAAACGAAGCTGCTTCTCTCGCTGTCGAAAGTAGAGAGAGACCAAACACAAGGTAACGACTAAAGTCTCTTGTGAGGAATAGTTTCGTCTCGTTAACGCAAGTCGATATACAACAGAATGCAAATCCGAGAAAATAGGAAAGTTGGACAGTTACTCGCCTCGATCCTCTGTTGCGTAGCCACGAGACTTGTTCACACCTTGAACTTGCTGTTGGATTTTGAAAATTATTTGCGGTGATGAGGAGGCTGGTCTTT
>NC_051409.1:40565204-40565507 GCF_015228065.2 Penaeus monodon | reverse complement strand
CACTACGTACACATAAAATGCACTGAAGGTCAGGTGTTAAAAGCAAGGCTCTTAACACATGCTCAGCATCTTGACTTTAGAGACACGGAAAACATGAATGAGCTGAGATTGAAGTCATGATTTATGAATGAGTCTTGAAAAGTACGTGAGATGGAAATGTATAAACAAAAAAGTAGGTTCGAAAACCCTCATAGAAATATGTATAAGCGATCGGAAGATTTTTATATATACACAAGAAAGAATTTCGAGAGACACAAAATAAGAACATGTTGAGTTTGTTACTAGGCGAGGAGGAATGTCTGC
>NC_051409.1:40564196-40564992 GCF_015228065.2 Penaeus monodon | reverse complement strand
AGGGACAGACATGAAAAAGAGATATAGAGTGGGTAAGGAAAGTATGGGTGAAGGAGTGGGAGGGGAAAAGGGGGGGAGGGGATAAAACGGGATATGGGGGCGGGGGGGGGGGTATGGAATTCCAAAACCCTGGACAATTGGTTAACTTTTCCTCCATGTCTTTAAGAGCAGTGAGGTACGAGAGGAAACGCTTTTGTTTTTATCTCTCTCTTCTTGTTTCATTCTCTTTTTCCCTCTTTCTTCTAGTTTTCTCCTCCTCTCCTCTACCTTGTTGTTAATATCATCATTGGTATTTTTTATTGTTATCATGATTATCAATATTCTTTTATTTACTTCATTTCTATCTCTCTGTATCTTTTCTTAGTATTATTCATTCTTCTCTCTCTTATCCTTCACCTTCTTTCATTCTTATTATAATTATATTTTTCTACTTCCTCTTCGTCTTCCTTTTCTTTTCCTTATGTATTTTTTATCATTATTTCCTGCTCTTCCTTCTACTTCTTTTCTTCCTTTGCAGTTTCTCCTTCCTTCCACCATCCTCTTCTTCTTTTTTCCTCATTATCACCATATTCTTCCTCTTCTTCTCCTTCTTTTTCTGTAAATATTCTCGATTCGTTGGATATTCACAAGTAAGTTGAATTAGCGAAGAATAGAAAGCAACACATGGTTCATTTTTTAAAATCGAAGTAAAAGGAAGAAATGCGGCATATTGTCGTATCGAATATGGCAAGCATTTTATACTTTAATAATGGATGGGCGTGGCCATGTGGTCAGAGATAAGTCTTTCTATGAGTAA
>NC_051409.1:40563726-40564001 GCF_015228065.2 Penaeus monodon | reverse complement strand
CCATAAAAGTAAGCCAATAAAAATATATACCAAAATAGAAAAATATCATCGATTCTGATAAAGATAAGAACTGGCCAGTATTCAAGAAAAACATTATTTCCCCTTCAGACTCCTTTTATTTTGCCTATGTACATTTGCTGTGACAAATGAGAAACGCAAGTTAATTGGAAAATGAATTATTTTGTTTTTACTTCTAAATATTCCTTTTTTTTTTAATTCAGTACGATGCACATATATTTCGGAAACTGAATACAAACGCGGGCACGCTAATATAA
>NC_051409.1:40563325-40563468 GCF_015228065.2 Penaeus monodon | reverse complement strand
CGAGGAAATATCTCCCTCAAAAGCAGCATTCGGCCGATGATTGAATGTACTTTTGTTTCTTCCTTTGGTTTAATTGTTTGAAGAGTGATCGAGTACAGTCAATAATGCCGTGTCCGGTGCCTGTTCATCCGCTGTGATGAAAC
>NC_051409.1:40561737-40561966 GCF_015228065.2 Penaeus monodon | reverse complement strand
GAGCAAAGTGCCAAAGATCGACCCACAAACACAAAAACCAAGCGACTCAGAGAGAAAGCTGAAAGAGTGAAACAGATTTGACAGAACCCAGTAAACACCGGTATACGAAGGGACGCGAAACCCCGCAATGGCGTGACAACCGCATTGTGTTCGAAACGTGACAAGATCAGTTATTTCCCCCCCACGTGTGTGTGTGTGTTGGCACGCATGCATATAATCGTGGTTTACC
>NC_051409.1:40561467-40561715 GCF_015228065.2 Penaeus monodon | reverse complement strand
GATATTTCCGTTGATTATTACATTCCCTATAACTGCGATTGATGTTCTTTTCTATTTTTCTTTCTTTTAATGACGTGTCTGTTTAGAAAAAAAAAGACTTAAGAGATATAAAGAGCGAAGCGAATGAAAGAGAAGGATTGAAGGAAGGAATTTAAAAGCACAAAGATAACACATAGAACACGCAGGGTTTCGGACACGCTCGCATGTCATGGCAGCCATAATTCTAAGAGTTGCTCCGCCAGAGCTCA
>NC_051409.1:40560783-40560859 GCF_015228065.2 Penaeus monodon | reverse complement strand
TCATTCAACATTTACGCAAGGAAGAAAAAAAAGTTAAATGAAAAATACCAAATGATGAGATAAAATGATGATTAGA
>NC_051409.1:40560591-40560683 GCF_015228065.2 Penaeus monodon | reverse complement strand
TCAGTTTAAGTAATAGATTAACAAAGTACTACTGGTCGTATGTACACTCTTTTGCACGTTGTACAACTGTTTGAAAAAGGAGATGTGGGTCA
>NC_051409.1:40560455-40560522 GCF_015228065.2 Penaeus monodon | reverse complement strand
TTATGGGTCATTTCTTTGCTGTTCAAACCGAATTTATGTGTTAGTTTTGTCGAACCGTTTGGTAAGT
>NC_051409.1:40559839-40560020 GCF_015228065.2 Penaeus monodon | reverse complement strand
CTTCCATGCGCCATGAAGACCGTCATGAGCTCATTCGAATTTATTCCCGAAATAAATTGCCCCAAAATAAAGAGGAAAAGTCAGCTGAAGTCACGAGTGGGGGACACGCACTCGGCCGCGCATGCGCAGACGGGCACTGCGCAAGAGAGTCCGAAATTATGCAAGAGAATGCGAGAAAACG
>NC_051409.1:40558842-40559021 GCF_015228065.2 Penaeus monodon | reverse complement strand
TGTATTACCAATAGTGTTCTCTCCCGCACAACGAATGCAACGCTGGCAATTGCACGAACGCCGAAATGATGAGAAGTCGTGCAGGCGGATTAACCTTAGGCGAACGACGACAGGAAGGGGGATGTGAACGTATGTGAACGTGCACGTTTATTTCGATTTTGATTGCTTGTTTGCTTGTC
>NC_051409.1:40558414-40558561 GCF_015228065.2 Penaeus monodon | reverse complement strand
AAGAGAGTCATGCATATAGCAGAACACGAATACATATTGAAACAGAAACGCGCGTGTTGTTAGCTCTTACATACCAAATTTATTTACGAGTTACCTGTACCTGCACCTAAATGAAAAATTATTTACTTCCAAGCCATATTAAAATGT
>NC_051409.1:40557227-40557591 GCF_015228065.2 Penaeus monodon | reverse complement strand
CATAACATAATAACGAAGACGAGAGCTAGAATAATTAGAAAAAAACAAATAACAATAATGAAAATGAATATAATATAACAGAATTATTAAAGGAAACGAGTTTACAATTCACCCCACGGTTTGGTATGCATGACTGATGAGTTGATTGCATGACTGTCACAAGATATATGTCCTCCCATAAGGTGCTTGATTTAATGTTCCTCATGACGTAACCATTATATGCGGAGGGAGAAAGAGGAAAGGAGGGAGAAGGAAAGAAAGTGTGTGAGAGAGAAGGAAGAGTGGGAAGAAGTTAGAGAGAGATGGAGAGAAGGGAGAAGGGAAGGAAAGAAGCGAGGGAAGAACTTAAATGGAGGGAGGAAGG
>NC_051409.1:40557043-40557138 GCF_015228065.2 Penaeus monodon | reverse complement strand
TAGAAAGACTGCGTGAGACTGACAGACGAGGAGGCAGAGCAACACAAAGGGAGAAGAGCGAAACGTGAGAGACAGAAAAGTGAGTAGGAACACGT
>NC_051409.1:40556800-40556962 GCF_015228065.2 Penaeus monodon | reverse complement strand
GCATTACTCACCACCTCGATAAATCCAATGTCATTAATTTTCGTTCAGCAAAATGCAATTTTTCATTAGGTTTATAATACGCATTAAAGTGTATCTTATACTTTAATTATCTGTTGTTTGCGTGGCACTTCATGCTCTTCTCATCTGTCATATGATGTAATG
>NC_051409.1:40556161-40556349 GCF_015228065.2 Penaeus monodon | reverse complement strand
CCTCCTCCTAACCCTATCTCTCCTCCCGTTTAATCTCCATTCTTTCTCGCCTTTTATCCTCCTCCCTCCCTCTCCTTTATCCTTCTTGTCTCTCTTCCTCCGCTACCTCTCACTTTTTCCCTCCTTCACCTAATCTCTCTTCTGTTTCTCCCTTTTCTCTTCTCCCCCTCCTTCGCTCGAGTCGCAGC
>NC_051409.1:40555848-40556070 GCF_015228065.2 Penaeus monodon | reverse complement strand
CTTGATACCTTGAAAGGTCACATAAATAAAAACAAAAACAAAATAAAAACAAGTATAAAAAGCCATAAATCGCGTCTGTTCTTGCGCGCACAAAGACCCACGCCCACTCGCAAAGACGCTGCATGTACATTCTGATTAAGGTTGGCGAACGCTTATATACTTGCTTGTATATTCTGAGCTCTCGCTTGCACCTGCACACGAATAGGGTGTATGTGACCGTGA
>NC_051409.1:40555407-40555549 GCF_015228065.2 Penaeus monodon | reverse complement strand
TGACATACGGCTTTCTCTGGCCTTGCTCTAAAACCCAGAACTAACGAGGAATTCTGTATGCGTTGTTCCTTCACTTGATATATGGGATTTTGATACTTAAAAACAGCTTTTATGCCCCCTATATAAATTTCTGGTTTCATGA
>NC_051409.1:40555171-40555307 GCF_015228065.2 Penaeus monodon | reverse complement strand
TAAATACGGAGAGAGAGAATGTTATGGTTATCAGTTTTATTGTATATATTGAATCATTATTGCATTTTGCTTCTTTTCTTTTACAAGTTCTGTATGATAATTATATGCCTTGCGCTTGCTCGTATATATAATGACC
>NC_051409.1:40554569-40554970 GCF_015228065.2 Penaeus monodon | reverse complement strand
TCCTAGCTTCCATCCTCGCTATTTCTCGCACACTAACCCAATTTCTGAACCAACATATCACCATCTGTGTCTGGAAATAAATGTGTGATTTTTACCCCGCGATATCAAATAGCAAAATTATTGTTGATTTTTTAACAAATGCACCTGAAGCAACATTCATTGATTTTGAAAATTTTAATCTGATTAACATCGAAGGCAAATTTAATTTCAGACTTTTTGGTCGTTTTTGCTGTATTTTGACAAATATATCGCATGTCATTGGGCGTCCAGTGATCAGTTTATATGTAATCTCTAAATATATATAAAATGTCACAAAAAATCACATGTAAACATACAGTGAACAAACATAGGTAGGTGGAGAACACACACATGCTTTCTATCATATTACCTATTTAGTCAAA
>NC_051409.1:40554184-40554262 GCF_015228065.2 Penaeus monodon | reverse complement strand
GGGTCGCCAGTACAGTATATTCAGAGAGCCAGCTACTTAATAGCTGTTTAAACACAAGTAGAACTATAGCACTAGGAA
>NC_051409.1:40553644-40553782 GCF_015228065.2 Penaeus monodon | reverse complement strand
TGAATGTTTTTTCTTCATTTATTTAATCATTTTCTTTGCCTGTTCTTTTGCCATGAAGAAGCAATCATTGCCATATTCAAGTGTCAGTTCCACACGTTTTACTTAAATGGTTTCGTTCATTTGCGTTGCTTTATTTTC
>NC_051409.1:40553520-40553595 GCF_015228065.2 Penaeus monodon | reverse complement strand
TTTTTGCATAGGCGGGAATGAAAAAAAAAATGAATAGGCTGTGAAAAGAATTAAACAAGAGTGAGAGAAAGGGAA
>NC_051409.1:40553072-40553338 GCF_015228065.2 Penaeus monodon | reverse complement strand
GGGGCGATAAGCAAAAAAGGAGAGGGGAGGGGAAAAGAGGGAGGAACGGAAGAGGAAAAGGAGAGGGGAGGGGAAAAGAGGGAGGAACGGAAGAGGAAAAAGGAGAGGGGAGGGGAAAAGAGGGAGGAACGGCACGTAGAGAGGGGGAGGGGAGGGGAAAGCCTGGCGGAGCTGCAAGAACGAGAGGGGGAGGGGAAGGGAAAGGAGGGAGGAAGGGTATGAATAAAAAGAGAGGGGAAGGAGGCAGTAGGGAGACACAACAAGGG
>NC_051409.1:40552884-40552987 GCF_015228065.2 Penaeus monodon | reverse complement strand
GGGAAAGTAGCATCACGAGTACCTGTTGAGTGGAGAGGGAAGCGGGAACGATGACATGGGAAAACCATAACAGGAACAGCACTTTTTGCTTATTTCCCCCCGT
>NC_051409.1:40551851-40551931 GCF_015228065.2 Penaeus monodon | reverse complement strand
CCCAACGAGCCAGGATACAAACATAAAAAAGGAAATTTTCACTTTATCGCTCAGCGTAGCTTAGACCTGTTGGATAAGGT
>NC_051409.1:40551262-40551513 GCF_015228065.2 Penaeus monodon | reverse complement strand
GCAAAGTAACAAAAGAAATCTTAATGCCTCGTTCTTTCCCTCCCCTTTTAATCCCGTTGCACTATTTGTATTTACTAAACACACAAAGAAAAAAAAATGTGAAAGAGAAGAAGAAACTATATTTTGAAATATAAGATGTTATGATAAAAATGTACAAACTAATTATATATTCAATGAAGCAAACCGTCAATATATTATAAAGCAAAATATGCCTATCATTAGAACAACAAAAATACAATTGTTTCTAAAAC
>NC_051409.1:40550919-40551088 GCF_015228065.2 Penaeus monodon | reverse complement strand
CACAAAAACACGTTAGCTCGAAACCTTGAGAGATAACAAAAGGGTTTCTGCTGTTAGTATTTGTTTTGGAGCAAGCAACGTACACCCGTGCAAAAGCTGGCAAAAGGCTTGGCTAATATATCTGTCAGGAATCACGATGATGGGAAATAGAGATGCAGGGGATGAGGAT
>NC_051409.1:40550520-40550712 GCF_015228065.2 Penaeus monodon | reverse complement strand
TTTTTTTCTCCAGTATTTTGTAACATTTAAATAATGACTTTGCAAAACTTTTTAGATCCTTTTCCTTCCCCTTCTGCCTCTCCTTCACTAAAACGGGAGGTTCGTTTTAGAATTCTTTGATGTACTAGGATGCTAAGGAGAAATTGATGGATATCAGTTTTTATAAATATTCAAAGCTTAACCTAATAAGCT
>NC_051409.1:40549873-40550142 GCF_015228065.2 Penaeus monodon | reverse complement strand
CATTGAATTATCTCCTTTTGACAGTCTCTATTCTCGCATCTGAGAGCCCGTTTGACCCTGTGACGTGTTCCTGTTTACCTGCTATTCGTGTGGTCTCGATCTTACTGTGTGGAAGGAAATTAGGTGAAGTTTGTTTACGAGTCGTGATGTGTGTGTCTGTGTGATAGAATGGGAGAGAGGAATAGAAGTGGGAAATAGGGAGAGAAAGAGAGAGAGAGAAGGAGAGTAGAAGAACGGTGAAACAGAGAAGAAGAAGGAGAAGAAAAAGA
>NC_051409.1:40549572-40549699 GCF_015228065.2 Penaeus monodon | reverse complement strand
CCTTTCAAGTATATTTACCCGAACACTCAAGTAAACAAGTATGTATTCATCAAATCTTGCTATTATCATTTTCCGAGAACGTATGAATAATCACAGCTAACCCTCAGGCTCGAGAAAACAGAATTCT
>NC_051409.1:40548778-40548850 GCF_015228065.2 Penaeus monodon | reverse complement strand
TACAAGACAGAAAAGAAAATTCAATCGTGATGTGTTTTTGTGTGTGAATTTATATACACACATTATATGTTA
>NC_051409.1:40548398-40548742 GCF_015228065.2 Penaeus monodon | reverse complement strand
ACACAGCCACAGAAACAAACATACATACGCACATACACACTCCTACCATACATCAAACGAAGCAACATCCTAATCATAAAAGGTAAAAGAAGTTGCATCTTCGAGTAACCTTTTAAAATTTCAAGGCGAGCGAAGCCTTAACGGCTGAATCCCTGCCAGAGCATTTGCATAAACAAAACATCCCCTTTGGACTTTTCTGTGATAAATGGTATCAGCGCGTGAGAGAGAGGACTGATGCTGAGGTGGCAATGCTGGCGGGCGAGCAGAGAGGAGGTGATGCATTTAGTATGGCAACACCGCGGATGAGGATGAGGATTGGAGAGAAAGTATTGAACTCCGTTGGT
>NC_051409.1:40546092-40546441 GCF_015228065.2 Penaeus monodon | reverse complement strand
ATCAGTACTTGAACTTTCCCGTGTTTTATAAGCACTGAAAGCGCATGTGCGCATGGGCGTTTACCGGCATGAGCGTGATACCTGGCGGCCTCAGCTGCACCATCGGAAGTCACATACACCGACGCGGTTACCATGGCAACCAATCCCTGATGACTGAGGCTTCTCGTTGAAAAAAGCGAGAGCTTCTTGGGCCCCCTAGGTACGCGCGACATAAATTTGTCTGCTTGATTTTATTGTTTTCATCTGCTTTATCCTTCTATTTTCTCGTGGATTTCATTTACATTTAATTTTCTAGCTCTTTATTTTATGAATTGATTAATTAAAAATTAAATTATTTTTTCCAAATTTG
>NC_051409.1:40545795-40546075 GCF_015228065.2 Penaeus monodon | reverse complement strand
TTTTTTTTTTTAAAATATATTTTTTTTCAACCTTTTATGAGAATAATTTTTTTGAAAAATTTTTTTGGCTTCCTTCCCCCTTTTTTTTTTTTTAAATTTTTTCCCTTTCCCTTTTTTTTTTTTTTTTTTTTTTTTTTTTACATTTTTATACGTCTTTTTTTATTTTTATTTATTATTTTTTCCTGAATACTATATTGTACCCGGGATGATTCTCCACTCCACGCGGCCAGCAATACTGTGCAGCTGAAACGTCTCTTTCCACACGATTAAAATTTGACGT
>NC_051409.1:40544031-40544866 GCF_015228065.2 Penaeus monodon | reverse complement strand
TGTTTTTGAAGTGTAAAAATTGTTTTTTTGTTTTTTGTTTGGCTTTGACAAAAAGGGGTCATTTCGTATCATGTTTTGGCGAAGTGAAAAAGGAATAACAGTGTGTAGGGAGTTACTTTTTTTTGTTTTTTTGGAGGGGTTGTGGTGTGGTTTGTGTGTTTCTTTTGATTTGCGTCTTTCTGTTGCGGGGGCTTTTACCTTTGGTCTGTGTGACATAGAACCGTCAACTCAACAGCGAGACGGGGTTGAAGGGGGTTCCAGTTTTTTGGGGTCGGGAAAAAGGGAATTGTAGGGGGGGAAGGGGTGGGGAAGAGGTGGGAGAGGGGTTGGGGAAGGAGGGAAGGTATGAGGAAAAGGGAAATATATTGTTAAATAGAGATGAAGAGACAGAGAAAGAAATGACGGATAGAAACGTGACAAAAAAAGAATGGAGAAATAGGAGTAATGAAACGATAACGAAACAGGTATAAAGTATAGAGATATAAGGTAGACAGAGATAAACAGATGTATAAAGAGAAAAAAAGAGAAAAGGATAATAGCATACATGTAAATAGGTACAGAGATAAACATAGATAAACAGAAACATTAATAGACAAAAATATGCAAGGATGAAAAGATGAATCAGGTAATAAAAAGAAAAGAAAAAAAAAGTTAGATAGGAACAATACATAACGTTTCGAGGGAGACGCCATCCTTATCAGACAGTTATGTTGTCTGATAAGGAGTCCAAAATTACTCGAAACGGTATGTATTTTTCTTTTCTTATTACAGCGTTTTTTCTGTATTTTAGTTTTTTTTCCTACTCGTAAAAGGTAGAAAAGTAAATGTAGAGATA
>NC_051409.1:40543681-40543860 GCF_015228065.2 Penaeus monodon | reverse complement strand
AAAAAGAAAGAAAATGACCTGGTGAATAGAAGACTGAGAGGGACGAGAGAGGAGCTGAGGGAACGAAAAAGGGTATATGATGGAAGAGAAATGAATGAAGGCAGAGAAAAAGATGGAGGCCGTTATAGGGATTGATGATGGAAGAAAATATGCAAGAAAGATAGTAAGTGAGAGTGGGA
>NC_051409.1:40543264-40543527 GCF_015228065.2 Penaeus monodon | reverse complement strand
GCGAAGCTGAGAGAGGAAACGAAATATATTAGCTAAATATCCAAACCGGCTAATTCGAAATGACCTTAGACTCTCCGGAAGTTTCATTCGTGGATTCAAAGTCATAGAATTGGAACAGGATTCAACTTAAGTACGACAGGTTTGCATTAAATCAAATTAGATTAATGGAATGTTGCTAGATTTTAACGAGGGAATGGAAAGGAAGGCTGAATAAAAAATAGATAGATAGATACGTTCGTCAGCTTTAGTATTTATGGTATGTA
>NC_051409.1:40542234-40542775 GCF_015228065.2 Penaeus monodon | reverse complement strand
AGACATATACCTTCAACACTAAATATGACCACATGATATCAGAAAACCAGAACAGGAAATGGAGAAAGACAAGGAGAAGCAACACAGAAATATACATCAATAAAAAAGAGGGGATACGTATTATGAAAAAGCCGAAAGGCACGAAACAGACAGATTGGAAGATAAAGGTAATGGAGTGAGAGGATGGAAAACAAGCAGACCGAGGAGAAGGGGAGAAGGCGCACAGGGAAGGAGGTGATGAAGAGGAGAAAGGAAAAGATGATCAGAGGAGAACCACCCAAACCTGACGAAGGGGTTAAACGAAACGAGGAAGAAGAGAGAGGAGGGATAGAAGAAAGTGAATAAAGTAGGAGACGAATTGCATAAACGAAGTGAGAAAAAAATAGGAGAGAATGGAGAAGCAGCAAGAACTGATAAAGCGGATGATTATTAAAAATGAGGCAAAATTAAAACGAAGAGGAAAGAAGGAAGAGAGAGACATAGAAATATAGAAAAAAATGAGCTAAAAGAGAAGAAAAACTAAAGGAAAAGAAACAAGGAG
>NC_051409.1:40540962-40541647 GCF_015228065.2 Penaeus monodon | reverse complement strand
ACATACAAGGGAGAGGAGAACCTACACACGTGCTTTAGGCTCAGTCTCTTGTCGCCGTAGATTCTTCACATTCATTTTCGGATTGTCCAATAGGCTCGGCTTGCATCCACCCTACCTTATCGACGGGGTGGGTTGCCGGGTGTTAACGCTTTCTCTGAGGGGAAATTGGGAGCTGGTGGGGGTGGGGGTGAGGGTAGAAGGGAGAGAGGGAGAGAGGGGGTGGAGGATGGGAGGGAGAGGGAGGGGATGGAAAGGATAGTGATATAGAGAAGGGGAGGGGAGAGAGAGAGGGGGGGAGGGGCAAAAGGAAAGGGAAAGAGAGGGAGAAAATAGAAAGAGGGAGAGAGAAGGGAAATGGAGAAAGGGAAGAAAGGATGGGAGGTAGAGAAGGGGAAACAGAGAAAGGGAAAGGAAGATAAGGGACAGTGGTGGGGGGAAGGGGAGAGAGGGAAAGGGAAGAAAGACTGGGAGAGGGAGAGAATGTGATATAGGGGAGAAGAAGATTAAGGAAATGGAGAATTATATGGGTAAAGGGAAGAGGGAAATGGAAGGAAAAGTATAAGGAGAAGGGAAAATAAACCAATAGAAATAAGAAGGAGAAGGAAGAGCGGGAATGACGAAGGAAAAGAGGATTGATTTCTCCCTTAGGTCTTATCGAAGGGCCTTTGTTAACGCACTCGCAGAG
>NC_051409.1:40540672-40540755 GCF_015228065.2 Penaeus monodon | reverse complement strand
CAGAAACAGACAGATAGTAATAAACTCCTTTTCAATTTGGTAATCATTTTCATTTTATCTATCTATCTATTTACACATCTAAC
>NC_051409.1:40540245-40540632 GCF_015228065.2 Penaeus monodon | reverse complement strand
TTAATACTCAATTTTAGGAAATGTAACCTAGTAAGTTCGGCAACATTTTCCAAAGGCAAGGAAACCTCCACATCAAAGGGAACTTAAGTTACCTGTAATAAAGAGACTGAGCTAATTAGTAACTTAATTTAATAGAAACATATTAGTGTCTTCATAATGGAATAAGATTCTGGCAAATGATCACAAGAGGGATGGGTGGAAGGGGGGGGTGAGGTGTTTTTAAAAGATAGAGGAAGTGGGATCATTAGCATGTAATGTGACAGTGTCTGTTTATGTGTTATTTTGCATTCATCGGACCAGGTGATGGATCTGGCGTTGTATTACATCAATGATATAATACAAGAAAAAAATATTCTGCATCTCTCTGTCTCTCTGTCTCTTTATATA
>NC_051409.1:40538647-40538838 GCF_015228065.2 Penaeus monodon | reverse complement strand
ACGTACACTATGTAAGTAAATATGTACGCAGGCGGACATGCATATGTAATAGATGAAAAAGCTTCTTAGAAATGCAATGACCTCTTTTCCTTTCTTTTCATCAGGGCTCTCAACCCCTTCCCCGCCCCTGCAGCTCTCCTGCTTCCCTGGACGATACACACTTTGTCTTGCTGTGGAGTCCGGTGGCGTGC
>NC_051409.1:40537957-40538138 GCF_015228065.2 Penaeus monodon | reverse complement strand
TGATATTCCTCGGCATCGATAAACCCCTTTTTAACCGGCGTATTTCTTGCCCGTAAGAGCGTCAACAAAGTCTATAAAGCCTCGATAAGTGGAAAAGTTTAACAATCGTCTCCCTCTGTCATGGACGAGTGGTTGCCGAGTGCCTCTTTTATATCGCTTTTATGGCATTTGTACTCCGTGC
>NC_051409.1:40537477-40537695 GCF_015228065.2 Penaeus monodon | reverse complement strand
ATATAAAAAACAGACCGTGTTTTCATACAAATCTATCATAGTAACTATAAAAAAGAGTAGATCCTTGTATGAACGTGAAGGGGACAGGGAGACAGCTAGATGGATGAAAGAATCAGAAAAGGGCAGAGAGGAAAAATAAACACATCTCTGTGGTCTTATTTTTTACTTATTTTGCCCCCTTTTTCATTAACTTTTTAAAGGAAAACATAGATTTTATC
>NC_051409.1:40537021-40537137 GCF_015228065.2 Penaeus monodon | reverse complement strand
GAGATTTCCGTACAGAGAGTACGTGTACGAAAAATTCCTGTTGATGACGAGAGGAAAAGGTGCCGAGGAGTCATTTGTCTCGGGGGCGAAGAAGGGATGTCAATATAGATAATAAA
>NC_051409.1:40536801-40536954 GCF_015228065.2 Penaeus monodon | reverse complement strand
AGGAAATTGTTCAGGGAGTGTTTGGTGTTGAGGGATAGAGAAGAAGAGAGTCTTGACTGGGTGGTGATGGTGATGGCTATTGTTGAGGGATTTTTTGGTGCTGCCTTTATAGTGGTGATGATGGCTATTGTTGAGGGAATGTTGGTGTTGTCT
>NC_051409.1:40536431-40536514 GCF_015228065.2 Penaeus monodon | reverse complement strand
CTGATGTGACAATGTTAGCACTCTCTTTGTCTGTATATTTGGGTATAATTTTCTCTCTTATATTTTTCTTTTTCTCTGTATGG
>NC_051409.1:40536123-40536347 GCF_015228065.2 Penaeus monodon | reverse complement strand
CTTTTTTATCAATTTCTCAGAACTAGCAACCCGAACCCAATAATCTCTCCTTCCCTATCTCTCATTCCATTTTCCTTTCACGTAAAAAGTCTCATTTATTCTTAATTATCTTCTCCTTCCTTCCTCTCTCCTTTTGTTAATAACTTTTCCCTTCGTGGTCCATTTTCTCCACACGCGGACCTTATGTCTCCTTTCCCAGTCTGAGAATTATGCCTTTCCATACC
>NC_051409.1:40535540-40535610 GCF_015228065.2 Penaeus monodon | reverse complement strand
GATCTATGTCTGCAGGCAAGAATTTGTAAATGTATACACATAACATCTGCATGTGTATATTATTCCCTCA
>NC_051409.1:40535278-40535519 GCF_015228065.2 Penaeus monodon | reverse complement strand
ACCTTCATCTCTCCGTCCAGTTCTCTTCATCTCTTTCTCCCCCTCTACCCTCCCATTCCATTCAGTCTTTTTCATTCTTCTTTTCTCTCTTTCTTTTCTTCTGTTTCCCTGATTTCCCGTTTTCCTCACCAACGAAGCAGAAGCCAAAAATCGCTTTATTCGGACACGTAATGGCTCGAAACATTCGCATCTCCGAAACCCTCAGAGAGACTTCCTTTGCCGTTGAATGCTGCTAACTAGC
>NC_051409.1:40534825-40535048 GCF_015228065.2 Penaeus monodon | reverse complement strand
GGTGCTAATGGTGGTTAAAGTAAATTTTCTTGTTGGGTTAAAATGCACTACTTTGGGGAAACACATTTCTGATTTTTACTGATGGCTGCTTTGACTACTACGTCAGCTGATTTTGTTTATATTTGTGCTCATAAACAACCAAAATTAATATGAGATTTTCTCTATTTTGTGTGATATATTCTTATGATGCGACGAAGAAGAAAAAACGAAAAAAAGAAGAAGA
>NC_051409.1:40534566-40534794 GCF_015228065.2 Penaeus monodon | reverse complement strand
AGGAAAAGCGTAAAAAAGAAAGTCTAGTAAAAGAAAGAATAAAGATGGCACAGGAAAACATGAGGAAATAAATAAAGAGAAGAAGAAAAGAAAGAAGAGAGAAGTAAAAGAAATAAGAGAGTATAATAGAAAGAAAGAATAAAAAGTAGAAACACTTTTTTCTCTTTCTTAATTTTCCTCGTTACTTTATCTAGTTCCTCGTCCTTCTCTCTTGCTACTCTTCCTGCC
>NC_051409.1:40534259-40534422 GCF_015228065.2 Penaeus monodon | reverse complement strand
CCTATCCCCATCTTCTTTAACCTCTTCCTCGTTTTTTTCTACATTTTTCTCTCTTACGTTCTTCCCATTCTCTTCCTCTTCCTTCCTTCTCCTTCCAAGCCTCATTTTATTCTCCATTTCCTCCTCCTTACTCTTTTTTTACACGCTAAAACTCCTCTTTTTT
>NC_051409.1:40533315-40533482 GCF_015228065.2 Penaeus monodon | reverse complement strand
TTCTGAAGCCTCTCTCTCTCCAGCGTCCAGCCGTCTCCTCCATTAGCCTCGGGGCGGGAGAGGCGAGATGCACGCCCTCTAAATCTCGGGGAAATATATTAATGGCGTCATAGATTCTCTCGGCTTTCGTCATCCTTTGGCGCCTTAATAAGAAAGAGGAGAAAAAG
>NC_051409.1:40533052-40533171 GCF_015228065.2 Penaeus monodon | reverse complement strand
TAGAGGTGAGGTTATAATTATTTTTTATGGAATAGATGTCAGGTGTTGTGACGGAGAAAGTAAGTAACTTTCTTTCTTATAAGTAGGTGTGAGTACTTGAGGGGTGTATAAAAATAACC
>NC_051409.1:40532892-40532999 GCF_015228065.2 Penaeus monodon | reverse complement strand
AGAGTAGGTGTCAGGAGTACGTGGAGGATATGGACATATTCTAATTTATTTTCTTGATTAGAAAGTTCCTTTTCACAAGTAGATATTAGGTGCTGGGGGCATAAAGA
>NC_051409.1:40532638-40532811 GCF_015228065.2 Penaeus monodon | reverse complement strand
TTGATAGAGTTGTTCATTTTCTAGGGGTAATGGGGAAAACTGGGAAAACTGTAATAGTACGTTTTTTTTCAACTTTTTTCTTTTTCTTTTTTAGAGGGTGAGTGGTTAAGGAGGCTTCTGTGGGCCGGAAGAATGCAAACATCAGATAGCATTAGCGTATATCATAGCGAGGG
>NC_051409.1:40531986-40532410 GCF_015228065.2 Penaeus monodon | reverse complement strand
GATCGCCGAAGATGTCAAAGGTATATACTAAACACTTAACGACGAGGGAAGGTTTGGTGCCTAGTTGCGAATGGGTACAAGGTAGTACCAGGAATCAGGAACCTTGCCCAGCTGAAATCCTGACTGCCGTATCAGGTGATGACCTTCGGTGACCTCTCAGGGAAATTCGTGACCTCGGATTCCCCTTTGCGTCCCCCGTGCACTGGGTAGCTACTGGGGTATCGCATTCCTCCGGGCGTGACCAAGAGAGAGAATTCTAAGCAGGATATGCAATGTCAGGAATAGAGCTTTCATGTTGCAGGTGAGGAATAGAGCTCCCATGCTGGATGTGAAGCGAGGACGTCTTCTGTTGTGGTCGAGGAGGAGGGTCGGGTCGGACGGGCGCTGCCTCGGGGCTGCCGGGGCTCTTGCGTGACAGGGAGAG
>NC_051409.1:40531342-40531485 GCF_015228065.2 Penaeus monodon | reverse complement strand
CCCAACGCAAATAGCCCGGAGCATGAAGCCCTTAATTATCGCAAGGAATACTTTATGATTCTCAGAACGATTCCCGTGTCAGCACATCCTCTATCCCGATGTCCACGAAATCATAGATCTCGTCAGTTTCCACACTCTATGGT
>NC_051409.1:40530718-40531103 GCF_015228065.2 Penaeus monodon | reverse complement strand
ATTTTTAATTTCGAAGTACACTCACAGGCTTCCGCTTTCAAAGGGCCCAGAAACCAAGAATATTTACCAGGTTGCGAACGAAAACGTCTCAACCCGTGACCTGAATTTAGCGAGAGTAAGACCCAGATTTAGCTTATTAAACTAGATCTCACCAGTTTTAAGATTCCTTTAGTAATAAGTTTAGGGGAAAATATCATGTGCTGATTAATTCTCAAAGGGAAAGGGCTCACACACCGCGAATTGCTGTGGTCAATTTTTACCACGTGAATTTTGATGTTAATTGGTGAATAAATTAAGTTTTAGATCGTGTTTTTTCGTGTTTCATTTTTTTCTATATCTGGCAATGTCATATTTGCATCTGTTTTCTGCTTTTCTGTTCCTCTCC
>NC_051409.1:40530154-40530370 GCF_015228065.2 Penaeus monodon | reverse complement strand
GCACATATGGCACACCGCTCTCGGCAGTGCCACATACAATCCGGTCGGCACTCTCTCCCAGCTATACTTAGCCTACCCTCTTATGATTAACATGTTTGTGTATGCAAATGCAGGAAAACTTAAACAAACAAGCTGTTTGAGGAACTTAATGGCATAGCAACTACCGAATTATGATGCGGTTCTTGCACGGTTAAAGAGAGAGATTATTGGTTGAAT
>NC_051409.1:40529332-40529713 GCF_015228065.2 Penaeus monodon | reverse complement strand
CTTTATTGGAAATAGTAAGAGGAATGACACTGGTGTTGATGCTGTAGAGCTTATCATAATCGTATTTAATTCTCTTATACAAAGGATTATGAGGAAGAATTTCGTGATGATTGAAAGTTAAAACATGAAGATGAATGTATTTCATGATGCTTTGGGGGGGGGGGGGGATAAAGAAAACATCAGCAAACTTGAAGCTAAGATGATGATTTTTTTTCACAGATAATTTATGAAGAAAAAATATTATATGAATTGATGGCATTCTAAATTCCTGGTGACTGGTTGAAAATCAACATAAATGACTACTGATAACAATTACTGACTGCGACACTATTCCTGTGCTTTTGTTCTTAATAAAATACACCTTGAAGTTTGTTAACTTAT
>NC_051409.1:40528835-40529229 GCF_015228065.2 Penaeus monodon | reverse complement strand
ATAAAATAACATCTTAAAATGTTGAATTTCAAAGGCAAGAAATTGTACTCCACTTACTATTGCAACAGTTAGATATATCAGCCTGTAATAGTCACACAGAAAAAAAAATCGTCATTATGTACATCATTTGCGCGGCGTGAGTGATAAAGTACCCAAGTTAGATCGGTTGCACTAGTGATATATAGCACTAAATTCAATTGTTGCATTTGGCACATTTGCATCTTTACTGTAGGGAATAGCATTAGCGAGAATTACAGTACCTATTCTATTCTGTCTGTAAAGGGGAATGTAAATTACAAGGAAGGAGTATTGATATATGGAAAAGGAGAGAGTGAAAAATGCTGTGAGGATGGAGAGGCGATCAGATGGATAGATTGAAAAAGAGTAGAGAGAA
>NC_051409.1:40528267-40528735 GCF_015228065.2 Penaeus monodon | reverse complement strand
CTTCCTGCCTTCTCCTCATTCCTCCCCCGAATCTCCCCTCCCCTACCTCCTCTCCCACTATCCGTTCCCCCTCCTCCTCCACATATTTCCCCTCCCTCTTCCATCTGCCCCTTTCTCTTCCTCTTCATCTCCCCCCCCCCTCTTCCCTCCCCCCTCTCCCTATCTCTACCTCTACCCCTCCCTCCTCTCCCCTTCTCCAGTCCTCCCCATCTCCACTTCTCCCCCTCTCCCCTTCTCCCCCTCCCTCCTCTCCTCCTCTCCCCTACTCCCCCTTCCCTCCTCTTTTCCCAACGCCCCCCTCCTCCTCCTCCTCCCTCCCTCCACATCTACCTCCCCAAAAGGTCCTTAAAACACAGCGTTTCCACCACACAATAGCTCCGTCCTAAGTGTTCCTTTCCTCTCGAAGTAAGTACGCGAGTCAAGAATGCTCTCTCGCAGTGAGGATAGTCGTATCGCGAATAACACGTG
>NC_051409.1:40528037-40528105 GCF_015228065.2 Penaeus monodon | reverse complement strand
AACATTTTTCGTGTACATATGTATGTCTCTGTATTTTGTGATTTTACGTGCATATTCAATCCTATTTA
>NC_051409.1:40527923-40528005 GCF_015228065.2 Penaeus monodon | reverse complement strand
GCATCTGATTCCTTTCTTCTTTGTTTTAGCTTTGCCTTTTTACTTAATTTATGTGGGTTTTTATTTCTCCATTATTCAGTTT
>NC_051409.1:40527421-40527510 GCF_015228065.2 Penaeus monodon | reverse complement strand
AAGAGTTGAAAAATATCTCCGTCAAAAAGTTTTTGTTTTTCGCGTTGTGTGCCTGGATTTGTGTGCATTTGTGTGTGTACGATTGTAAA
>NC_051409.1:40526854-40527206 GCF_015228065.2 Penaeus monodon | reverse complement strand
CATGTATTTCTCTACATATCTATAACAAACATTCAAAATAACTTACACAAATAAATAGCGAACACCATAAATCTCTGAAAATAATTACAAGCTCAGAAAAAAAAAATCTTCTATCAAATGACCTTCAAGTTTACCTGCGACCTTCCGTGACCTTAAGACCTTAGCATGACCATGACCTTAGCATGTCACTCACCACCGTCATCGCGAAAGATTTTTTTTTTCGAGTGTGTCAAAGAGCATAAAAGAATAACAAGAGGAAAAAAAAAGTGACGTCGAGCCAGGATACTGCAGCTCCACATACTTTCGCTGTCGGAATTAGTGATCCATTAAGATAATAGACCTTATCATTTAG
>NC_051409.1:40526043-40526150 GCF_015228065.2 Penaeus monodon | reverse complement strand
AAAGCGAAAAGGGACATTGATTTACGAAGTCGTTTTGTCACCGACTCTTGGTTTCAAAGAAAAGCGGTCTTGCTTTTGCTTCTAACTCCTCCCTCTGCCTTTCTTCT
>NC_051409.1:40525639-40525988 GCF_015228065.2 Penaeus monodon | reverse complement strand
GGGTTTCTCTCTATCTTTCTTAATCTTCCCTATCCATTTCCTCTGCCCATCTCTCTCATTCTGCCTCATCCTACTCCGTCTGTTCCATTTTCATCTTTTCGTTCCTTCTTCTACCCTTTCGACTACACTTTCTTCTTCTCATTCATTATCCCGTTTCTTTCGTTTATTTCCATCTATCCATTTACTTTTCCTTTAGGAGGAGGGGAAGGGTGGGAATAGGGGGAGGAGGGGTAGACTTCAGCCAATCGATGTAAAATCCTGTTTTAAACCTCTTTATAGTGTGGTTTTCCGGTAATCTTGCCCGAAACGTTTTAAAGCCGTCCGTGAATTTTTTTTTTTGTCTTAGTAT
>NC_051409.1:40524625-40525017 GCF_015228065.2 Penaeus monodon | reverse complement strand
ACTTTTAAGGATATTGTCATTCCCAAATTGGATCTTTCTTCGAATGCTTGCAAAACAAACAAAATAAAATGCCTCGCCACCGTACTAGTTTGTATGTTCTCCGGATCAAAGACTATTGCTATCAAATACAGCGCATAATAACCAGTCATTTTGATAGGGATAAGAGAGAAAAAATAGTGAACGGATCGTGTTGCTTTTATACAGTGATGTTTTTATAAAGAAACATGATTAGATAAAATTGATGAATAAGGATATAGACGGAAATTAGATTTTCTTTCTGTCTGCAGTTCATCCTGTTTACAAATTCTCTGTCATCCATTCTCATGTTAGATTGAATGTTAATGATTATTTGCAGATGCAAATGACTTTGAAAGAAAGCTTAATTGTTTACC
>NC_051409.1:40523994-40524418 GCF_015228065.2 Penaeus monodon | reverse complement strand
TGTTGACTTCACTTTCTTAATGATTTCAATAAATTTTTCAGTCTAGTTACTAACATATTTCCAAACCTACCATCATACTTGACATTCTACTTATTTAGGCATTTTAATCGCTATATTTCTTTTCTTCTTCTCCCTCACCATAAGGTATAAAGTAAAAAATGCTATTATATAGACGTAGTTAAGAGTATGATTGTACGCTGGAACACACCACCACAATACAAGGAGATGAGCCAAAAAAAAAGAAAAACTCTTTATAACTCTTTAAGAAAATGAGACAAAAGTAGCAGTAGTGTTTTCCCCCTGAGGAATAATTTGTGTGGCATGTTTTGTGTCTAGTCATTAAAAGGGGAAAATATTCATGTTTTTTTCTCCGTCTCGCGTTTCGGAGAGAAAAAATATGGTCCGAAAGTAATCGAGAGCCAGA
>NC_051409.1:40523871-40523962 GCF_015228065.2 Penaeus monodon | reverse complement strand
TATTTTTATTTCATCGTGTTCATAGGGCATTTTCATGTCTCTGGATGTGGGTAACGCAAGAATGTTCACACAAATGTAAAATGTAGTACAA
>NC_051409.1:40522891-40523618 GCF_015228065.2 Penaeus monodon | reverse complement strand
GCACCTATATCCAACAGTCTAAGCATATATAAAAACAAAAAAACTAACCCAAAATTGCAAATGATTCTTCCCTTCTGCAAGATATTTCGGGAAACAGCTCATAGCACGAAACCACAGAGACCAGTCGATCGTTGCAGTACATCTTGCAACAGGGACGAATTGCAAGTATCATCTCCCATTTTAGGTCATCAACATTTGCAATTTAATTAATTTCGCTTGTCAGTGTCGCGTTCCTCGTTTTTAATTGCATTGCAATCGGCGGATCAACAATGAGAAATGACGAGAGTGACCGAAAAAGAAATGATTATTTACGATGGAGCTTTTAACTGCGTTCATGGACAGTGTTAACAAGATTTTTTGTGTTCGTTCATTTTAATCATTGTTTGTTTTATTGTTTTTTTCATAGTTAATGGTATATTGTTAACATGATTAGTATGTTATTTCCATTATCATTTGCATTATTATTGTCAGCATTGTGAATTTTATGATTTGGTCATGCTCATAGGAATATCAGTATCTGAATATTAGTATCTGAACATCTTAATTAATATTAGTATTTATATCAATAAATTCGTGTTTACTATTTTATATGAAGACATGAATACATTTACAACACATTCGTCGTTCGCTAAATACATTAGTTGGGAATCCTTACTTTATATGTGTGAATGAATATATTTGCATATGTGCTAATCACTATTGTATACTTCATCTCTTCCTTTTTCAT
>NC_051409.1:40522667-40522811 GCF_015228065.2 Penaeus monodon | reverse complement strand
TTTTTTATTAACAGTACTAGATCTTATCAAACCATCCACAAACTGTCGTTTAACCTTTTTGTTAATATCTCTTTATTTATAAGTGACTAATCTTACTTATTAATTTCCTTAAGCAAAATGCATATGTTACTTTTTCTTGGGTAT
>NC_051409.1:40522156-40522399 GCF_015228065.2 Penaeus monodon | reverse complement strand
CTTTTTTTTCTTTTTTGCTACTCTCCTTGTTTCTTCTGTTTATATCTCTCTTTCTATTTATGATCATGATTATCGCTTGTTGCTGTTGTTGTCATTCTTATTTCTGCGGCTTCATTAGGGTCTCGATTAATATTACTGTATTTATTATGATCCTTCTCATTCATGAAGCTGCTGATGATCAAATGAAGATGATTAGTGCTGCTTTCGTAATTACCCTTCCAGGCTTTTGTTTCCATTTTCTAT
>NC_051409.1:40521278-40521437 GCF_015228065.2 Penaeus monodon | reverse complement strand
ACGTTGACTCTCTGAAGGAATTTCAGGCGAGGCTCAAGGCCGAAGAAAATCACTATTTCGTAGCTCCGTGAGATCAATACGAATGAGGAAGAGAGAAAGATGATAATAATGATAAAATGGAAATAAAGAAAGCAATCCCTTTCCTCTCTGTTATCTATT
>NC_051409.1:40521132-40521243 GCF_015228065.2 Penaeus monodon | reverse complement strand
TTATTTCCTTCCTCGTTTTCCGAATTTTTGCAGTTTTATTTCATTTTCTTTACTCTTGCATTTTCCCCTCACATCTGTCCTTTTCTCCTCTCTCTTTTCTCATGACCAATT
>NC_051409.1:40520311-40520384 GCF_015228065.2 Penaeus monodon | reverse complement strand
TGTTGTAAAAAGGGAACACTCAGTATGTTCATAGTCTCGGTGCCTTGAAAATGAATAAACGCACACACTCGAA
>NC_051409.1:40520192-40520276 GCF_015228065.2 Penaeus monodon | reverse complement strand
TTTCACACCTTTGTCAACTCCCCGCTATCCCTCACCTTCCCCCCCCCCTCCCTTTACTCCCAACCCCCCACCCCTCCAAGCCTT
>NC_051409.1:40519821-40520099 GCF_015228065.2 Penaeus monodon | reverse complement strand
GTATCTACCGTTTGCCCTCCTTTTATCTTCCATTTAACGTCCCACCCTCCTATACACTCTCTTCCTCCCCTCTTCCATTCTCCCTTCCTTCTACACCCCATGATCCCCCCCCATCTCCATCCTACGCCCCCTCCCCCTCCCCATACCTCCATCTCCCTTCTACGCCCCCTCCCCCTCCCTATACCTCCATCTCCCTCCCGTAATCCCTCCCTCTCCTACAGCCCTTACCTTCTCCCTTCCCTTCTCCCCTTCTCCTTCCCTTAACCTCCCTCTCTTCT
>NC_051409.1:40519612-40519750 GCF_015228065.2 Penaeus monodon | reverse complement strand
ATCTTTTAACAGCCACGAGAATGACCAAGTCGTTTCTCTCGCAATCGCGTAACGACCCGAACCGAAGGCGGTCTGAAGGTCGTGCCGCTGTGTCGTTGTCCTTTCGTGACGATCTTTTCAGGTCCGTCTCTTTAAGTC
>NC_051409.1:40518795-40519040 GCF_015228065.2 Penaeus monodon | reverse complement strand
AAGGCAACGATGCAGTAGTGGGTAAGGATCAATAATAATCGCATGACACCAGATGATTGCATGACTGAACCCGACCACATATTCTGCGGTGTCTGTTTCGTGTCATGCGGGGGAGGAGGGGGGGGGATTGTGGTGGGAAGGGGGATGATCTGTGGGGAGAGGGATTTGTTTGGGGGCAGGGAAATGCGTGCGGGGAGGGGAGGGAAAGGGGGAGGTGGAGCACTATTCGTGGGGAGGGGGTTCGT
>NC_051409.1:40518644-40518770 GCF_015228065.2 Penaeus monodon | reverse complement strand
GTTGGGGTGATAGTGGAGTCGGGAATTATCATATGTGGGGAAGAGATGGGGGGGGGGTCATTAAAGGAGGATATTGGGGGTTAATTCGTAGGGAAAGGGGATGTTTCGTGAGTAGGAGGTTCATTC
>NC_051409.1:40518192-40518586 GCF_015228065.2 Penaeus monodon | reverse complement strand
TTTATGTACAGGAATGGAGGGGGGAGGGGTTAGAATTCGCGTTTATTGGGGACGGGGATTCGTGAGGGTAGGGGATTAAGGGGGGGGGGGCTGAGAGGGAGAGGGAAGGCGCGCGTTGTATGTTGACAAATCATGTGGGGGTATACGCCACATAGGGGAGGGGAGGGGTATGTTGTATGTTGTGTAGAGGAGGGGAGAGGGAAGTTATAAGGTTCAAGGGATGTTGCATGTTGGAAAAGGGGTAGGGGAGATTTAGAAAGGGGGGGGGGGTAGTGTATGTTGTAATAAGGAAAGATGATGTGTGGGAAAAAGGGGGAGGCGGTCATCATTGCATATAAAAAGGGAGGTGTAGGGGAAGTGAAAAGTATGTGTGTGGGTGTAGGATATCGTGCGA
>NC_051409.1:40517768-40517902 GCF_015228065.2 Penaeus monodon | reverse complement strand
AGGGTGATGGATGTTTATTTAGATAGGTAGATTGGCCTGGCGAAAAGATCGATGGTAATGCGGGTTCTTGTGTGGATATGTAAATGTGCGTGGCGCGTGTGGCTTGGGCTCCTGTCCTGTGGCGGCTGAGGCTC
>NC_051409.1:40516834-40516968 GCF_015228065.2 Penaeus monodon | reverse complement strand
TCTTTACATCTCTTCCCTTTCTTGTTCTATGTTGACAACGATTGCGGTTCTAGCAGCAGCAGTAGTAGTACCCTCATCATCGTCAAAATTGTTCATAGTTTTATTAATGTTATCATTCTACGACTATTATTGTC
>NC_051409.1:40516275-40516375 GCF_015228065.2 Penaeus monodon | reverse complement strand
GTCTCAACTGGAGAATAAACAGACCACCTGCACCAGATGTGACACAAATGGCATAGAAGAATTTCTTAAATGTCAAAATAAAGCGAATCATTAGAATGTG
>NC_051409.1:40515588-40515793 GCF_015228065.2 Penaeus monodon | reverse complement strand
TAACAGTGCCTAAAGAAAAGAAGCACGAGTAAAGCAAGAAAAAAGAACTATATGAAATAAAATAAATTAAAAACAAAACAGCAACGAAAATATATAGCTGGTTCAGGACCGAGTGACAGCTGGTGCATCGCTTGCGCGACAGAACAGGTGATGAAAAGGAGGAAGAGAGAAAGTGATGATGATGATGCTTCAAAAGAACATGACG
>NC_051409.1:40515329-40515541 GCF_015228065.2 Penaeus monodon | reverse complement strand
TATATATGTTTGACAAATCTGTGTCACTCAGGGGGATGTTAAAGGCTCTATGATATTATGTCTGATTATAGTATCAAGGGATTTTAATTCCGGGCTTTAATATATAATGGGTGCAGAGAAATGGCAGTAGTATCAGTGGCTGGGTTAGAAGCACTGGAAATAGTAATGAGAGTGAGAATAATATTGATGTAAATAGTGTGCAAATGCCTGTT
>NC_051409.1:40514850-40515259 GCF_015228065.2 Penaeus monodon | reverse complement strand
CATATACACGTACATATATGAGAAGGAGACAAACAAAGACAGACAAAGACAATGAGTGAAACAAAAGGGCTCATAAAAAAAACAAAGAAAAAAGGTGAGGTGGATAAAAAGATAAAAGAGAGAGATAGAAATAAGTGCTGATCTTGACAAAATCCCGCAGAGAGAGACAAAAAAGAACCAAAAAAAAAGTGAAAGAAAGAAAGGGAGAGGAACACGGAAGTAGAATGAAGGAGGGGAAGAGAGGACGAGAAGAGGAGGGGAGGAAGGCAAGAGAGAAGGAGAGGGAGAGCAGATAAGGGGAAGAGGAAAAGAGGAGGAGAGGAGGAAGGGAAGAGGGATAAGAAGAAGGGAAACAATTAATACAAATAGGTAATTAGATGAAGTCAATAACTAGAGGACAGGGAAAATT
>NC_051409.1:40514664-40514805 GCF_015228065.2 Penaeus monodon | reverse complement strand
AGATAGAGGAATGCAGCGTCATTCAAGAAAAAATATATATATAATCATAAATTAGATTGATAGGTTTTATATTCCTGATTATTCCTATCTTTATGTGTAAGTTATGTCTATTTTAATTCCACTTTACTGGAATTCCACTTG
>NC_051409.1:40514375-40514502 GCF_015228065.2 Penaeus monodon | reverse complement strand
AAAATCTTTCTACGTTTTCTTTCCTTTGTCGTTTCTTCTGCTTTATCACGTCAATCTATAAATACGTGACATGTGTCTGACCTCTTATGTTGAAGAGGAAGAGGTGGAGATATGAAGAAAGAGGAAT
>NC_051409.1:40513400-40513549 GCF_015228065.2 Penaeus monodon | reverse complement strand
CATGAAAATATGTTGCTCACCCTTCATCCCTCGTGTAGTCTGGCCTGAGAGTCAGGAATAAGCCATAACCGACTCCTCTTTTAAAGTAATGCGTCATTGAGCTGTTCTTGAAACTTCTCTGCTTCGTATTCCATCTCTATATCTCTTAT
>NC_051409.1:40513090-40513328 GCF_015228065.2 Penaeus monodon | reverse complement strand
CCCGCAGGTATGTGTGCGAGTGTGAATGCGCGGTCGAATCTTTGTGTCTCTCTCTTTCTTCCTCCATCATCATCAATCTTTACCAATCTCTCCCACTACGAAAAAAAAACCCGCTAAAGATCAAACTTCAGGTCTAAGCCTTATGGTTCCGATGATGGACACACGTCTCGCGCAGGTGCTAGACTGGCCATCAGCGGCTCTCGGAAAACACTGTGCTCAAACTTATGAATAGAAGCGG
>NC_051409.1:40512516-40512919 GCF_015228065.2 Penaeus monodon | reverse complement strand
CCATTTTGCATATGTATAATCTGCTAAATAAGGATCGGCATGGCTTACAAGATTTGACACTACCTATTACAGCCATCCCCACATGGCAGATGGTGTCACACGGACTGCAGATTACGCCCAACACATATCTAAATCAACACTTGAGTTTTGTATCTTTACACAAGTGTCTAACTGATATAGGTGTGCATCTGCATTTCTTGTCAGTAACACGCACAGTCCGATAAATCTCTCTCTGCTGAATCACGATGATATTCTCAAGACATTTATGAATGGGAAATGTCTTGAAGATGATTTTGTAACTAGTCGTCCATCAAGTGAGGATCTGACTTTGATTAGACTGGTAATTAATCAAAGGGTTAATTTGAGACACGGTAGAACATGAGCAGCTTTGAAGGAGGGAGGC
>NC_051409.1:40511922-40512059 GCF_015228065.2 Penaeus monodon | reverse complement strand
AGCAGTTTATCTTTTGAGTCAAAGTAAACGATTTAAGATACTGGCTTAACACGTGCTGTGATGTGTGTGGCGCTCACTCTTTGCGATGTATGTGCAATGGGTGAACGTATGTGTGTACAGGAACACATATTCACGCA
>NC_051409.1:40511143-40511281 GCF_015228065.2 Penaeus monodon | reverse complement strand
CAAACCCCAAAAGAGAGCCAGAAAACAGGAGCCAAGAATAGACAACCCTTAATAGCGATAGCAATTAATCTGCAGAATAAGTGGCCTCGTACGTGGATCGACACGGGGAAGCAAAGAGTGAATCCATGGGCAAGATTT
>NC_051409.1:40510368-40510824 GCF_015228065.2 Penaeus monodon | reverse complement strand
TGAGATGAAGTGAAAGAAAAGGAAGATGGAGTGAGGTAAATGAAGGGAGAAAACAAGGGTAAGCTTCAGAAAGAGGAGAGAGAGAAAGAAAAAAGGCAGAGAGGAAGGGAAAGGTAAGGGAGAAGAGAACACGCGAAGGAAAGAAGAGGAGAAAGTAGAAAAAAAAACAAGAGTAAGAAAGGAAGGAAGGAGGGAAAGAAGCAGGTGCAGAAGAAGTGAAGGGAGAAGAGGAAGGAGAGAAGGAAGGAGGAGAGGTAGAGGGAGGGATGAGATGGGGTTGTATTTGCGTTTTCTTGGCAAGGTTCTAAATACATCTGAGACTTTTGTAAAGGATAGAGGGATGGCAGGGCGATTCAGGGAGGAAGTGATAAAGAGATACAAATGCATACACACACATGGACGCTGAGAGAAAGGGAAAGAGAGAAGGGAAGAGAGAGGAGGAGGGAGAAAGAAGGC
>NC_051409.1:40510133-40510291 GCF_015228065.2 Penaeus monodon | reverse complement strand
CAGGGGGGGGGGAGAAGGAAAGAGAAATAAGAGAGAAAGGAAAAAAGAGCGAAAGTGAAAGGAGAAGAAAGAGAGAGAAAGAGATGAAAGACAGAGAGACAAATAGACAGACAGACAGAAAGAGAGCCAGGCAGAGAGGAAGAGAATGAAACAAAATT
>NC_051409.1:40509895-40510065 GCF_015228065.2 Penaeus monodon | reverse complement strand
GATAGAGTTAGGTTCATATATAATAAATAGATATGAATAACCATTCCCATTCATCTTCCACCAGAGTGTTTACACAAACTAATGTTTTATGAAGTCATTTTTCTTCTAGTATTAATATATATGCCAACCGTTCATTACTTTTCAGATATATGCTCTTGATGATATTTTAA
>NC_051409.1:40509258-40509865 GCF_015228065.2 Penaeus monodon | reverse complement strand
TTACTAACAGTTTATTAGCAAATAATCATATGAAAAGCTATTTTTTTTATTGGATTACCACGTTAATCAAATTTAATTGTTATTTTATGCTTACCTTATCTAAAACAATTAAGATGATCACGCCATGACTTTAATTATCCTTTGATTTTTAATTGCATACAATTAGCTTCGTTGTAAATGTTTTTTATCGGATAGGCTTTTGTTGTTGTTAAAGATAATGTTTTCATTCCTGAGTAACTTTGTCTTTATTTATTTACTTTTTTATCTCCTTCACTTTTTCTACTTTTCTTTATCTGGTCCTTTATTATGTTTTTTGTCCATGGAAACCTATTTTTTCTTAATCCTCTTCTCTACTTTTTTCTTCCTTTCTTACTTTTCTCCCCATCCTTATTCTTTCTTCCGTTCCCTTATTCCTCTCATCGTCATTCTCTTCCTCTCCTACCACCCCTTTTGTCATCACAATCATCTACCCCCTAATCCTCCTCTCCCCTCTTTTCTTCCTCCCCTTCTCCCTTTTCTTCCTCTCCTCCCCCCTCTCTTCCTCCCTTCCTTTTACTCTCAATAACTGGAAAATACGTGTCTTCATCCCCTCCACCCTTTTACCACT
>NC_051409.1:40508731-40508916 GCF_015228065.2 Penaeus monodon | reverse complement strand
GAGAGATCCTTCCAAGGAGGTCGAGAAGGAGAACATAAGTAAGTGATGGCTCTTCCTGTCCAAGGGAAGAATCGCGGTCAGAGGATTCACAAAAGGGAGGGAAGACTAATCCTATGAAAGCCTCGGGAATCCCTGTGTACTTCTTTGAGGTTAAGTAAGGATCGTCGAGGGAGTCTGTCTGTCTG
>NC_051409.1:40508488-40508708 GCF_015228065.2 Penaeus monodon | reverse complement strand
AAGGCCGGAAAGAGTTATTCACTCGGGATTGGCTCGGGAGGTTTCTGCTGTTACTGTAATTTTCTTTCAGTACTTTATGAATAAAAATACTTTTGTTCTTATTTTTTTTTTTACTTTCTGACAGTTTAGGTTTGTTGGTGTTTGTGGGATCGTAGGTACGTTTATCTGTTTATCTCATTTTTTTCTCTCTCTATGCATTTCTTTCTCCCCCTCCCCTAGA
>NC_051409.1:40507989-40508353 GCF_015228065.2 Penaeus monodon | reverse complement strand
GACATCCACCACCCACACATTCCATTCCATCCTAACTCAAAACTCCCATTTTCCCTTTTTCTTCTTTCCCCCTCTTCATCTTATTTTCCCCTCTCCATTCCTCTCTTTCCCCTCTTCCTCCCACCACCCCCTGCTATCTCTCACAGCATCAAATTACTCCCGATTACATCATCTTCTTTCGCAATCTGACGTCCGCAGCAAAGCAGTTCTTGTCCTGAGTCAGCGTGACAACTATGACTGCTATTTTCCTCGCGGTCATATGGACTGTTACCCAAGAGATTCCGTTTAAATACGAAAGCCAGTGTGAAAGACCTTGACTCTTGGCCGAAAGACGTGGAGTGATTTCGTGGCTGTTTGCTTTATT
>NC_051409.1:40507806-40507901 GCF_015228065.2 Penaeus monodon | reverse complement strand
ATTATTAGTGTGATTAGGGGTTTGTTTAATCTTCGTTTGTCATTGCACTTTTTTTCTGGGCGGGTAGTGTTATTATTTTGGGTTATTTTATATAA
>NC_051409.1:40507559-40507665 GCF_015228065.2 Penaeus monodon | reverse complement strand
GGGGGGGTATTGGAGTCCAAGACTATTCAATGTATTGCTACAATCGTCGTGCAATTTCTTGGGTAATTTGCAAGGTTCCAACTGGAAACAAAGCTTACGTAATTTC
>NC_051409.1:40507095-40507232 GCF_015228065.2 Penaeus monodon | reverse complement strand
CGCATGTGACGTCACTCAGCCATCTGTTAGCCATCGCGAAATCCACATATACAATAAGTTAGTTGGCAATGGGGCAGCGGTGTTTGATGTCTGGGCATGAGAGAGGAAGATACTTTCATTGTGAATGTTTTGGGTTC
>NC_051409.1:40506323-40506470 GCF_015228065.2 Penaeus monodon | reverse complement strand
GTTCCACGCTTTGAGTGATGACGTCACCAGCAAGCGAGAAGGGGGAGAAAAGCCTGGCAACTGAAGTTCATAATTTGCTATTGACTTCAGCTGAAAGGAGGCGGCTTAAAACGATTTCGCATGACAGCAGCTGAATTCGTTTTCGCC
>NC_051409.1:40505827-40506269 GCF_015228065.2 Penaeus monodon | reverse complement strand
GTGTTATTGTTTGTTTGCTTTTTTCCTGTTATTATTATTATTTTCTTTTTTTTTGCTTGTTATTGTTTTTAGGTTACTTTCTATTTTCTATTTTTTTGATAACTTTCTACTCTTCTAACTTTCTATTTTTGGCCCGTTATTACCCAACCGGATTTTTTTTATTGTCATTTATTTAAATCTCATATATTTCAAATTGCATTTAATATTTCCGAATCCGATATAATTAACTTTTTTTTCCATGGAGAAATAAAAGTTACAAAAGAAAAGGTATAGTAAAAAAATAATAAATGAATAAATAAATAATAAAAAAATAAAGAAAAGGAGCTCAGAAAAAGAAAGGAAAATACGAAATGCATTTGTTCGTTTACAGAGCCTAGTCAACTGGCTTTTATTCTGCCAGCAACTCTCTCTGTTTGATTGTCTAAATAATATTTCCAACTTT
>NC_051409.1:40505467-40505564 GCF_015228065.2 Penaeus monodon | reverse complement strand
TTTTTCTCTGACTTTACTGTTGTTAAATTGCCTAGCCACTATTTCAAACTTTCACCTTTGCATAGTTACTGTGTACATACGCACACACACGCGGGGG
>NC_051409.1:40505070-40505292 GCF_015228065.2 Penaeus monodon | reverse complement strand
GAATATATATACATTTTTCTCTTTCCCTCTATATCTCTTTCACTCTTTCACTCTTATCTCCTGCCTTTCTCTGACCTTTAAAAAGTACCAACAACAGACAGTCACTAATGTCAGTTCCGGACTGCATCACATGCCAAGATTTTTAAAACTATAAGAATGCTTTTATGTTCTTTCTTGCTAAAAGTTACGAGATTTTAATTGCGTTGTTTTGATTTCGCTTTT
>NC_051409.1:40504693-40504836 GCF_015228065.2 Penaeus monodon | reverse complement strand
TTATTACTATAATTTCATCATCACTTTTGGCATGATGAATATTTATATGATTATCGCTGTTTGTAATGATTTTAGCCACCATTATCATTTTCATTTTCATTATTCAAAGTGTTATTTTTTCCTGTCTCTTCTACATCACTCTA
>NC_051409.1:40504082-40504257 GCF_015228065.2 Penaeus monodon | reverse complement strand
AACATAGCTATTACTAGTAATTACCGCAACTTCCGTTCAAATCTCCCTCCCAGTAATTATGAACAGAATGATCATTTTCACCAGCATCGCCACCATCGTCGCCATGATTGCCTTCCCTTCCCTTTGGTCGTCTATCCGTCATCATTTTGCTCTGATGGAAAAATCGAACCGGCCA
>NC_051409.1:40502946-40503505 GCF_015228065.2 Penaeus monodon | reverse complement strand
TTGTGTGAGCATATACGCATATATCAGTATATGTATAGCTGTGTGTGTAAGCAGAAATGCATAAAGAAGCAAGACGCGATTAAAATGGCGAAACCCCGAAATGAAATTAATTAAGAGCGGCCATTCCTTATCGAGCAGTAGTCGCACATTAGCCTCATGCTTGGCCGACTCGCCTCGGGCAAATTATGGCAATAAATTCGGCGAGATTTTTGAGTGAGAATGTGATGTACAGACACATTCAACGTGATGGAAATGCACGCAAATGTGTACTTTGTGCGTTTAAGGTGGGGTGGGCGGGATGATTCGGGTGGGTGCGGTTGGTGAGCTGATTCGGGTGGGTCGGGTGGGTGGGATAATTCGGGAGGGTGGAGTGGGCGGGATTACTCAGGCGGGATGATAGGGTGGGTTGGGTGGGTGGGGCGAATTGGTCGTTTGGTTGGGTGGGCGTGTAAATGGGTGTGCGAGGATGTGTATGTGGTTAGATGTGTGTACATGTGCGTGAAGTGGGTAGGTGAAGCAGTGTTTGTTTGTACGTGTATGTATGTGTATGTACCTTTGA
>NC_051409.1:40502821-40502911 GCF_015228065.2 Penaeus monodon | reverse complement strand
CATGTGTTTATGTTGTGGTTAGTAGTTGATTAATTGTATGGATGGACATGCGTGTAGTTCGGGAGGGGGGCTGTGCGTGTTACCAAGGTG
>NC_051409.1:40502605-40502736 GCF_015228065.2 Penaeus monodon | reverse complement strand
ACATGCCCATAAGCACGTACATGCTTATGGCCATGTAAGAAATAAATTCAAAAGAGTAAGTAAAGATGGAAATAAGAGTGTCACGCAAAGATAATCAAATGCTTCCACATCAGGGTAATGTCGGTGAGTTG
>NC_051409.1:40501816-40501894 GCF_015228065.2 Penaeus monodon | reverse complement strand
CTATAGAATAAGGTGGAGAGAAACTGATAAAATATAACACGAAGATGCTTAAATATCTACAACAATAACAGCAATACA
>NC_051409.1:40501601-40501735 GCF_015228065.2 Penaeus monodon | reverse complement strand
GACAAAGGAACAGAAAAGGAATACTTGTCTTTGCTTGTGGGTTTTTCTGCCTTTAGGATATTGCAGAAGCTAATGGAATGACTTTACTTCGTTTTTCTCTCACTGTCATTCTCTTTCTCTCCTTCACTTTAATG
>NC_051409.1:40501092-40501392 GCF_015228065.2 Penaeus monodon | reverse complement strand
TATCTTCCTTGTGTCTTTTTCTTGTTTTCTCATTCAATATCTTGGCTTGTGTGAAACCTTTTAATGGTCCAGGATTTTCTGGATAAGGGTTAGGATTTCGTGATATCAAAGAATTTGCATCTTCTTCGTGGAATTCTATACTTCTTAATAGAATCTGATGCCATGAAATGCTATTTATAGATTATGAATGGATATTGGTTCGATTTCCATGAATGAATTGTGCTTCTCATACATATCCACGTGATTTGTGCATGCGTATATACTTAATCACTTTCAATCTTTGTGTTACAATAGTATTAA
>NC_051409.1:40500781-40501051 GCF_015228065.2 Penaeus monodon | reverse complement strand
ACATTCCGGGGTACAAGGGAAGAAAGGGGAGGGGGGGGCAATAGTAGGCCCTGATCCCTTAGCAGTTCGTAAGGCTCCAGTAACGAATAGCCACTGTATCCACAAACTGCTCAAACCACTAAAGAAAATGAAAAATCATTTGAATTATGGATTTGTATTATATAAATCACCGTTTCCTGGTACGTAAAACAATTTTTTTTCTATTTCTACCTTTTTTCCCTTTATTTAAAACACAAGTCCAATACTGACCCTTCATGTAAAATTCCTAGA
>NC_051409.1:40500578-40500757 GCF_015228065.2 Penaeus monodon | reverse complement strand
CACAGTGCAGATATGTAGAGTGACATGATACTGCAGACTTTTGAGAAAGTGAACTGGAGTGAACGTGTGCAATGCTATAAATCATATATGATGTACAGTGTACATGTTCATGGCCCTGAAATGTTGTATTGTAGTCAACGAGTGTTTTTTCTTTCTATTTCGTCACAAAAGCTCAAAAA
>NC_051409.1:40499769-40500520 GCF_015228065.2 Penaeus monodon | reverse complement strand
AACTTCACAAAAACACAAAAGATCTAAAGACGAAATTTGCAAGTGTAAAATACTACACTGTTTTTGGGAGAAAGCTCATGCATCAAACCCATTACTAATGTTTGCAAACCTCTTTATTTCGTATGCGCTGTCACGAGGGCATTTAGCTTAATTACTTTAATTATACCACTAATAGCAAGGTCATTAGCGTTATTATCATCGATATTGTTGTTGTTATCATAAATAGTTTAGCGTATGCTGAACGTAAGCGTATGTTTTGTTTTGTATATTCAAATGTACAGATGTATAGATACATGCATGGAGTGATGGATAAGCCAATGCATAAATTCGGCAGATTAATAGATAGATTTAATACCAAAAATGCAGACTGACGATACTTATACCCTTGATATAATAAAGAAAACAAAAATGAAAACGATCATTATCACTCATAGTCATGATGTTGATAAAGTTAGTAGATTTAAAGATGATAATGAAGGTAACAATAACAAATGATTATATAAATGAACTCTAGACCCACTAGTTGATTTGGGGAAAATATGTGATGGAATTTTTACTTGACGGAACTACAAATTCCCAGTGGAAATAACCATATTCGTTATGAGATTAGATAATTAACATAATCCGCCACAGTTCTCTCTCTTAATTATTTTTTCTTTTCAGTATAGATGTGTTATATTTTACATATTAATTGTTTTAGTTTAAGAGGCAGGTTCCTAAACGTATGTAACGTCAGAGCGGAAGTACTGTA
>NC_051409.1:40498949-40499155 GCF_015228065.2 Penaeus monodon | reverse complement strand
GCGCAAGAATCTTTCATCTCCTCGTATTAATCCCAGTGATGCCTCCAAAATAGCAAAATACTTGTCTGAACTATCCTTTCATAAACTCTCATAAATGATTTCGCAGACTCTCTACCGCAAACCTCCATTTCACAGTCGTTGCAAACCCCATGTTGCAAACTCTTCTGCAATATCCACAAAGAAACTTGAAGCGAATTTTCACTTAA
>NC_051409.1:40498126-40498487 GCF_015228065.2 Penaeus monodon | reverse complement strand
CGACGAAACGAACCACACGAACAAAACCACGATAAAGAATGCCCTCATGTAAGCACACGTACGTTTCAACGCGTCCATGTCAACACGTACGAGCATGTGCGTTCGGATGCGTCCACGTAATCCTCATTAACGAATGTGTTCGAATGTGTGCGTTTGTTAATGGAATGAGCGCGCGTACAGTTAGGTTAGGGCCGGCTTGGACCCCGCTGACAAATACTAATGTTGGCACGTAATCTAAAACCTCAAATACATTAGTTGCAGCGCGAAAGCCGCGGCGGAGGGCGTGCTGGCATGGGCGTAAAGGGTGGGCGGATGGGCGTGTGCGTAGGTTGGATTTGGGTAAATAAGGCGGTCATCCATA
>NC_051409.1:40497458-40497718 GCF_015228065.2 Penaeus monodon | reverse complement strand
TTATGTATGAATGTGTTTCTCTTTTTATTGCATGCTCATAGAGAGAAATAGGGAACATATGGCAATTCATCTGTTGATATATATAACGAAATACGAATAAGCCAATCGTCTCAACATTATTTTTCTTTATAGCATATAGGGAAAAGGCCTTCTGCTTTTTCAGTGTTTTCCCTTTCTTTCCCTTACTGATTTAATATACAAAGAATTTATTTGTAACTTTTATCATATCTATTTCCTCTATCATATTTTTTTTGATATTA
>NC_051409.1:40496178-40496411 GCF_015228065.2 Penaeus monodon | reverse complement strand
TCACAAAAATATATTTAAGAAAAACACAAACGCACCATTTCACACGTTGTCTATCAATCTCTTCTCTTTGTAAATCTCCCTATATTAATCTCTTTTCTCTTTGTGTATATGTATTTATCTCTCTATCTTTCTTTCTCTGGATTCATCAATATTCTTCATTATAAATGCATTTATGGATAGAATTGCCTTTGTGTTTCCCTATGTATTGGTGGTGGTTCTGCGTGCGTGCGTGC
>NC_051409.1:40495903-40496062 GCF_015228065.2 Penaeus monodon | reverse complement strand
ACTTGTGTGAAAGCGTGTCAATGACTCTTTTTTACTTTCCTGTTTGTGGGTTGTCTCATTTTCTTTGTTATTTTTTGTCCTCCAAAAGTACAAAAGGGTCATAATACCCTTGGCATTATAGACATGATTTTAATTGTATGTTTGTATATGCATGTTTAT
>NC_051409.1:40495312-40495878 GCF_015228065.2 Penaeus monodon | reverse complement strand
CCTATAAATATATGAACACGGAATTACAAAAAGTGGAAATGGATATTTCCCTTCACGTCCCAGTAAAAACACCACACTTTTTTTACAAACTGCTTTTAAGTCAATATACTGTCACCATGAATTCATATCCAAAATTTCATCAAAGCAAAATTACCCATAACAATATCCATAACACGACGCAATCACCTCACCATACACATTCAGAAACACGACATACTGTCATAACAATGAGATTTAAAAAAATACAATGATTTTTTTTAATGTTCTATATCTGTCCGGTGTAATTTGGGTCTGACCAATTATTGATAAAATTCTCTCTAATTACATTTGCAAAACGACCAACAAAGTATTGGTTAAAGGTTCGTCTACGTGTTAATACCAGAGTTTATTGAAATAACATTCGTGTATATGATGACGTGTGAATTTTTATCGGAACTGAATTAATGGAAAACAGAAAACTCCACTTAGTTAAGATTTACCGCAATTTTTAACCCATTATCGCGACGAAGTTGAAAACGATGTGGTTGTTTCTACCATGGAAAAGGAATAGGAATTTCATCTCTACC
>NC_051409.1:40494882-40495283 GCF_015228065.2 Penaeus monodon | reverse complement strand
TAATCGGCCTTCTAAAATAGTTTCACTTTCTAAAGATACATTTTTCTTTTCGTTAAAAATTTGCGCCAATTAATCTATTCAATGATTTACAAGTCTTTGATTTTATCTCGTGAGTGACAATGATACTGCAATATTAGTTTTTACCACTGTCCAAAAATTTTGCAATTTAATAAGAAGCGATAATAGAGCATGAGATCCACGCAGTTAATGGCATCCGTCAAATGATATATGCTTCCTCTCTGCTCCTGATAATATCGCGAGATCTGCAGCGGCCACTGACAACAACAAGCTCCCCTGCCAACGTTACCAACAAGTCAGCATGTCCTTGGGCAACATTTAATGCTTTCCGGAATTATTAAATGCTGACCTTCCTGTTGATCTGATCTCTCTGTCAGTTTGTT
>NC_051409.1:40494342-40494786 GCF_015228065.2 Penaeus monodon | reverse complement strand
TTCGGAAGCCCCACCCAGTGGTCTGATCAAGATTAATGTGTGTGGAACCTCTCGAAGCGTTCGTGACAGGTTGTGAGCAATCGGGGAGGAGAGGAGGAGGAGAGGGTGAGGGGAAGGGAAGGAGTGGGGAAGAGAGAGGAGGAGGGGATATTAGGGGAAGAGAAGGGGAGGGGAAGAGAGAGGAGGACTGGAAGGGAGGGAAAGGAAGAGGGAGGAAGAAGGGAAGGGAGGGAGAGGGGAAGGGGGGAGAAGAAGAGTAGAAGCAGGGGAAAGAGAGAAGTAGGGATGGAGAGGGGAAAAGAGAGAGAGGAGGATAAGGAGGGGTGGGTGGTTGCAGTGGAAAGGGAATATGAGAGAAGGAAGAGAAAAGGTGATGTTTCATGAAAGGATATAGAGAGAGGTAAAGGCATAAGTGTCAAAAAAGATGAGGCTGGCGACGGAGAC
>NC_051409.1:40493545-40494276 GCF_015228065.2 Penaeus monodon | reverse complement strand
GCGGGTAAGAGTTCAGTGAGCAGGGAGAGGAACGGAGGGGGAGGGGGGTTAACAGAAGGGAGAAAGGGTACAGGGTCGGGGGTGGGGGGGGAGGCTCAATGCAATCATTGTGATGACACGCCCACTGCCTACCCTTGGTGCTGTTCCTGCTGACCTGCCTGCTTGTTATTAGACCCTGCTGACTGGCCTGCTAACTAATAGATTCTGCTGACCGGCCTACCAACTGCAGTAATAGATTTTGCTGACATGCCTGCTAACTAATAGACTCTGCTGACGTGCCTGCTACTTATTAAACTCCGCTGATCGGTCTACTAACTAATAGATTCTGCTGACATGCCTGCTAGTCAATTAGACCCTGCTGACCGGCCTGCTAACCGATGCATTAATATTTAATGTATCCCCTAAGAAGACTAGTAAATGCATAAGCAGATTCTAGAAACCTAAATAACGGCGATAATAATGATGTTGATGATGACAATACTTATTTCAATAATGATGTCATTATATTACCATCATCCTTTTTTTCCTTCAAAATAAGAAAACGACAATAGAAATAACATAATATTTTCCGAGAAAGAGTAAAACAAAGAAAGAAGAAAACGGAGACGAAGCAGAAGCAGAATGTATTCACACATATCGAAATCCAGATCTTCACTGTTTGACAGGAAGATATACCAAAACACTCACGTCTCTTTGGGTGGGAAGGAAACTGCGTGAGAAAGCTTTTCAAG
>NC_051409.1:40492979-40493325 GCF_015228065.2 Penaeus monodon | reverse complement strand
AAACACGAACGTTACCCGCAGCGCCACGAAGCAGATGTCACGTTAGTCTCGTCGGGCACTCACACATGCATGGAGCTGAGGGCGTGAGAATGTGGGCATTGGGCAGCGCGCCAGATGGGCGGGGTGGGCGGGAGAGGGCATCTTGGTAGGGGATGACAGGGGGAGTTAAGGGGAGGGGTTTGGGTTGGGGGTAGGGGAAAGGCTAGTGAGATTCTGGTATTTCCTTTTTAAATAGGTTTGTGTGTACAGGTGTTTAGTTTTTCAATTCATTTATCTATTTATGTTTCCTTTGAGGAACTGTGATTCTATGTAATCAGTGTTACTGGCTTGAGCTTTGGGTATAATT
>NC_051409.1:40492417-40492591 GCF_015228065.2 Penaeus monodon | reverse complement strand
AGAAAGAAGCAAAAGTAAACTGCAGCATTTTGCTTAATCCTTGTAATACCTCAAGTAATGTTTCTCTCTGTGTGTTCCCTCTAGCGACCTTGGGTAATAGAGAGAAAATGGCTGCAATTTGCATCATGCAAGACCTGCACTGCTCAGCCGGTACCGTCTCGCGGTTTCTGCTAA
>NC_051409.1:40491702-40492026 GCF_015228065.2 Penaeus monodon | reverse complement strand
AAAACCTAACACGTGATCTTAGAAAACACTAGACAACCTCATTCGTTATTGCAAAGAAATTGATCAAGAACTCCGCAATGATAGGCTAAAATTGTTATTAGTTGCAGTTATTGCAGAGAGGCAACGACGGACCTCCCTTGCAATGAGGATCTGGGCAGAATGATATAACAATAGTTGCCTGGCAGCTCTTTGCAACGTTTGACGTGCAATTTGAAAATGGTTAGGGATTTGCGGGGCTTCTGAACGTTTGGCTTGCAACTGTTCATTACCGGGAGTATTAAAGATTCAGAAATGGAGGGAGGAGAATGGAGAGGGATTTTGGCG
>NC_051409.1:40490175-40490297 GCF_015228065.2 Penaeus monodon | reverse complement strand
AGAACCAACCGCGATCACAGCTCCATGATCGAGATTTTTCCCGAGCGGGTAAGCGGAGTCGTAAACTTGCTTTCTTGGTCATTTTCTCAGTCGCCGTCATTGCGTCGCATCAAGAATGCGCC